>NC_053154.1:309337433-309706933 GCF_016835505.1 Polypterus senegalus | reverse complement strand
TCTATTTAAGGCAGAGCCATAGTAAATGAACACCATCCTGGTGTAGGCGTTTTTTTTTTTCTTTCTTTTTTCCAGATTATCTGGAGCAATGTGTAGGACCAGGGAGATGGCATCATCCACAGATCTGGTATGTAAACTAGTATAGATTGATACAGGGTAGCAGGAATGTTGTAGTGAATGTGCTTCATGACCAATTTCTCCAGACCCTGGGGATAATTAAGGATACCACTGAAGAAACATCATTTTGGTCTAAAGCAAAGGCTCAGCTTGGTATTGTCTGTAAACAAGTTAAAATTATTGAAATGTTATCTAATGGTAGTTCCAAATGGAAGCTTATTAAGTGTAAACAGTAAAGGTCTGAGTACTGAACCCTGCGGGACACCACATTTAACTTCTGAGTATAATGATGGAGTCCAATCAGCATATTTCTGTACATACTGGAATTGATTTGGTGTCAAATTCTGCGCTTAAATGTAACATAATTAAGGTGGAATTTCCATCATCAGAGGATGTCCTTTACAACACGTGTTTGTGCCGTTTCTATATTATGACTGGAATTTCTCAAATAAATTGTGATGTGTAACGTGACTACTTTGACAAGTATTTTTGAGGTAAATTTGAAGTAGGTCTATCATTATAATGTGTATGTGGGTCTAGCTCTAGCTTCTAAATAATGAACTTATAACTGATGCTTTTAGTGCATCAGGAACTTCACCATTCAGTAATGAACTAGTGAGAAGACTAAGAATGAATGTTGACTGAACATGAATTCAGTTTTTTAAATAGTTTCTTTGGACTGTTCAAAAGCACAAGTAGTAGGTTTCAGTTTACAAATTAAAGTTCTGACTTCCTTTTTTGCAATCACTTTAAATTGACTGAGGTGCAATGTGCAAGGTGAGACAAGCTATATTTAGTTTGTGAAGTGACGCTGGAATCTGGGATCTCATTTAGTCAATTTCTCATTAAAGAAGTTTATTAAGTCTGCACTCCTAATATCTATTGTTATTTTGCATTGCAGAATTTCCATTTGTTGAATTAGCCACTGTTCTAAACAATATACAAGAATTATTGCTGTTATCTATATGATAGGAGTGGCATAGTAGTGCAGTGGTAGTGCTACTGCCTCTTAGTTAGGAGGCCTGGGTTCACTTCCCGGGTCTTCCCTGCATGGAGTTTGCATGTTCTCCCCGTGTCTGTGTGGGTTTCATCCCACAGTCCAAAGACATGCAGGTTAGGTGCATTGGCGATTCTAAATTGTCCCTAGTGGAGAGGTGTGTGTGTGTGTGCCCTGCGGTGGGCTGGCAACCCTGCCTGGGGTTTGTTTCCTGCCTTGCGCCCTGTGTTGCCTGGGATTGGCTCCAGCAGACCCGCATGACCCTGTGTTAGGATATAGCGGGTTGGATGATGGATGGATGGATGTTTATCCATGCAGTATGAAATGCCTAGGTTTGTTTCACTTTACCTACTTTATGCTTGTATTTGTAGCACTCTAATTTAAAACCAGGTTGCATTTCTATGAGTGTGACTCATTTCAATTTTTTTGGGAACTACTAAATTCAAAGTCAAATTGTAATCAGATACCATCCATCCATCCATTTTCTAACCCGCTGAATCCGAATACAGGGTCACGGGGGTCTGCTGGAGCCAATCCCAGCCAACACAGGGCACAAGGCAGGAACCAATCCTGGGCAGGGTGCCAACCCACCGCAGGTAATCAGATACCAGCTTATCTAAATTGTTTTCCTTGCATTTCTCAACTGTATATGCACATTTTATTCACAATACAGTTAAGTATCTTTAGTTAAAAAAACACTGGAAAAATAGCAGCAAGACTATAAGTATGTGTCTTATAAATTCTTTCAAGGAAGCACCACAAATTGTTCTGTGTTACTCTGTTCCACCATAATGCAGGGAAAAGAGTAACCATATTTACATAGCTTGAATACACACAAATGGAATTAAATCACCCTTGCAGTTATATGCAAAGTTAAAACTGGTTGAATGTTAAATATTATTTTTTAAAGCTTTCAGGAAATGCATTACTTCTGCATTACTTTATATTACGCAAAGCAAAGTTCCTTATATGTTACTCAAGGACTGTGCTAAACTGGAGAGAAGAGCCCATTTCTGTAAATTCATCCCTGTTGTGCTACTGGAGATAATTAACTAATAATGTACAAAAAGGTCAGCGGCACAAAAGTCTTCTGTGTTTATTAGGTGACGAGAAGCCTTGAACAGAAATGCAAAGTTATTGCCTAACATTCTCCAAACTGGCTAATCCACTTCAGGATAACCAAGGTGCAAAGCCTATCCCAGCAACAGGATGCACATGTAGATGAGTGTCTACAGTGGGTGTGATTTGGGACAGGGGACATTGGGGTCTCACAGAGTCTGCTGCAGCTCAGCACACTTAGAGGTACAGTGGAACCTCGGTTCACGAACGTCTCAGTACACGTACAAATCGGTTTACGACCAAAAAGTTCTACAAACTTTTGCCTCGGTATAACGACCACACACTCAGTATACAAACAAGCCAGTTTCCCTTTCGGTTTGTGTGTGCCAATGATTTCCATACGTGTTGCATTGTTCTCGGTCAGACGTGCGTGCGTGTTTTCACTGTGAACTCTTTGTGCTCCATTTCATTTCCCTTCCGGTTCGTACTCGCTGATTACTGTATTTAAGCATGTGTTCAGCCTCTCCCTGTTCATTGTTCTTAGTCAGACGTGCATGATTTACCTGTGAACTCTTTGTGCTCTACAGTATTTCATGTGCTTTTGCAGTTAACCATGGCTTCTAAGCAATGTAACCTCCTCTCCACCCAGTTCCTCCTCACTTCATGCCAGAACTCGACTCGTGCAAGGTTAGTTTTCTTGGTGGTTTATGGTTAGTTTTTGTATTATGGATTTTTCAAATGTTCATTTTTCTGTTCGTAGCATGAATTGTTGCAATGTTACTTTTCTTAGTCGTTTATTAAATTACAGATTTTTCAAATGTTCCTTTTTTTCCTTGTGCTTAAAACTCATTAGGAAAACAAAACAAAAAGTGTTTACAGCGATCAGGTTGTAAGGCTATTAGCGTGAACTCCTGCAATGTTAATTTCTTGGTTGCTTGTGGCTGGTTTTTAAATAAAGCTCGGATTTGTTCAAATGTCCTTTTTTTTTTCCCTGTACTTAAAACTCATTAAAAAAAGTGGGTCGTAAATCTATAGCGTGAACTCTTGGAGTGTTAGTTTTCTCTTTTGTTCAAGGTTTTCTTAGTGTTATTCAATGTTTTTACATTTAGTTTACTATTACGATGTGCATTCTGTGGTGTAATTAACTGTATTCGTGCTTAAAAATCTTTAAAAAATATATTTACATACAGTTTGTACGGTCTGGAACAGATTAATTGTATTTACATACAATCCTATGGGGGAAATTACTTCGGTTCACGACAAAATCGGTTTACGAACAGAGTTTTGGAACGAATTATGGTCGTGAACCGAGGTTCCATTGTACTTGGTAATGTAATTAAGATGATGCAACAGTGATTCATTCCAATTTAATTTAAAATTGGTACAAATCACGATACCACATTGTTATTAAACACTAAAATTAGATCTGCCTCATCATAAAATGGATTTGAATTAATGTCTACCAGCACAAAAGATTAAAAGTTACAAATTAATTTAACAAAAAGTGGAGGAAATAATTATTTGACCCCTCACTGATTTTGTAAGTTTGTCCAATGACAAAGAAATGAAAAGTCTCAGAACAGTATCATTTCAATGGTAGGTTTATTTCAACAGTGGCAGATTGCACATCAAAAGGAAAATCGAAAAAATAACTTTAAATAAAAGATAGAAATTGATTTGCATTTCAGTGAGGGAAATAAGTTTTGAACCCCTACCAACCATTAAGAGTTCTGGCTCCCACAGAGTGGTTAGACACTTCTACTCAATTAGTCACCCTCATTAAGGACACCTGTCTTAACTAGTCACCTGTATAAAAGACACCTGTCCACAGAATCAATCAATCAAGCAGACTCCACACTCTACAACATGGGAAAGACCAAAGAGCTGTCCAAGGATGTCAGAGACAAAATTGTAGACCTGCACAAGGCTGGAATGGGCTACAAAACCATTAGCAAGAAGCTGGGAGAGAAGGTGACAACTGTTGGTGCGATTGTTCGAAAATGGAAGGAGCACAAAATGACCATCAATCGACCTCGCTCTGGGGCTCCACGCAAGATCTCACCTCGTGGGGTGTCAATGGTTCTGAGAAAGGTGAAAAAGAATCCTAGAACTACACGGGAGGAGTTAGTTAATGACCTCAAATTAGCAGGGACCACAGTCACCAAGAAAACCATTGGAAACACATTACACCGCAATGGATTAAAATCCTGCAGGGCTCGCAAGGTCCCCTTGCTCAAGAAGGCACATGTGCAGGCCCGCCTGAAGTTTGCCAATGAACACCTGAATGATTCAGAGAGTGACTGGGAGAAGGTGCTGTGGTCTGATGAGACCAAAATAGAGCTCTTTGGCATTAACTCAACTCGCTGTGTTTGGAGGAAGAAAATGCTGCCTATGACCCCCAAAACACCATCCCCACCGCCAAGCATGGGGGTGGAAACATTTTGCTTTGGGGGTGTTTTTCTGCTAAGGGCACAGGACAACTTAATCGCATTAACGGGAAAATGGACGGAGCCATGTATCGTGAAATCCTGAGCGACAATCTCCTTCCCTCTGCCAGGAAACTGAAAATGGGTCGTGGATGGGTGTTCCAGCACGACAATGACCCAAAACATACAGCAAAGGCAACAAAGGAGTGGCTCAAGAAGAAGCACATTAAGGTCATGGAGTGGCCTAGTCAGTCTCCGGACCTTAATCCAATAGAAAACCTATGGAGGGAGCTCAAGCTCAGAGTAGCACAGAGACAGCCTCGAAACCTTAGGGATTTAGAGATGATCTGCAAAGAGGAGTGGACCAACATTCCTCCTAAAATGTGCGCAAACTTGGTCATCAATTACAAGAAACGTTTGACCTCTGTGCTTGCAAACAAGGGTTTTTCCACTAAGTATTAAGTCTTTTTTTGTTAGAGGGTTCAAAAACTTATTTCCCTCAATGAAATGCAAATCAATTTCTATCTTTTATTTAAAGTTATTTTTTCGATTTTCCTTTTGATGTGCAATCTGCCACTGTTGAAATAAACCTACCATTGAAATGATACTGTTCTGAGACTTTTCATTTCTTTGTCATTGGACAAACTTACAAAATCAGTGAGGGGTCAAATAATTATTTCCTCCACTGTAAGTCTGTGGTCGAAATTTAACAGCTTATTAAAGAAAGAAACATCCTGTAACATAACAGAGCAATCAGGCAGGAGAAAAGCTCTTCATGGTATCTTTAAGTTACTTCACAGCAAAATGCCTTAGAGGGAGCATTCGGTCTGTTACAGCCTGGTCAGAATTCTCCGAGAAACAAAGAGTAGAGGTTCAACTTATAAACTATTGAATTTACATACGGTGTCAATCAATGCATACATTTTACTCTGCTTGGTTCATTGTTTCACATTCAAATGACTTATATAAAATAAAAGTCTACTATATTATATTCTGGTTCTTATTGTACATTTTGAGATGAGCCACCGCCCTTGAAATTTCTGTGCATCTGTATATTACATCAACCTTTCTTTTGGTTCATTCTTTATTTACTTGACCATCATCAGTATTTTTCCTAAACCAATTATTGTATTTCAGTGTACATTTTGCTGTTTACTTGATCTTTATCTGGTTTCTGACATTTATTAACTCTTTATGCTGTTTCTTAAAGATGAATGCTGTGTTACCCTAAAATGATTCTTCCACAAGTAAAACATGGCATCCTCAATTGTTCTCTTTCTCCCATCTTCTAAGTGATAATGTAAGCATAATAGAAAAAAATATATATTTCATTTTGTTTCATAGTGGCTTGGGTATAGCACATATTTTGTCTTTTTTTTTCCTCAGTTCCTCTGCATTTTTCTAACCACATGCAAAAGACATCATCTAAAAAGCATATAAAAAGTGCCACCATGCTGTCACTGTCTTTGTCTGGCAACCAAATTGAGCTCCATATGTTATTTAAAATATAACATCACAAAATCATGTAATGGAGCTGACAAGATGCATTAACCATGAGGATGAGTCATGATAAATATGAGCTTGCATTCCATCATGTAAATGAGCAACTTCAAAACCAGCTACAGAGGAGCAAAAAAATGTTAAGAAACGAATGAGAGGGGAATTGGAAGGACCATTAAGTTTAAATCTCTTCTGGTCTGGTGTACAAAACATGGGGATAATGTTCTCACAGAAGGAAACTCTACAGTGCAATTCAAATTGCTCTTGGATGAATGCAAGCATTAACAAGCTAAATAGTTCAATACCAAGTTTCAATACCAAGACTGCTTTCTAATAAAGAAACTAGGTGGAATAAAAACGTGGAGCCACTGTGGCCTTCCAGGATTTTGATTGAGGACCCCTGCCTTAGATCTTTTAATGATGGTCTGCTTATTATTCCATAAAAGCTGAAGTGAGGCAGCCTTTTCTCATTATGCACCAAAAATCAGCAATACTTTTCCAATAGAGATCTGCCAGGCTGACACTGCTGAACACTAACTAAATAAATAAATATTTTTCTTTTTCATTGGTATACACTTTAGTTGTACTCTTAATAAACTGTATAACCATAAAGTTATAATAATATTCAAGGATTTGGAGTCTTTACTAATCGCTACAGTTCTCTGCTTTCTTTTCTATTTCTTTTGTTATGACGTTTTGCACAGCGATCACCTGATCAAAGTCGTGTGATGCTCATATGAAGTCAGGTGCCCCAGCTGTATCCTGCAGATCTAGTTTTTTACTTACTTGCCAATTTAGTGCTTTTTTGTGTTCTACCGGTTGTTACAAAGAGACTTACAATATGACATTATATATAAGGATGTACTTTTGTTATAATTATATGTCTATGTTATTTAAGCTCGCATGGCTATTTATTTTTCAATATTATTCTTATCTAATTTATTTCTTTTTCTTTTCTTATGAGTAATTAATTGATATCTTGTAAAGCACTTATTAACACCATTCTTTGTATTTAAAATGTACTATGGGAATAAATGTCTTTGATGGTGTTGCTGTTCCACCAAGACAATTGAGTTAGATATGTTAGGCACTGACAGTATTGGAAGAGGAAAACACTACCAATCTGCGGTGGGCTGGCACCCTGCCCGGGGTTTGTTTGGATGGATGGAAACACTACCAAATGATTACTTTACTTTTAATACAGTGGTTTGAAAAACTATTTGCCCCCTTCCTGATTTCTTATTCTTTTGCCTGTTTGTCACACAAAATGTTTCTGATCATCAAACACATTTAACCATTAGTCAAATATAACACAAGTAAACACAAAATGCAGTTTTTAAATGATGGTTTTATTATTTAGGAGAGAAAAAATCCAAACCTACGGGGCCCTGTGTGAAAAAGTAATTGCCCCCGAACCTAATAACTGGTTGGGCCACCCTTAGCAGCAATAACTGCAATCAAGCATTTGCGATAACTTGCAATGAGTCTTTACAGCCTGGAGGAATTTTGGCCAACTCATCTTTGCAGAATTGTTGTAATTCAGCTTTATTTGAGGGTTTTCTAGCATGAAGCGCCTTTTTAAGGTCATGCCATAGCATCTCAATTGGATTCAGGTCAGGACTTTGACTAGGCCACTCCAAAGTCTTCATTTTGTTTTTCTTCAGCCATTCAGAGGTGGATTTGCTGGTGTGTTTTGGGTCATTGTCCTGTTGCAGCACCCAAGATCGCTTCAGCTTGAGTTGACGAACAGATGGCCGGACATTCTCCTTCAGGATTTTTTGGTAGACAGTAGAATTCATGGTTCCATCTATCACAGCAAGCCTTCCAGGTCCTGAAGCAGCAAAACAACCCCAGACCATCACACTACCACCACCATATTTTACTGTTGGTATGATGTTCTTTTTCTGAAATGCTGTGTTCTTTTTACGCCAGATGTAGCGCGACATTTGCCTTCCAAAAAGTTCAACTTTTGTCTCATCAGTCCACAAGGTATTTTCCCAAAAGTCTTGGCAATCATTGAGATGTTTCTTAGCAAAATTGAGACGAGCCCTAATGTTCTTTTTGCTTAACAGTGGTTTGCGCCTTGGAAATCTGCCATGCAGGCCGTTTTTGTAGGCCAGTCTCTTTCTTATGGTGGAGTCGTGAACACTGACCTTAATTGAGGCAAGTGAGGCCTGTAGTTCTTTAGACGTTGTCCTGGGGTCTTTGTGACCTCTCGGATGAGTCGCCTCTGGCGCTCTTGGGGTAATTTTGGTTAGTCGGCCGGCCACTCTTGGGAAGTTTCGCCACTATTCCATGTTTTTACCATTTGTAGATAATGGCTCTCACTGTGGTTCGCTGGAGTCCCAAAGCTTTAGAAATGGCTTTATAACCTTTACCAGACTGATAGATCTCAATTACTTCTGTTCTCATTTGTTCCTGAATTTCTTTGGATCTTGGCATGATGTCTAGCTTTTGAGGTGCTTTTGGTCTACTTCTCTGTGTCAGGCAGCTCCTATTGAAGTGATTTCTTGATTGAAACAGGTGTGGCAGTAATCAGGCCTGGGGTGGCTACGGAAATTGAACTCAGGTGTGATACAACACAGTTAGGTTATTTTTAACAAGGGGCAATTACTTTTTCACACAGGGCCATGTAGGTTTGGATTTTTTTTCTCCCTAAATAATAAAAACATCATTTAAAAACTGCATTTTGTGTTTACTTGTGTTATATTTGACTAATGGTTACATGTGTTTGATGATCAGAAACATTTTGTGTGACAAACATGCAAAAGAATAAGAAATCAGGAAGGGGGCAAATAGTTTATCACACCACAGTAATAAAATATTTAAAACATGTGAAATTTATATTTTTTTCAAGTCTAAATAATAAATTTTCAAAATTGATAACTTTTAACAGTTCGGTTGTCATATATGGATTCAGCACCCTTAAGTAGATACAGAACCCCTAAAATCCATCCATTATCCAACCCACTATATCCTAACTACAGGATCACGGGGGTCTGCCGGAGCCAATCCCAGCCAACACAGGACGCAAGGCAGGAAACAAACCCCGGGCAGGGCGCGCGCACACACACACGGGACAATTTAGGATCGCCAATCTGCATGTCTTTGGACTGTGGCAGGAAACCCATGCAGACACGGGGAGAACATGCAAGCTCCACGCAGGGAGGTCCCGGGAAGTGAACCCAGGTCTCCTTACTGCGAGGCAGCAGCGCTACCCACTGCGCCACCCCAACACCTAAAATGTTTGACGGAAACGAAAAAAAGAATTCGATATCGATCCACTACCGCAATGATGACATTTATTAAAATACATCTTTATATATGCAGTCTTCCTACTTGTCTTTAATGCAGCCATTTGTATTCTTTAAATGTTAGCATATGGTAAGTGGTCATAACTACGCATCTCTAATTCTTAGAATTTCTGAGAATTTATTTTCTAACTTTTTTCCAGGAACATATTATTACACCAAGTGAATAAATATTACAAGCGCTGTGAAAATAAAGACTACAGGAAATTGATTCAAAAGTACCAGTTTAATTGTAGCATTCACAAATCCTTTACATAATAATGAAATCAGATAAAAAGCCACCGAAGTACTTAAAAACAATTCGTTTACATTTTAAATTTATCCCAGTGAACAAGCGTGTCACAACAGGAGGGTGGGTTTGTGGCAGAGCTCAGTTATAGAAATTTACATCAACACACAGTTTTGTTTTGCTTTGTTTTCAAGCTTTTATAGTTAATAAAACAAAAGGCATACCGCCGTATTACGTACAAAACAGTACAAAAAA
Organism: Polypterus senegalus; assembly: GCF_016835505.1. Lineage (NCBI taxonomy): Eukaryota > Metazoa > Chordata > Cladistia > Polypteriformes > Polypteridae > Polypterus > Polypterus senegalus. Next base: position 309,697,039 of record NC_053154.1, on the reverse strand, counting down.
AAAGTACTTGCCTTGCTCGCATTTTGAACAAGTTTCGGAGTAGTCCGCTGTCTTTTCCGGGGTAAGCGGCAATTAAAACATGGCGCATGTCATATCAGATTGCTCATTAAACAGAACAGGAACAAAATCACTTCTTCATTGGAGAATTCGTTTCGATGACCCGCTAGCCGTTTAAAAAATGGAGTTTTGTGTGTTAACCCGGTCTTTTTAGGTAGTTCATCAAAAAGGGGATTTTTATCAGTATGTTTATGATTCTTTCTTACATTCTCATTGTTAGCCTGGTTTCGTTTCCAAAAGAAGACGAAAAGTAATACGACAAGTCATCAAAGCATATCGGCGGCCCGTGTATCCCTTTGTAATATCTAGAAATAGCGGATTACAGTAGCTAACGTGCTTAAGTGTGTGCGTGTCGTATCAAACTACAGCCCGACTAAAGTATACTATACCAACAATACATATCTGCAGCAGAATGTAATTACAGACTGCAGTACGTATGAGGTCAGTCATGTGACACTCATCGTATTTCACTATGGAGCCCGTTAAGTGGTGGTGCTGTGTGAAGGGGGTTCAATCTTGCATGGGGCGGACAAATGCTTTTGGAAAAGAGTGAAAAAGGAACGAGCAGAGGAAAGGATTGTGTCCAGATGTGGTTACCGGCGGAAAGAGAAAATAGGTGGGTGTTATGTTTTATGGAAATCCGTGTAGTGATGAGCGGTGTCATTACCCGAGCTACGTGCCTGCCGATTTGCGCGCGCAAGCCTCTCTCTCCCTTTGCAGCAAGTAGATAATGCTGCAGACCGGAGTAAAATGGGCGTTAATATCATTTTCGACTTCAGCCAATCATATATTAAATTTGCGCATGTCAGTCACTGATCAGCCAATCGAAAATTTAAACTTTGCGGTCAATCACCGTTTTATTCAACAAATCGCCAATCGGTGTTATTTGCCATTTATTGGCCACTTTAGCCAATTGCCTTTTGAAAACGTAAAAAGAAAGGTGGGAGTAACTTCTAAAGGTGGACAGTCAAGATAAAGTGACTGTAAGAGACGGAGTGTATATTCATAAAATACCTCTGCGACGATAGTCTACTAGTGTCAATATCTTACACTATAGCACTTTGTCGAGTGCATTATTAAGACTGCAGTGTATTTTTACCACAGTCATTTATGAAGTAGCGGTTCTGAAAAAATAACGATAATAAAAGTCTGCATATGAGATATTTATCTTTACTGAACAACGTCTGAAGAAAATTTAAATGAACATAACAATACAAATTTTAATGGATTGACGTAAATTTAAGTGTGGGCTCTACTTTAATATTTAACTGTTGGTGTTTACTCGAAAGTCCAAATGAAATAGCCGCCTACATTTAACAAGTCACCTTAAAGACGGGCTATAAACGTATTACAATTTTAAACGTTGAATAAACCGTCAGAGTTCCTAATATTCCATTGTAGCCCCTTCTGCCTGCAGATCAGCCTCTGTTCTTTGTTTGCTGATGTGTCTCAAATATTCTGCGGTCTTCATGTCTGTTCTCAACACACCAGCAGCTCTAGTGAGTTTCTTGCCTGTGGATCTCGTATTTAAGTTTGTTTTTTAGCTGTATTATGATTACAGATTATTACAAATCACATACTTGACACTCTCACGTTCAGGTATCAGGGAATATAAAACGTTAAGAAAGCTGGCAATAAAATTGTGACTTTAAAGAATCCATTGGCTGTCTCTGTGTTATCAATGTTAAATGTAAGAAACACAGTTATCATAGTGCTAATAGTCACATTTCAATTATTATTTTTATAATGAAGTTTACTATGTTAAACGATCTGTGAAGAGCAAATATTATGCCTTCAAAAGAGTAATAATTTTGCACTTTTTGTGACTGTGCACCTGTTAATCAGGGTATTCAATTATTTGACTTAATAGGATCTTTATTACTTTTGGGATTTTAAATACCTCTTTAAGATCATCAAATATATGTTTATTATAATACATATTACTTATGCAAAAGTTACATTTAGAGATTAAAACATGACAGATGTTTGTTTGTAGTTCATATCTCATTTATCCTCCATTTGACTCCATCAGGTCCTAGTGGTGTGCTGAACACACCAGCCTGTCTTTAGGGTCTCTGAGACTGGAGGAGGCCAGGAGTCCAACTGTACAGCAGGCACTGATGTGCTTCAGCATCACAACTGGTAACAAGATAGAGATGACAGATATTTGAGCTGGACATCACCCTATATGAGTATCCAAGCAAACAGCATATTAAGAGCACACAGAGTCTGTATACTCCAGTATGGCCCTGACATAACAACCTGTACAGCTGTAAACAACTCCACTTTACTGGTCATTTTAGCACATTTTAGTCTGTCAAGTCATAGCCGTTAAATAATTCAATCTGAACAGCTGGAAATTTATTTTGGCAATGATATTTCTGGTAAGGCATTTTAATATTGTCATTTCTCATTGGTTTATACTGAAAATCTGGTTTATAGCAATGTAGTTTTCAATAGTATGTATTATATAAAAAAAAAAATTAAAGGAACACTTTGAAAAGGACATAAGATCTTAATGGGAAAAAAAATCTTGCTGGCTGTCTCTACTGTTATGGACTGATGTGTTAGGAACAAAAGGATGGCACATCGTTTGTTGGAAATGAAAATGATGAACCTACAGAGGGCTGAATTCAAAGACACCCCGAAAATCAAAGGGAAAAAACGATGCAGCAGGCAGGCGAGTCCATTTTGCCAAAATTTCATTGCAGCAACTCCAAATAGCACTCAGTAATTTGTATGGCCCCATATGCTTGTGTGCATGCCTGACAATATTGGGGGCAGGGCATGCTGCTAATTAGAGGAAGGATGGTGTCCTGGGGGATATCCTCCCAGATCTGGACCAGGGCATCACTGAGCTTCTGGACAGTCTGAGGTGCAACCTGGTGGCGTTAGATAGACTGAAACATAATGTCCCACCCAGAGGTGTTCTTGGGGCAGTCAATGGGATCAATTCCTTCATCCTCTGACCACATGAGGCCGGCCATTGTGGTGCACCAGGAGGAACCCAGGAGCCACTGCACCAGCATAGGGTCTGCCAATGGGTCCAAGGATTTCATCCAGATACCTAATGGCAGTCAAGGTGCCCACTGTTGTCTAATCTGTAGAGGTCTGTGCGTCCCTCCATGGATATGCCTCCATAGACCATCACTGACCCCCCACCAAACCGGTTATGCTGAACTATGCCACAGGCAGAATAACATTCTCCATGGCTTCTCCAGACCCTTTCACATCTCTCACATGTGCTCGGGGTGAACCTTCTCTCATCTGTGAAAAGCACAGGGTGCCCACCAGTGGTAGATCTGCCAATTCTGGTATTCTATGGCAAATGGCATTCAAGCTCCATGGTGCTCACTAGAGGACGTCGGGCCACCTTCAGGCCACCCTCCTCAAGTCTGTTTGTGATTGTTTGGTCAGAGACATTCACACCACTGTCCTGCCTGCTGGTGGTCATTTTATAGGCTCTGGCAGTGCTCATCCTGTTTCTCCTTGGCCAAAGGAGCAGAAACTGGTGAGTCCTGCTGATGGGTTAAGGACCTTCTATGAGGGGCCCTGTCCAGCTCTCCTGAAGTAACTGCCTGCCTGTCTCCTGGAATCTCCTCCATGCCCTTGAGACTGTGCTGGGAGACATGGAAAACCTTCTGGCAATGGCATGTGTTGATGTGCCATCCTGGAGAAGTTGGACTAACTGTGCCAGCTCTGTAGGGTCAAGGTATGGCCTCATGCCATCAGTAGCGACACAGACCATAGACAAATGCAATACGAGTGACAAAACAGATGAGGAGGGAAAAATGTCAGTAGCCTCCCTCCACCTGTTAAACCATTCATTCCTGTTTTGGGGGTCATCTCACTGTTGCCCCCCTCCCCCCATGCCCCAAAGCAGCTGAAACTGATTAACAAACCCCTCTGCTACTTAACTGACCAGATCAATCGCTCACAAGTGTCACTGACTTGATGCTGTACTCTCATTAAAAAGAGTTCCTTTCATTTTTTGAGAAGATATATCTATATATATATTGTTATTAAGAAGAAAATTAAACCTTTTTAAACTGATTGAAAATATGCCAATAATTATTTGTTAAGGATCTCTTTGTATACCACATTGTGAGTTCGGCCCTCCGGTTGTAAAATGACCAAGCTGAGTGCTGAGCTAACTCTTGAGCATGCAACGTACAGTTTGTCATGTGAACAGTAATCTTGTTTCAAATCTCACAGCTTGGATTGCTGCTGTCATAATCGGTTTGAGTTTCATGCTTTGTTTCAATGACGACAGTATTTGCAGGACTTGTGTTGAAGTGACATTCGGCATCTGTCAAGCGTTGTAAGCATACAACCGGTTTCATCGATAACTTCACATCCAGCTTCTGATAGTCATCAGTCCACACCTTGAACCTGTCCCAGTCATTCAATGCATAAGACACAATGTTCCTCCGGATATCAAGAGTGAGCCTGATATGGCCGTGCAATATGTAACACGGCTCCTTGAGCCGTCACCTTATTGTGGTGGAGGGGTTTGCGTGTCCCAATGATCCTAGGAGCTATGTTGTCCGGGGCTTTATGCCCCTGGTAGGGCCACCCAAGGCAAACTGGTCCTAGGTGAGGGATGAGACAAAGAGCGGTTCAACACCTCCAATGAAGAATAAAAACTGTGGACGATGTTTTCCCTTGCCTGGACGCGGGTCACCGGGGCCCCCCTCTGGAGCCAGGCCTGGATGTGGGGCTCGATGGCGAGCGCCTGGTGGCCGGGCCTGCACCCATTGGGCTCAGCCGGGCACAGCCCAAGAGGTAACGTGGGTCCTCCTCCCATGGGCTCACCACCTATGGAGGGGCCAAGGAGGTTGGGTGCAGTGTGAGTTGGGTGGTGGCCGGAGGCGGGGACCTTGGCGGTCTAATCCTCGCTACAGAAACTGGCTCTTGGGACGTGGAATGTCACTTCTCTGAAGGGGAAGGAGCCTGAGCTAGTGCGCGGTGAGAGGTTCCGGCTAGATATAGTCGGACTCACCTCGACGCACAGCTTGGACTCTGGAACCAATCTCCTTGAGAGGGGCTGGACTCTCTACCACTCTGGAGTTGCCCCGGTGAGAGGCCGAGCAGGTGTGGGCATACTTATTGCCCCCCGATTTGGAGCCTGTGCATTGGGGTTTACCCCGTGGACGAGAGGGTGGCCTCCCTCCGCCTTTGGGTGGGGAAGGGTCCTGACTGTTGTTTGTGCGTATGCGCCAACAGCAGTTTGGAGTATCCACCCTTTTGGAGTCTCTGAGGGGTGCTAGAGGGCATACCTTCTGGGATTCCCTGCTTTGCTGGGAGACTTCAATGCTCACGGGCAATGACAGTGAGACCTGGAAGGGCGTGATTGGGAGGAATGGCCCCTCCGATCTGAACCCGAGTGGTGTTTTGTTATTGGACTTCTGTGCTCGCCACGGATTGTCCATAACGAACACCATGTTCAAGCATAAGGGTGTTCATATGTGCACTTGGCACCAGGACACCCTAGGCCTCAGTCGATGATCGACTTTGTGGTTGTGTCGCCGGACTTGCGCCATATGTCTTGGACACTCGGGTGAAGAGAGGGGCAAGCTGTCAACTGATCACCACCTGGTGGTGAGTTGGCTTTGATGGTGGGGAAGATGCCGGTCAGACCTGGTAGGCCCAAACGTGTTGTGAGGGTCTGCTGGGAACGGCTGGCAGAGTCCCCTGTCAGAAGTAGCTTCAACTCCCACCTCGCAGAACTTCAACCACGCCCCGAGGGAGGTGGGGGACATTGAGTCCGAATGGGCCATGTTCCGTGCCTCTATTGTTGAGGCGGCTGACCGGAGCTGTGGCTGTAAGGTGGTGGACACTGGCGGTGAGGGATGCCGTCAAGCTGAAGAAGGAGTCCTATAGGACCTTTTTGTCCTGTGGGTCTCTGGAGGCAGCTGATAGGTACCGCAGGCCAAGCGAATGCGGCTTCGTTGTTGCTGAGGCAAAACTCGGGCATGGGAGGAGTTTGAGAGGCCATGGAGAACCACTTTCGGACGGCTTCGAGGAGATTCTGGTCCACCGTCCGCGCCTCAGGAGGGGAAGCAGTGCAGTGTCAACACCGTGATATGGTGGGATGGTGCGCTGCTGACCTCCTCGACGCTGGGTCGGTGGGGAGTACTTCAAGACCTCCTCAATCCCACTAACATGCCTTCCACGAGGAAGCAGAGCCTGGGGACTCTGAGGTGGGCTCTCCCATCTCTGGGACTGAAGTCACCGAGGTGGTCAAAAACTCCTTGGTGGCAGGGCCCCGGGTGGATGAGATACCGAGTTCCTTAAGGCTCTGGATGTTGTAGGACTGTCTTGGTTGACACGCCTCTGCAACATCGCATGGACATCGGGACAGTGCCTCTGGATTGGCAGACCGGGGTGGTGGTCCCCTCTTTAAAAGGGGACCGGAGGGTGTGTTCCAACTATAGAGGGATCACACCTCAGCCTCCCTGGAAAAGTCTATTCGGGGTTCTGGAGAGGAGGGTCCGCCGGATAGTCAACCTCGGATTCAGGAGGAACAGTGTGGTTTTCGCCCTGGTCGCGAACAGTGGACCAGCTCTTCACCCTTAGCAGATCCTGAGGGTGCATGGGAGTTTGCCCAACCAGTCTACATGTGTTTTGTGGACTTGGAAAAGGCATTCGACCGTCCCTCGGGAATCCTGTGGGGGTGCTCGGGAGTATGGGGTACCGGACCCCTGATAAGAGCTGTTCGGTCCTGTACAACCGTGTCAGAGCTTGGTCCGCATTGCCGCAGTAAGTCGAGCCCGCTTCCAGTGAGAGTTGGACTCCGCCAGGGCTGCCCTTTGTCACCATTCTGTTCATAACTTTTATGGACAGAATTTCTAGGCAGCCAGGGTGTTGAAGGGGTCGGTTTGGTGGACTCAGGATTGGGTCACTGCTTTTGCAGATGATGTTGTCCTGTTTGCTTCATCAGGCCGTGATCTTCAGCTCTCTGGATCGGTTCGCAGCTGAGTGTGAAGCGGCTGGGATGAGAATCAGCACCTCCAAATCCGAGAGCATGGTCCTCAGCCGAAAAGGGTGGAGTGCCCTCTCAGGGTTGGGGAGAGATCCTGCCCCAAGTGGAGGAGTTCAAGTATCTCGGGTCTTGTTCACGAGTGAGGGAAGAATGGAGCGTGAGATGACAGGCGGATCGGTGCGGCATCCGCAGTGATGCGGCTCTGCATGGTCTGTCGTGGTGAAAAAAGAGCTGAGCCGTAAGGCAAAGCTCTCAATTTACCAGTCGATCTACGCTCCTACCCTCACCTATGGTCATGAGCTATGGGTAGTGACCGAAAGAACGAGATCGCTAATACAAGCGGCTGAAATGAGTTTCCTCCGCAGGGTGTCTGGGCTTTCCCTTAAAGATAGAGTGAGGAGCTCAATCATCCAGGAGGTGCTCAGAGTAGAGCCGCTGCTCCTCTGCATCGAGAGGAGTCAGACGAGGTGGCTCGGCATCTGATCAGGATGCCTCCTGGACGCCTACCTGGTGAGGTGTTCCGGGCACGCCCAACCGGGAGGAGGCCCCGGGGAAGACCCAGGACACGCTGGAGGGACTATGTCTCCCGGCTGGCCTGGGAACGCCTTTGGGATTCTCCCGAAGAGCTGGAAGAAGTGGCCGGGAGAGGGAAGTCTGGGCCTCTTTGCTTAAGCTGCTACCCCCGACCCGACCTCGGATAAGCGGAAGAGGATCGATGGATGGATGGAGAATGGAAAAGGTAGATGCCATCTCTGGGCATGGAAACCACTCGGTGACAGTTCTTTGATCGATGGTGATCACCTCGATAGACATGTTAATGGGGCTACGGTTGGAATGATAAAGGAAATGGGTACCTGAACAATGTAAAGTAAGTCTAAAATACCTACACAATAACTATAATCGTAATAAATGAACAATAAAACAGCGGAGAAGTGGTGGATTAAATAAAAAGGCTGTAGTTATCAGCAGGGAGACGTGAATACCGTGGAGAAGCAAGGAAGGGAATGTAGAGACTGGAGTGACGGACGGCCTTATATAGGCAGGCAGCCAACAACGGGGGAGGCGCTGGAATGGGGACCCAACGCCGCCTCACACGGTGACCGAGCTGCAGGCTATGGACGTATATATGTACGTAAGTAGGATTCAGTTAGCGTTGGGAACCCGCGCATCAAATTTCTTGAAGATGGGCCCATAAGTAACAAAGACCGTTAAAAAGTTCAATATGACGGCCGACAGTGGCATCATATCACCGAAATAAGTACCAAATTTCAGCCTTCTACCTACACGGGAAGTTGGAGAAATAGTGATGTTGGAAAGTTCAATATGGCAGCTGACCCTGGCGTCACACCACCGAATAAGTACGTGTATTGGTTTCGTTAGCGAGGAAGCCGCCTACCAAATTTCGTGAAGATGGGGCCATGAATAAGAAAGTTCAACATGGCGGACGCTGTTGACCGTTATGACCGTTATGCATAGAATTTCGAAATGAAACCTGCTTAACTTTTGTAAGTAAGCTGTAAGGAATGAACCTGCCAAATTTCAGTCTTCTACCTACACGAGAAGTTGGAGAATTAGTGATGTTGGAAACTTCAATATGGCAGCCGACAGTGGCATCATACCACTGAAATAAGTACGTACATCGGTTTTGGTTAGCTAGGAAGCCACCTACCAAATTTCGTGAAGATGGGGCAATAAATAAGAAAGTTGAACATGGCGAACATTGTCAACCGTTATGACCGTTACGCGTAGAATTTCGAAATGAAACCTGCTTAACTTTTGTAAGTAATCTGTAAGGAATGAGCCTGCCAAATTTCAGCCTTCTACCTACACGGGAAGTTGGAGAATTAGTGATGTTTGGAAAATTCAATATGGTGGCCGACAGTGGCGTCATACCACCGAAATATGTACGTACATCGGTTTTGGTTAACGTAGGGAAGCCACCTACCAAATTTTTTGAAGATGGGGTCAGCCTTCTACCTACACAGGAAGTTGGAAAATTAGTGACGTTGGTAAGTTCAATATGGCGGCCGACAGTGGCGCCATACCATCAAATAAGTACGCACATCGGTTTCGGTTAGCACAGGGAATCCGCCTACCAAATTTCGTGAAGATGGGGCCATAAATAAGAAAGTTCAACATGGCGGATGTTGTTGATCATTATCGACCGTTACGTGTAGAATTTCAAAATGAAAACTGCTTAACTTTTGTAAGTAAGCTGTAAGGAATGAGCCTGCCAAATTTCAGCCTTCTATGTACACGGGAAGTTGGAGAATTAGTGACGTTGTAAAGTTCAATATGGCGGCTGACAGTGGCGTCATACCACCGAAATAAGTATGTACATTGGTTTCGGTTAGTGCAGGGGAGCCGCCTACCAAATTTCATGAAGATGGGGCCATGAATAAGAAAGTTCAACATGGCGGACATTTTGAAAATTAGTGACGTTGGAAAGTTCAATATGGCGGCCGACAGTGGCGTCATACCATCGAAATAAGTAGATACTTCGTCTCGTTAGCGCAGGGAATCCGCCTACCAAATTTCGTGAAGATGGGGCCATAAATAAGAAAGTTCAACATGTCGGACATTGTCAATCGCTATGACCGCTACGTAGAATTTCGAAATGAAACCTGCTTAACTTTTGTAAGAAAGCTGTAAGGAAAGAGCCTGCCATATTTCAGCCTTATACCTACACTGGATGTTGGAGAATTAGTGATGTTTGGAAAATTCAATATGGCGGCCGACAGTGGCGCCATACCACCGAAATAAGTACGTACATCTGTTTTGGTTAGCGCAGGGAAGCCACCTACCAAATTTCGTGAAGATGGGGTCAGTCTTCTACCTACACTGGAAGTTGGAAAATTAGTGACGTTGGAAAGTTCAATTATGTGGCCGACAGTGGCGTCATACCATCGAAATAAGTACATACATCGGTTTTTGTTAGCACAGGGAAGCCGCCTACCAAATTTTGTGAAGATGGTGCCATAAATAAGAAAGGTCAACATGGCGGACTTTGTCGATGTATCGAATCGCTATCTAATCGTATGACTGCTACTTGTAGAATTTTGAAATAAAACCTGCTTAACATTTGTAAGTGAGCTGTAAGGAATAAGCCTGCCAAATTTCAGCCTTCTACCTACACGGGAAGTTGGAGAATTAGTGATGAGTGAGTGAGTGAGTGAGTGAGTGAGTGAGTCAGTCAGTCAGTCAGTCAGTGAGGGCTTTGCCTTTTATTAGTATAGATATATATATAGATAGATAGATACTTTATTAATCCCAAGGGGAAATTCACATAATCCAGCTATAATGTCAATACCTTAGAACAACAAGGTCCTAGCTGTGAGTCATAGTTTTAGAAAACTGATCTTCAAAAGTTTTGACTATTTATCAGGCGTATACAATCCTTTTCTTTTAATTTTGTTTCCATATGTAAAACCTGTATTTTAAGTTAAAAAATGCAAGTGTTATTGAAAATGTGATTCCTAATAAAAGATAAGTAAGAACCATATTATTCTAGAGTATGTTTGTAAGTGAACAGCAAAGCCTTGATCAGGATGCTCAGTTTCCAAGCTGTTTTATCTTGTGGGATTTACAGGTACTAGCAAAGTGCACACCATTTTTAACTGTGTGGATACAAGTGGAGGCTCTGGTCATATCTATCAGTTCTAACAATGTTAATACGCAAGGTGATTGGACCAGCACCACTTAAACAGAACACTCAGTATTATCACTACCATAAACAATATTTTATTAATAATTATTCAATATAAATTGTGCAGCAATTTCAAGAAATATTTACAATTATCAATAATGATTGGTCAGTTGAATTGAAAGAAAGAATGCACAAAGATTACATTTAACAAGCAGACTGATCAAGGAATATACTGAAGTATTAAAACTACAGCATGCCCACTTCTATATATTATATATAAATAAAACAACAATGTAAAATGCATAACAATTGTACAAAGCTGTTATAACAATTAAAGAAAAAAATCCAGATGACATGAATTGTCTAAAAACAGACACGCAATTTCAAATATAGAGAACTTAATCAACAATCTTTAACAAAAACAGCAAGTGTCCTTTATTATTTACATCAGTAGTTACATTAAATATATACAACTCTATTATGTACAGTCATTTTAACACACAAATAAAAAAGGCAAAAGAGAAGTAAAGAAAGAGACACATTTATTTGAGTCGGGTTGAGATGTAATCCCCAGTTTAAATGCCTCAGTGGTGCTTTCCTTGTGCTTCCAACTGTTGCAAAACAAGTATGTCAAACTCTTCCCTCTCACTAAAAAAACGAAACAAAAACAACCACAAAAATGAACAAATTCTAATCATACCAACCAGAAACACTTCTGCATTTGTCATTTGAAACCACAATTCTTGACCTTGTAAAGTTTAGAATAAATGCTACATATGGCATACTTCTAAATGTAATTTTACCAATACTAAAAATGTACTAATGTATAGTTTAAATGTCACTTTAAACATATATATTCGCATTTATATATATTTAGTTTATATTCTTAAATTCACAACAACTATAGGGTAATCTGTTTAACAGAATAATGGTGCTGAAAAGAAAAAGAAAGGACTGTTAATTATCCACATGACGTACCACTCACTGTATACTCGTCCATCCATAAACAGATTTTCTGCCTCTGGCAGAGAAATCCTCTCAACTGTCTGTATAACTTTAATAAGAGCCTATCAAAAACACAGAAAAAGAGAGGATGTTACTCATAGACACACTTTCTGTACTCATTAGAGATTTACTGAAGGCTAATTAACCTCTGGCATCAGCACATCCAGAATGATGTGAACTCTGTCAATCCTCTCAAAAGTGCCTACAGCTCGTGACAGCACTTCATCCAAAAAGTTGTAGAGGCCATCTATCATCTCCACATCTTCTATATAAGTCATTACCCTGTGACCTTTAGGATTTTCATAATTTTTTAAACATTTGGACGATATCTTATGAGATACAACAGCCTGTTGAACAAGAAAATACAAGTGTTTGGCACTATAAAATCATCATAGCTCTTTGCTGCCAGATAGATTACAATACCAAAGTTTTACTTGTCATCTGAACTAAGTTACAAGCAAGTGATCATCTGTTCCATGTTCCTTTATTATGAACCAACAGTTTTTCATGTTGAGTCCTCCTGTAGGCCCTGCTGATCTCTGCAGCTGCAAAAACCTGAGCCACTTGTTCTTCAGTCAGCTGCCCTACTGCAGCCACACAGCCAGCCTGCTCTCCTACACTGTCCTTGCCAAATTATTGGATGAAACTCATATTATTATTGTATCTTCGTAGGTTGCCATCTTATTGATTATTAAATTCAAATTCCCACAACGTGTAATGCAGCAGATTATCTTATTGTGTCAGCCTATTATTCTCCTAACTCTGAAGTATTCAAATTGAATAATACAACTGCAGATGTGATAAAATGCATGAAGTCCATATTCTCAAGACATGCAATACCAAATTTTTAGTGATAACGGATCACAGTTTGCTATTAAGATGTTCAAAACATTCTGCAAGGATTGGGCCATTATTCATAATACTTCAAGCCCATGTGTCCCTCAGTCAAATGGATTGGTTGAGAAGTCAGTACAAATAGTGAAGCAGCTGATGCAGAAGGCCAAAAATATTGGATGTGATTTCTAGAAGAGTCTTCTTGCATACTGTACAACTCCCCTATAGTGTGGCTTTTCGACAGCACAGCTATGTATGGGCAGAAGATTAACAATAAATTTACCCATCAATGAGAACCTGATAAGAATAAAAGAAGGGGAGAAGATGAAGAAGTACAAGGAACAACAGGAAGAAAACAAAACTTCTACTTCGATAGAGGTACAAATGAACTTCACCCTGGTGATATTGTAAAGTGCAAAAATAAATACAGCACATGGACACATAAATGAACTGTATTAGAACAGACACAATTCTAATATCATAAAACATAAAGACATGCTGAGAAGAAATCTTTGGGACATTAAAAGACCAGTAATCTTTATTCAGAACCAAAACGCAAGTGAAACAAATACTGACAAGAAGACAAATACAAACCAGGAAAGAACATCTCAGCTGCAGGCACAAATAACCAGAAGATCAGCATGTCAAGTAAAATGACTTATTGAGACATGGTGAAGAGTAAAATCACATTAATAACTGAGAAATGCTCAATTCTTGTAACAACTGTTCTCTTTATAAGTAGTTTAAATGTTGGATTAGAGATAGATAGATAGATCTTTATTGTGTTCGTCACTTTTACAAAGGGACAACGAAATTGAAGTTGCAGTCGACTCAGTGTGAGGCATAAGCGTTAAAAAGACAAGAAGAGAGAAAATAATAGTAAACTGAATAGTAATAAAAGTACTTGATAAAATATACAGATTGCATTGGCTGACTTAAGGTCTATATTGCACACTGGGAGAATGATATGAAGCAGTTTTATTCGAAGTTTAGGGTCATGATTGCTTTTGGATAAAAGCTGTTTTGAGGGCAGTCTGTAATGGTTTTCATTGCTCTGTATCTCTTGCCCGATGGCAAAAGCTGGAAGAGGCAATGGCCAAGATGTGATGAATCCTGGGAAATGTCTATTGGTTTTTTGCGGCCTCGGAAGGTGTAGATTTCTTCCAGGATGGGGAGGGTACAAACAATTGCTCTCTCCGCTGTCCTGACGACCCTGTGGAGCGCTTTACTTTCCGAAATGCTTGGAATGTCACAGATAGTTCAAAATGTTTATGTTTCTCAAAGCAGCATTTGAAATGTGTAACATTATGTCATGTCATTCTCCAACCCACTATATCCTAACACAGGGTCACTGGGGTCTACTGGAGCCAATCCCAGCCAACACAGAGTGCAAGGCAAGAACAAACCCCAGGCAGGGCGCCAGCCCACCGGAAGGGCACACACACACACACAATTTCAGATCGCCAATACAACTAACCTACTTGTCTTTGGACTGTAGGCGGAAACCGGAACATCCAGAGGAAACCCACACAGATACAGGGAGAACATGCAAACTCCTGTGTAACATTATCAAGCTTAAAAATAATTCCTTACTTTTCTTTAAGTGGGGAAGATGATAATTAGTAAGGTCAAGTAATGAACACTTACAATATGAATAGCAATGTGTTAAAGCGAAGCCTGCAAAACCATGAGGTCTGATTTAGTGGGGGCTGGCCAAGCAGCCTCGTGGTCTTGGAAACCCTGCAATTTTTTTTCTGTCCTCCCAGCCAATGGGCCTTACTTTATTCTTTGTTGTTTAGTATTGCCTAATCTTATTTTTAATAAACTTCCCTTCATCTTGTAAAGCACTTTGAGCTACATTCTTTGTATGAAAACATGCTCAAGAAATAAATGTTGGTGATGGTGGTGTGTGGTGTACAAACGCTGATGAGAGCGCCATTTGGGGGTGGCAAGTGGGGCGACCACCCCAGGCTCCACGTGTGTTCCGCTCGAGCGGATTTGTCAAGTTATATTCTTCAGATATATTTTGATAAGGTCTGCGTGTTTACAGTTTACTTAGTAATTTAGCTGCATTTTTTGCAATATCTTGGGGATTCTTGCCACTTTATTATTGTTCGGCAAGTGCCACATAGTAAATTTTTCACCTTGAAAGTTAGTTGTACAGTAAAAATCAATGGCTACTTAAATGGTTATTTGTAAAGGTAAAACTAAAAGTCGGCCTGCGGGCCTGACATGGATGTTTAGAATTTTTTAAATCCTCAACAGGATTGTGGTCTATTATGAAGTTTAAATCGTGGGCAAATTGTTACCCTCAATGTCTCTGCAAATTCATTTTTTCTTACTCTGTTTTGTAAGAGAATTGCGAAATTTTGTGCATTTCATTGTTAGATTTTCTGCATTAAGTGCACTTTTCAGACAATTGCTATTGAATGTTGATGTTACATAGTTTGATGTTAATCTCAAGTTGTTATGATACTAAGTCGTTATTATTATTCATGTTCAATAAATGCTGGCTGGTTGCATCGCAAGCAATTAAGGCCCGTTGGTCGGTCTGAATGCGCATGTACGGTGAGTGTCGAATGCACATGCACCAATGCCAAGAAAAAATAGGCCTTTTTTGCACTGCAGCATCAGGCCCAATTTCCTCTTAATCCGGCCCTGCACATGGACCCTTTGACTCAGAAAGGAAACAGTGTCCGGACTTGCAGTTGCGAAATGCCTGTCTGACCATTTCATTTGTTGACACGGAGTTAGTGATGGGCCGCTTGATACTGAGGTTTCGACACTGTGTCGAGCTTTCGAAGCACTGGAGCTCAAAGCACCACTTCGAAGCTTGTTGCACATGCGGCCATGACATGATTTTGAGGCACTTTAGTGTAATGCCGTCATTGATATCTGCGCAGTCAGCAGCCAATTTGGTCACTCACTCGTCTGCTGAACTGTGTTGGCTCAAAGCGTAAAACCAGTTGTTTCTGCTACAACATTAAGGTGTGCTGACGTGAGCTCAAATCCTAATTGGGGCTCGCATATGTTAAAATAAGGATTTTGTATAAAAAAGTTATGTAGTACTTGGTATAAGTTAACAAATATATTTTGGAGACATTATGAACGATTTACATGGGGCACCTTTTTCCTTGGTGTGGAATCGTGTCCACCTAGAATCTGTAACAAATTGATGAGCATATTTTGTGTAAGGTAGCACGTATTATAACAATCCAGAATCTATTCTACTCCATGTCGATCATATCACAGAGGCTAAGAAACGCTTCACTAAAGCCGACGTGGTCATTAAACCAGTATATGCGCACGACACTCCACATTAAACGTTTTTACTATTCAGTGATTTCCAGATCTGTAGCTGATTTGTATTGTTGATTTCCAAAAAGCAATGTGAGTAAAAGTGTGTGCTGCATAGCAACTGTCTTTCAGCGCCATCAACAGTGTCTTATATATAAATATATATATTAGGGGGCTTTGCCCCCTGCTTGCTTCGCTTGCTAAACCCCCGGCCTGCACTATGCACTAGCCTCTTTGCAGTTCTGCTGCTCACGTATGGGGAAGTGGATGTACAATTTAAACAGATTGTTATTTTCATGGGAATTGTTACATATGCATTATAGACCTAACTACTTTACATTACAGAGATCGACCTATTGAGACCTTCACCTTTCTTTCTTTTCAGATATTGTGTGATGGGCACAGGTGTGCTGGTGACATAGCGGCTTTTTTGTGTCTTATTATTGTTTGGCTGCTAATTAAAGAAAAAGAAGCAACTAAGGAGCCTGAGTCAAGTGAATTAAAACTAAAGAAAAATAAGTAAAAAAAGCAGCACAAACTGGTCACTAATAAAGAAGATGATTAGAATGAAAACCTGCAGCCACTGGGGACTTCCAGGACCAGAGTTGGACAACCCTGCTCTACAGCATGATCAGAAAAGTCAGAGTATTTAAGGTATCGGTCTATTTGATAAGCATATTTTATAACATAAATGTTAATATAGAATTATAATTATTCTGTATTAGCATTTAGGTGAACCATTTATGAAATTAGTGAGAAGCATAAAAAATCATACAACATGCCAGTCATTTGTTTTTATATACGGTATATTATATTTTTACTGAAGTACTTAATTAAGAATTAATGGTCTTTATATACCTGGGGTCTTCTGTAGGAAATATATACAAAGTGGTTCATTTATCTTTTCAGTTAGAAATGAACTCACCAAAATAATGAATTAAAAAAAAAAAGTTTTTAAACTGGCAAAGATGACGTCAAGAAAAAAAGTTTTCATTTTCAATGATTTGTATTTTTAAAGTGCCTTGAGCATGGGAAAGGCGCTATATAAATAAAATGTATTATTATTATTATTATTATTATAAATATACAGCAGGTGGCATGGTTTCACAGTGGTAGTGCTGCTGCCTCTCAGTATCGCTTCCTGGGTCCTCCGTGCGTGGAGTTTGCTTGTTCTCCCCGTGTCTGCGTGGGTTTCCTCCCACAGTCCAAAGACATGCAGGTTAGGTCCATTGGTGATCCTACATTATCCTTGGTGTGTGTGTGTGTGCCCTATGGTGGGCTGGCGCCCTGCCCAGGGTTTGTTTCCTGCCTTGCACCCTGTGTTGGCTGAGATTGGCTCCAGCAGACCCCCATGACCCTGTGTTAGATATAGCGGGTTGGATAATGACTGACTGACTAAATATACAGCACTTCATATTATTATTATCCATCCATTATCCAACCCGCTATATCCTAACTACAGGGTCACGGGGGTTCTGCTGCTATACTTTAGGATATTTATCTCCACAAACTATGACTCGTGAGTAACAATTTTTAGGAAGTTCAAAACTAAATGCAAAGCGCGTTTGTGCCGACTTGAAGAAACTTTTGCAAAATTAATTGACAAGAGGCTGGCCTGCCCTTTCCGATTTTTGGTAGGCGTCACGAGCCGTGATTCACCAATTCTTGGTAGCAGACCGTGATCTCATTAGCCAATTCTTGGTAACCGAAACTGGTTGTGAGTGGTCAATTTTTGGTAGGCAATACAGGCTTTGATTGGCCCGTGCTTGGTAGTGTAAAGCGATCTGATTGGTTCTCGCCAAGAATTACATTGACTCATGGCTGCTTAGAGGGCACAGTGGCTGCAAGTGTTCATTCTAACCATCTTCTTCATTAGTTACCAGTTTTTGGTGCTGGTGCTTTGCTCTTTTTGTCCCCCTACTGGTGGTGTAGGGGGATTTTGATGTAGGATTATCCATCCATCCATTTTCCAACCCGCTGAATCCGAACACAGGGTCACTGGGGTCTGCTGGAGCCAATCCCAGGTCACAAGGCAAGAACCAATCCCGGGCAGGGTGCCAACCCACCGCAGGACACACACAAACACACACTAGGGCCAATTTAGATTCGCCAATCCACCTAACCTGCATGTCTTTGGACTGTGGGAGGAAACCAGAGCACCCGGAGGAAACCCACACAGACATGGGGAGAACATGCAAACTCCACGCAGGGAGGACCTGGGAAGCGAACCTGGGCCTCCTAACTGCGAGGCAGCAGCACTACCACTGCGCCACTGTGCCGCTGATGTAGGATTATACTGACTGAATTTTGTATGCGTTGCATGTGATTACATTGTAACACCCCACACGACACCTTCCTCTATTGTGTGCAATAATGTTGTAAATTATCACCAATGAGAATGTGATGATAAAACAAAGATAAGTAATATCTGCCTCTTTACCTGTTGCACATACACTCTTAAAAATCAAGTTGCCAGAGTGGTCCTTCAGAGTGATGTCAGAGGGGAAACATTTTTTGTTCCCAAAAGACCCATCCACATGTATATCCATAACATGCTCCATACAGTAAATAACCACAAACAGATGAAAATAGATTTGTGAGATACCAATGGACTATTGCTGCATACAGTCATATGAAAAAGTTTGGGAACCCCTCTTAATTCTTTCAATTTTTGTGTCTCATTGGCTGAGCTTTCAAAGTAGCAACTTCCTTTTAATAGATGGCATGACTTATGGAAACAGTAGGATTTCAGCAGTTACATTAAGTTTATTGGATTAACAGAAAATATGCATTTTGCATCATAACAAAATTAGACAGGTGCATAAATGTGGGCACCCCAACAGAGAGTTGACATCAATACTTTGGTGAGCCTCCTTTTGCTCCTTTGAGCCTCCAGACGCTGTCCTCCTGTAGCCTCTGATGAGTGTCTGGATTCTGGATGGAGGTATTTTTGACCATTCTTCATACAAAATCTCTCCAGTTCAGTTCAATTTGATGGCTGCTGATCATGGACAGCCTGCTTCAAGTCATCCCATAGATTTTCGATGATATTCAAGTCAGGGGACTCTGACGGCCATTCCAGAACATTGTACTTTTCCCTCTGCATGAATGCCTTTGTAGATTTCCAACTGTGTTTTGGGTCAATGTCTAGTTAGAATATCCAACCCCTGCTTAAGTAACTTTAACTTTGTGACCGATGCTTGAACATTATCCTGAAGAATTTGTTGATATTGGGTTGAATTTTTCTGACCCTCAACGTTAACAAGGCCCCAGTCCCTGAACTAGCTACACAGCCCCACAGCATGATGGAACCTCCACCATATTGGACAGTAGGTAGCAGGTGTTTTTCTTGAAATGTGGTGTTCTTCTTCCGCCCTGCAAAGTACTTTTTGTTATGACCAAATAACTCCATTTTTGTCTCATCACTCCAAAGCACTTTGTTCCAAAATGAATCTGGCTTGTCTAAATGAGCATTGGCATACAACAAGCGACTCTGTTTGTGGCGTGAGTGCAGAAAGGGCTTCTTTCTCATCACCCTGCCATGCAGATGTTCTTTTTGCAAATTGCGCTGAATTGTAGAACGATGTACAGATACACCATCTGCAGCGAGATGTTCTTGCAGGTCTTTGGAGGTGATCTGTGGGTTGTCTGTAACCATTCTCACAATCCTGCTCATATGCCGCTCCTGTATTTTTCTTGGCCTGCCAGACCTGCTGGGTTTAACAGCAACTGTGCCTGTGGCCTTCCATTTCCTGATTCCATTTCTTACAGTTGAAACTGACAGTTTAAACCTCTGAGATAGCTTTTTGTAGCCTTCCCCTAAACCAGGAGACTCAACAATCTTTGTTTTCAGATCTTTTGAGAGTTTCTTTGAGGATCCCATGCTGTCTGTCACTCTTCAGAGGAGAGACAAAGGGAAGGAAGCACAACTTGCAATTGGCCACCTTAAATACCTTTTACCACTCATGATTGGACACTCCTGTCTATGAAGTTCAAGGCTTAACGAGCTCATCCAACCAAGTAATCAGCATTGAGCAGTGACAGGCATTCAAATCAGCACAATGACAAAGGGACCCACATTTGTGCACAGCCAGTTTTTCACATTTGATTTAATTTCATAAAACTAAATACTGCAATACTAAAAATCTTTGTTCGGAAAAAACCCCAGTACTCAGATGTTCCTAGGAAATGAAAGACATACCACTGTTATCTTTTTTGTTGAAATGAGAGTCAATTATTATGCAGGCTGAGAGGGGTTCCCAAACTTTTCATATGACTGTAGGTACAGTAATAGGCTAAATTCAGATTTTTTAAATTTGTCCTGATAGGTTGTAAATAAGTGATGATCCATAAAATACCATTAAAGAACCAGCATTTGCAAGAGTGTAACGGGAGAGGTTTAAAGAACAAGATAATAAATCACAGTTACAAACACATGGATGAGGTGGGAAACAAAGCTGGTGGAGATGTGAATGAATAAGGAGACATGAACTCTTTAAATGGTTGAATCACTCTCTCACCTCTGTTATAACAACATAAAACATATATACTGTACAATATAAACTAATATACAGCAAGCAGAAGCATGAAATAACTTACTGTTGTTCAGTATTCAGTAAGTCCAAACTATTGACAATACTGAAGAATCGAACATATTATAAAATCAAACAGCAACATTTTCCCTCTAAAACAAAAATAGAAAGGTTTCATCAGATTATGTAGCACTGCATTTTTATAATTATCCCAGTCTTAATCTACTCTGACATAATTATGCCCTAGTCCAAAATGGTATGGGAAATCTTTTCCCAGAAAAGTCTTATTGAGCACAAATGTCTACTTTGGCCCAAAAGACATTCTTTGCTAGGCTTTGAATGAAATGGCTTCCTAGCAGTTTGCTACCGATTGAACCACTTTCAGTGGTGTGGTCCACAAAGAAAACATAATCCTTTTAATGCAGGCCTGGATCCTTCTAAATAACTACAGCCACTCTACTTTGTTTGTTGGGGGATAATGGCCTGTTCTCATTTAGATTGTTCTAATGTACCATTACCTGAAATGTGAAGCCTAGAGCTGTCACCATCACTCTCAACCAGTGAACATGCATTGAGGTTCCTAAAATATATGAACCCAAAAGAGTAGCTTATTCACTATTCAGCTGGCAGCCTACATGCACATTAACTACTGGTTATGTTTCACATCTCATCAGCTTTCTTTACACACACATCGGTAAGGTACATATTTAGAAAGAATGTTACATTTATAGCAGCGAGAGATAGCGGAGAGAACACATTTGCTCCTCACCCTCCATGTGTTCTGAATTTGCCATTGTAATTCCACAATTCATACTCATTTAATACAAATGAAAGTATAGAGTTGTGTACTAAAAAATGGATTTCAATTTTGACCTTAATTGAAATATTTAGTTGTTTTTAAAAGCTTTTAATTCTGATGCTGTAATCAATTTTAATACAGACTGTTAAACAAAAGGATAACAAGAAAAACAAGAGAATATTTCATATAAGGTCAAAATTTAGTTTTTAAATATGGGATTGTTTTTTTCTTAGTCTGATCCCATTTTTTATAAAATTAAAAACCGTTTTTGGTCTTACCTTTATTTGTAAACTAGCAAAATACCAAGGCTTCAAGAGAGCTAAGTACTGCCTTAAAATTTTTATTAAGAAGACAATTAAACCCTTTTAAAACTGAGGGAAAATATACCAGTAATTATTTGATAAGGATCTCTTTGTATGCCACGTTGTCAGTTCGGCCCTCCAGTTGTAATATGACCAAGCTGTAGCTGTGCGCTGAGCGTACTCTTGAGCATGCAACATACAGTTGGCCATGTGAACAATAATCTTGTTTCAAATCTCACAGCTTGGATTGCTGCTGTCATAATCGGTTTGAGTTTCATGGTTTGTTTCAATTACGACAGTATTTGTAGGACTTGTGTTGAAGAGACATTTGGCATCTGTCAAGCATTGTAAGTATGCAACCAGTTTCATTGATAACTTCACATCCAGCTTTTGAGAGTTTAAACATTTCTAAACATCAAAGTGTCCACTACTGAAATCGTCACCTGCGAATCTAAGATGTTTAAGAGGCATTGGCGGTTGTCCAAAGGTGTAAAATATTTGGCCATTTCGGTACACTTAAGCATTTCACTCTTCTAGTGCTCCTGTGTAGTATAATTATCTCCTGTACCATCATCAGTCCACACCTTGAACCTGTCCCAGTCATTCAATACATAAGACACAATGTTCCTCCGGATATCAAGAGTGAGCCTGATATGGCCGTGCAATATGTAACAAAGAAAATGGAAAAGGCAGGTGCCATCTCCAGGCATGGAAACCACTTGGTAAGTGACAGTTCTTTGATCGATGGTGATCACCTTGATAGACATGTTAATGGGGGTACGGTTGGAATGATAAAGGAAATGGGTACCTGAACAATGTAAAATAAGTCTAAAATACCTACACAATAACTATAATCGTAATAAATGAACAATAAAACAGCGGAGAAGCTGTGGATTAAATAAAACGGCTGTAGTTATCAGCAGGGAGACGTGAATACCGTGGCGAAACAATGAAGGGAATGTACAGACTGGAGCGACAGACAGCCTTATATAGGCAGGCAGCCAACAACGTGGGAGGCGTTGGAATGGGGGACCCAATGCCGCCTCACATGGTGACCGAGCTGCAGGCTATGGTCGATATATGTAATCGGGACCAAGGTCCCAGTAAATAGGATTCATTTAGCGTTGGGAACCCGCGTACCAAATTTCTTGAAGATGGGCCAATAGGTAACAAAGACCGTTGAAAAGTTCAATATGACGGCCGACAGTGGCATCATATCACCGAAATAAGTACCAAATTTCAGCCTTCTACCTACACGGGAAGTTGGAGAATTAGTGACATTGGAAAGTTCAATATGGCAGCTGACAGTGGACCAAGGAACGCCTTTTACCTCGGAAGCGTTCAAGGAGACTGCCAAGTTACTGAAAATCACACCACAAGGATGGGAGGGATTGGGAAATAAGTACGGGTTTATTGGATATTTTAAAGAGGGCTGGGAAGGGGAGGCACAGCCCTCCACTAATATTTTACATTGGTTTCGGTTAGCTGACCGGGGTGATCGTCCGTGGCGACCCTACAGACTCCGGAGGCAAAGAAAGTAGAAGTGGAACTGGAAATCAAGCGAATGCTGGCACTAGGAGTAATCGAGGAAAGTAGTAGTCCCTGGTCCAGTCCCATCGTCTTGATTGCTAAGCCTGACGGCAGTTGGAGGTTTTGCAATGACTTCCGTCGGCTTAACCAAGTTTCCAGATTGATGCTTATCCCATGCCTCGCGTGGATGACCTCCTCGAGACTGGGACCAGCCAAATTCTTGACTACACTTGACATGACAAAGGGGTACTGGCAGTTCCTTTAACGGAGTCGCGAAGGAAAAACGCGTTTAGCACTCCTAGCGGACACTGGCAGTATCGTGTCCTTCCATTCGGGTTACAGGCGCCTGCGACTTTTCAGCGTCTGGTGGACAAAGTGCTCCGGCCCCATAACTCGTTCTGTGCTGCCTATCTGGATGGCGGTCATCTATTCCAGGAAGCGTTATGTACCTGAGCCGGAAACTGTTGGACAGGGAGACCAGGTACGCGGGCGGTGGAGAAAGAGGCTCTGGCGATCAAATGGGGTACTCAGCTGCGGTACTACCTCTTGGGTCGTGTTCACTCTGGTGACCTACAAGTACGCTCGTTCCGACACCAGCCTTTCTACCTACCGGGAAGTTGGAGACTTAGTGACATTGGAAAGTTCAATATGGCAGCTGACAGTGGCATCACACCACTGAAATAAGTACATACATTGGTTTCGGTTAGCGCAGGGAAGCCGCCTACCAAAGTTCGTGAAGATGGGGACATGAATAAGAAAGTTCAACATGGCGGACGCTGTTGACCGTTAGGACCGTTACGCGTAGAATTTCGAAATGAAACCTGCTTAACTTTTGTAAGTAAGCTGTAAGGAATGAACCTGCCAAATTTCAGCCTTCTACCTACATGGGAAGTTGGAGAATTAGTGATGTTGGAAACTTCAATATGGCGGCCGACAGTGGCGTCATACCACCGAAATAAGTACGTACATCGGTTTTGGTTAGCACAGGGAATCCGCCTACCAAATTTCGTGAAGATGGGGCCATAAATAAGAAAGTTCAACATGGCGGACGTTGTCGACCGTTATGACCATTACGCGTAGAATTTCGAAATGAAACCTGCTTAACTTTTGTAAGTAAGCTGTAAGGAATGAGCTTGCCAAATTTCAGCCTTCTACATACACGGGAAGTTGGAGAATTAGTGACGTGGTAAAGTTCAATATGGCGGCTGACAGTGGCGTCATACCACCGAAATAAGTATGTACATTGGTTTCGGTTAGCGCAGGGGAGCCGCCTACCAAATTTCGTGAAGATGGGGCCATGAATAAAAAAGTTCAACATGGCGGACATTGTGAAAATTAGTGACGCTGGAAAGTTCAATATGGCAGCCGACAGTGGCGTCATACCATCGAAATAATACATACGTCAGTTTCAGTTAGCGCATGGAATCCGCCTACCAAATTTTGTGAAGATGGGACCATAAATAAGAAAGTTCAACATGGCGGACGTTGTCGACCGTTATCGATCATTATGACCGTTACGTGTAGAATTTCGAAATGATACCTGCTTAACTTTTTTAAGTAATAATGTTATGAATGAGCCTGCCAAATTTCAGCCTTCTACCTAGACGGGAAGTTGGAGAATTAGTGACATTGGAAAGTTCAATATGGCGGCTGACAGAGGCGTCATACCACCGAAATAAGAATGTACATTGGTTTCGGTTAGCGCAGGGAAGCGGCCTACCAAATTTCGTGAAGATGGGGCCATGAATAAGAAAGTTCAACATGGCGGACATTGTTGACCGTTACACGTAGAATTTCGAAATTAAACCTGCTTAACTTTTTTAAGTAAGATGTAAGGAATGACCCTGCCAAATTTCAGCCTTCTACCTACACGGGAAGTTGGAGAATTAATGATGATTGGAAAATTCAATATGGCGGCCGACAGTGGCATCATACCACTGAAATTAGTACGTACATCGGTTTTGGTTAGCGCAGGGAAGCCACCTACCAAATTTCGTGAAGATGGGGTCAGCCTTCTACCTACACGGGAAGCTGGAAAATTAGTGATTATGGAAAGTTCAATATGGTGGCCGACAGTGGCGTCATACCATCGAAATAAGTACATTCATCGGTTTCGGTTAGCACAGGGAAGCCGCCTACCTAATTTCGTGAAGATGGTGCCATAAATAAGAAAGTTCAACATGGTGGACGTTGTCGACCGTTATCGACCGTTATGACCGTTACTTGTAGAATTTCGAAATAAAACCTGCTTAACTTTTGTAAGTGAGCTGTAAGGAATAAGCCTGCCAAATTTCAGCCTTCTACCTACACGGGAAGTTGGAAAATTAGTGATGAGTGAGTGAGTGAGTGAGTGAGTCAGTCAGTCAGTCAGTCAGTCAGTCAGTCAGTCAGTCAGTGAGGGCTTTGCCTTTTATTAGTATAGATGAAGTCCACGCGCCTAACCTTCTCCATGAAAATCTCAGTCACTTTCTTTTAAAAGTCCTCCTTATTTCCCTTTAGTTTTAAAAATCATTATCTTCGATTTCTGCAGTGAGTCGGAACAAAAAATAAAAATAAACGGACCGCTGCAGTGCACTTGACTTTCTGATATCGCTAACTTATTGGCACCTCTGTGTAGAAGAACAGAAGCAACGAACACCTGTTGGACTCACATGCGCCCCCTTGGGGACGGCACAGTACTGTCTTCCTCACCTTGAGCCTTCTCACTGCAGTTTTATGTCCAATCAGAAAGACTAAATATGTCACACACACTCTTTATTAAAGATATTAGCCAGATTGTGGAAAGTCAGGGTGTATAATAAACGTGTCTGGAAACCTTATATTTGTGACACACAGAGAGACAGCGACAGGCATGCGCCAATCGCAGGCATCAACCCCATCAGTGTGTGAGGAGAGTGCAGTCCGAGGTGAGGTGAGGCTCGTCGCTGCTGCACCTCACGTTTCTCCCCTGTATTTGAACAGTAAATGTGCTAATTCAGCAATTTTTGACTATAAAAATGATCACAATTATTGGAGTCATACAAAAAACAAATTTATAGCACAGACCAGTGGACACATTTATGTTATCATTATTAGTATTTTTCACTTTTCATGATGACAGGTAAGCCTCCCCGGACTGTACGTCCCTTCTCTCAACCTACCCCCAGTTCATAAAAATACTTATTTAAAGACTGAAAACAAAAAGAGAAACCACTAAAATTTTAAGGAGCCCAACCAACCCATTTAACCAAAGATAGAAGAATATAAATAATGGGAAAACCGAACATGCAAAACAGAAATGATATAGCAAAACCCTGATCTGCCAGGTTTTCATTTCCTCTATTACACATCTCTTGTATCTTTTTGCCATTGCATTTTGTTTTCTTCTGTTTCATTTTGCATTTGCTTTGATGGCTTTGTTGAGTGGATGGGTTGTTGGTTATTTAGGTTTTCTGTTAATTGTTTGCTTTTTATTTGACTTTAGTCTGCTAGAGTGTTTTTTAGGTATGTGCCAGTGATCATGAGTCCTGTGCTGTGTTTCCAGTCCCTATGTTAGTGGCACAAATCATCATGCAGTTGTCCCACTACAGGTAACCTGTTTCTTTCAGTTTCTTTTGACTGTTTTCAGTTTGTTTGCTATAACTAATCTGTATAATTCTTTATGAAATGTTTGGAATTATGTTCTTTCTGGTTTTTCACAATTGCCCCTCATATTGACCTTGTGTAAAGGTATTACAGGAAAGGTATGTAAAGAATACTCCTCCACATATTTTTATCTTTTTTCTTACCCTGTCTTGGTAGTTCTGGAAATAATGGGCTCCAGTGGTGTTCGGCTCACATCTTCATTTTGCCTGTCTAAAAACAAACAAAACAAATTCCATCGTAAAACTCTGTACTAGAAAGACCAGGTATTTCTCCGCTGCACAATTCTCTGCTGAGAAAGATTCCTGGCTATTGTTGTTCAACTCACCCCTTGTGCTTCTCTGTTATTTGTAGTTTTGTTAGTCCTTTGATCCTTTAGTATTGCACTTTTGGTTCTTGAAGTTTGCTTTTATCTTTGGTTTCCCTCTTTGTTTGCTGTAGACTTGATTTTTGTAGTAATTAAGGCAGTACTGTTATGCATGCATGATGATGTTAGAGGACCATCTTACAGGCTCAACAAGACAAGAGACAAGAGAGGGGGATGCCACTAACATCATCACCTTCTTCTTTTTCCACAGTGCCAAGAAGCTGCCCAGTGATGGCGTTTGACCCCAACCCTTCAGATCCATGCCCTAAAACCCTGGATTTCCCAAAAAGAGCGTCATTACTGGCTTGGGAAACCTCTGGACGGAGCTCCACTAGCAGCGACAGCTTCCAGAACTTTATTTAATGGAAGTCCCATATACAGGACATACACCAAAAAGCATATTTTTCTTTTTTGTTTATTAGCTTTGTCCTCAAACAATAATAGGGATGAACCAGTTGTCACCCCAAAATTTCACTGTCTGCAGAGCTGTCATTCTTGCACCCAGCCACAGTATATATTATAGCAATCATCTGTATGGAACAACTAAGAAAGAAGGATAATTGGATTGGATTGAAATAACAAAAAAGTAAAAAGTTTTATTCTTCTTAATGGTTAAAATAAAATAAAAAAGCCACACACAATAGTGTGTTTAGCAATATTTCAATAAGAAAAGAAAAAGGTTGTAACTATTTACATCACTGGCTAAGGGATAATTTGTCTGAGTATCATGTATTTGTGTTAAAGATCTGAACTTATCACTGGAGACCAGAACATGTCTTAGCATGACATATATACAGGTCGAGGTCATTTCATCTCAAGCACTTGGAGAAAGAGGATGGCAAACATGTCGAACTGTGAGTTTACCTAGAAAGTGACAAATTGGAAGCATCTGTTGTGAACTGGAGTCCCAAAGCACCCAAATTAAAAAAATAAATAAATAAACTTGCTTAACTACTTCAAATATAGCCCACTAGAGGGTGATATACTGCCAAACACCAGCTAGATAAACAGGCAAACACAGAAACTGCATAAGAAAAAGAAAAAGGATTTATTTTTCACAGAAATGTTATGCCACACCGTTAAGCTCTGTAGGACCTCCACACAGCGCATCCTGTAATGGCGCCTTCATGTGCCAAAAAGTAGAGGCCATAAATATGGAAGATCATTCAGGTATGGTTAATGTTATAGTCCAGGGGTGGCAAACTCCAGGCCTGGAGTGCCGCAGTGGCTGCAGGTTTTCATTCTTACCATCTTCTTAATTAGTGACAAGTTTTTGCTGCTGATTACTTCTTTTAATTCACTTGACTCAGGCCCCATAGTTGTTTCTTTTTCTTTAATTAGCAGCCAAACAATAAAGAGACACAAAACAAGTCACCACATGACCAGATCCCATGTGCCCATTACACAATATCTGAAATTAAAGAGAGGTGATGGTCTTGATAAGGCTGATCTCTCAGGTCACCAAAACATTTTGACATTGGTGCTCTTAGAAAGAACAGAAAAACAACAGTTTTCGAAGTGCGTGCTGTGGCAGAATGAGAGCAGCAGCAAGCCATTGAATTAAATAACGGCTTTAATGAACAGTAAGAATTGGCTTCTCATTAAGAAACTGGTTAGAGTGAAATTGGTTGGAGTTTGAAGCCCCAGTTTAGCTGGTCATCTTTTAGCTCGTTTCACATCTCATTTTTGCTTGGCTGTCATTTAATGAAGAAAGGAATCAATTCAGAGGACTGAACTCTCCTAACAGGGCTATTAAAGTGATAGGGAAAAAGTTAATTAGCAGTGAAAACTGGTCACTGATTAGGAAAAGGGTTAGAATGAAAACCTGCAGCCACTGCGACCCTCCAGGCCCGGGGCCTCATGTATAACGCCGTGCGTAGAACTCACACTACAACATGGCGTAAGCACAAAAGCCGAAATGTGCTTACGCACAGAAAATCCAGATGCAGGAATCTGTGCGTACTCCAACTTCCACGTCCTTCTGTTACATAAATCCCGATCAGCGTGAAAACTAATGCTCGTGCACGCGCATTATGTAACGTCCCAAATCCTCCCAGAATTACGCCCGTTTGAATATACAAATCAATATAAATCACCCTTAAGCGCAGCCTTCTGTGAAAAGACAATGGGAAAAGCAAGGGGAAAATATAAGAATTTCAGCGATTACCAAGTGGAGGTAAAGGAAAAAAATACTATTTGTTCAAATAAACCATGGTATAATCAACAAAAGGAAGTTGATCGAGTGATATAGCGTGTTGGAGAAACTTGAAAGCTCACATTCACAAAATCGCACAGTGCCGGAAATAAAAAAGAAGTCACATATCAAAGTTGCCGTGAAAAGAAGAGTTGTAAGCCCACTGTCTGAGTGTCATATGAAAGTTTATTAGGGTACAGAGAAAAAAGGCACACGGTGGGGAAAAAGCACGAAATGTCAACTTTAATCTCGAATTTTCCACTTTAATCACGTAGTTTATTTTGTCATTTAGTAGAACATTATAAACTTCATCTTAAAATCGTTTAATTAACCAGTTTCTCAAAATCACATTGTAATTAAAGTAGCACGTTAAATGCTTTGTTTTGTATTTGATCTTCTGCTCGTATGTGATCTATGTGTGTGAATCACTACTTGCTTCTTAAACTGGCTCTCTTCCTCCAACTGGACACAGAATTAATTACATTTGTGATATTACAGCTCTCTGAATAATTAAAATACTGAGATGTATACGTGATGTCATTTTCATGATGATAGGAGTTAAAGCACGTTATTAAACATGTGTTTCATGAGCCTCGTGGTCATGACAAGCATGTATCTTTTGTCGAAATTTGTCGCTGTGTTTTTAGCTGTGTTGTTATTTTCTCTTTCTGTTTTATATTCAATATAGATTACGTGCGCCCAAGAGTCCTTGCTTTTCTTTCCCCAAGTAACCGATCGCCATACAATCAGCTCTGTAATAGACGTTAAGCCATCTGTAAGCTTAGCGCCGATTCTTCAAAACGTTTAAAGAACATTGAAATATCTTCGTAGTACATGTTTAATTATTCTATCCTTCACGACACTCCCAGTGAAGAATATAGATTATTTAAATGAAGTTAAAGTTTTATGTGTATAATTTAACAAACATATTTTGCTTCATTTCACCTTAAAAATGATATCGTCATCATATGTAAATACTCGCTTTATAAAGTGGCTCAGGTTGTGAGATATTATAACTGTAGTGCAAGTTTACAGTGGGGTGATTGTACTTATAAGTACAAACCGTTCTACAAGGAGCAATTGATTGAGTGCATTTAAAGTTCTTGGGATTAAACTGTTTCTGAACCGCGAGTTCCGTACAGGAAAGACTTTGAAACGTTTTGCTGTGGCTGAGATAGCGTGTCCTTGAAGCTGTATATCGATAATTCTCTTTCTGATCAGCTGCTGCTGTGATTCACACTCAGATACAGTGATATAAATACTCCGAGTCGTACAATGAGAGTAATATGGAAAAAGATGATCCGCTGTGGCAACTCCTAACGGGAGGAGCTGAAAGAAGAAGAAGAAGAAGAAGGTGAAGTGAGAGTAACAACGCTAAAGCAGTTATGGTATTTGGAATACTATGGCTGTTCCCTGGACCATTATATTGTTACGAGTTAATTACAATCAGATGCATTACAGTAATAAACAATATGCGGTTAGTTTCTGTGTATTTATAAAGCCGCGTCATGAAAATAATGAGTAATCACACAAGAACAGTACCATTGCTTTGACGCTGGGTGCCGCCAGTTTGCAAAACCGAGCGGAGAACTTGCGTACGACAAGGCATGAGGTACCGTGGAAAAGTGCGTGGCTTTACGCCAAGTGTAGGTTTTATACATCGCGATTTGAACGTGGAAAAGTTCTTACGCAACATTTCTGTGCGTACGCACCGTTTATACATGAGGCCCCCGGAGTTTGCCACCCCTGTTGCAGTCTATGAACTTGGCATTTCAGTAAGCACTGTTTCCCTGGTCACCCATACTCATTTGATGTCAAAAGTCAGTTCCCAATGGATCCACAGAGTGTTGACACTGTATTACTAGGATTTCAGCCATGAAAACAGGGACCTTCTTTGAGAAAATCCCATTGATTTTTACTGCAGATAAAATGTTGGTTCATTACATGACCCTGAAAAGAAAAGAGTCTGTGAAATGGTATCATATGGAATCCCTAAACCCCCAAGAAGTTCTGTGTACAGCAGTTGGCCGAAAAAGTCATGGCAGCAGTTTCCTGGGATGCAAGTGGTGTTCTGCTGCTGAAATTCATGCCACACAAGTCAATCATTATTGGGGAAACGTACGCTTCAACAATGGAGTCATTACATGAAGCCATCAAACAGGCACATCATGGGAAACTGTCAGCAGGCATGATATTCCTTCACTGCAACGCACCATCCTACAGATCTAAAAAAAAATTGAAGGCTGCTATCAGCAAATGAGGCTCCACAGAGCTTAACCATCTGCCACAGGGTCCAGACATGGGGTCAGAATTATACAATTTGTGTACATACAAAAAGAAGCATGAAATGTGCATACACACCTTTCCACACAAAAATTGGTATTTATAAAAGAAACCTTAATGGGAGAACATATTGGCAACAAACAGGGGGCACAAGCGAGCCCCAAACACAACCTCACAGATACAAGTCCCTATCAAAGAAAACTGGTTTATTTTCACAGTTAACTACCATACTAGGGTGTTGTACCGTGTTATCCATTATGAATGTAGAGAAAAGCCAAGCAAAATGACACCTTTTATTGACTTACTAAAAGATTACAATGTGCAAGCTTTCAAGGCAACTTCTTCAGGCAAGATGTAACTACCACAAAGGTTCTAATAGCACATGTGATGTATGGCCGGCTGTTCATCCCGGCCAATACCCCCACACCGCCAGGTGGAACCCTCCCTGCAGTATGGAGGTGCCCCGAAGACCAGCAGGGCATTATGGACATTGGAGTCTTTATTCACAGTCCTGCTGGATACCATGGGGGCCGCCAGGAGTCACTGCAGGGAGGCCAAGAGACTATTTGCCTTACGCCTAGGAAGTACGTCATAGTCACATGGACAAAGAGAACGATGTGCTTCCTGGGTGAAGAAAAAAGGATTTTTTATCTGACCCGGAAGTGTTCCAGGTCACATGGACAGAGAGGGTAAAACGCTTCCGGGTCGAGGAGTATAAAGGACTGTGGGAGATCCCAGATGGACGAGCTGAGTTGGGAGGCAGTGTGGCTAAGCGTCTGCGAGTTTGGAAGATTGGATTATTGTATTGTATTGTTTATTGAGTATTGTGGAGAGGAGTGTGCTTTGTGCACATTATTATTATAATAAATAATAATTGGACTTTTTATCTGGTGTCTGACGAGTGGTCTGAGGGTACAAGGGTGCAAGAAAACCCTAAACTGTCACACAGAATAAGCATACTTCTTCTTAGTTTTTCTCTCTTTTTTCCTCCTCTACACCTATCAGCTTTGTCCATTTCCACCCAACTCTGACTCACCTGGATGAAGGGAAGTGGCCTCTTTTATCTTAGATCCAGAAGTATTTCCAGTGCTAGGGCATAGCCTGATGGAAATACTTCTGGATCAGTCTGAAGTCCCACCATATAGGGATTGTTAATCCCATCATTTCCCCCTGGCAGTCCCCCCAAGAACACCACAGGACTGCATCAAGGGACTACATGTTCCAGCATGCCATGCGGGATATGTGTGGAAACTTTAAGCTAGAGAGGTTGCCACCTAACATACTGGTGGAGGAAATGTACCAAATCAGTTGTCCTCCCCAGTTCTCCCCAGGCCATTATACGGGCCTCCTGCCCAGGTATTGCTCCTGTATCTAGTGTGTTCATTCTGGCATCTGCATCCCCCACCTCTCTTCTGGGCATGATAGGATGTTTTTTGCCCTGTTTCTTGGAGTGGCATAGGGCTGGCCTCCCATCCGGATAAGGAACCATGCTCCTCCCCAGCCGGGCTACCCACTCATGTGAATCATCCATTACAGTGTATATTTACAGCACTCTGTCCTATGCGTATGCAACATTTTGTAGAAACTGGGAAAGGCCAATACCCTTGATCAAGGAGGGAAATGCAGCTAAATCAGGTAAATGATTACTTACGTGTATATAAATTATCTTATAGTCATTATTACAATATGTGTTAACATGGCAAACAAACCTAACAATCAATAAATACAGAGTGTCACACACGCGCGAGTAGGAGGACGTTGTATAGACCAAGCAAAGGTAATTCCACACCACGCCAGGGGGTGGCAGAATGCACTAAACCTTCTCCTGTTATCTCTACAGACCAGCTGCGGGAAAACCTGTCTGATTCAGAGCTGGTGATGTCGCTTTTGGCACTCAGCATGACATCACTTCCAGTTCTGGCGCCTTGCGGTGAGCTCATCCCCCACTTCACAACGACGCCTTCCGCTGGTTAGGGGGGAGAGGTAGGAGAGCAAATTGCAGATCACGCTTGAGGGCAGCAGCAGCATGCCAACAGATGCTCGAGCAAAGAGGAGTTAAAAAATGTATTTGTTTCCCATTGTATCACCATTTCAGAGGGGTTTCTGAGAAGTGGCCACTGGCTGGGGGGAAAGGGTTGGCGAGCGAAGCGAGCAAGGGGCAATGCCCCTACTGACTAAATAAAATTGTGGGGTGCTAATAAATTAATTGATTCAAACAATTAAACTTGTTTAGCATGGTGGGGAATTACAATGTTGTTGTTGGTTTTTTTTTAATAGTTTATGATGAAAGTAGCTATTCTATTAATTGATTGAATTAATTAATTTATGTGTGTCCCACGATTTTATTTAGTCACATACAGTATAACCACAAAAATTGTGGTTAAAGAAAAATTTATTTTTTGTTTTTAGTGCATTTATAACTAAAGTAAATAAAATCGTTTTACTTAAAAGAAAAAATTTATATATTTTATTTTTTACTTTTTAGTCTTTGAGTATTTTGCAAATTATTTTTCTTTAATAATTTTTCATGAACGGGAAGCTTCTTTAAAAACATTACATAATATATCTTCTTTGCAGAATTATTTGAATACTAAAAAATAATTATGTTTTTCTGTTGAGGCTCTTTTGGGATTAGAGCTCGGTCGCTGCGAAAAACAATATTGACAACAGAATGGCAAGCTTACGACAATACTTCCTCACCGTGATCATCAAGGCTACTCCCACATATTTACAAACTCCACTCACTGGAAGAGGCAAATGGGGGCAATCCGATGTGTCTCTCACTTGTATGCTCCAATATCTCACTATATTCTGTCTCCGTCATTGTTGTGTGTGCATTACTAGGAATCATATAACTATTGATTACAGAGAAATTTGTTACGTAATTTTGAAGCATTATTGTACTGTCATTGATACTGAACACATATGCAAAATTAAAAAAAAATTCTTTGCAAAAAGTGGGTATAAAATCATTTGCAAGATTTGATCCAGACAAATAAACAGGCGGAGGAGTCAAGTTAAATAAAATCATTTA
Source organism: Polypterus senegalus (assembly GCF_016835505.1). Lineage (NCBI taxonomy): Eukaryota > Metazoa > Chordata > Cladistia > Polypteriformes > Polypteridae > Polypterus > Polypterus senegalus. The sequence continues at coordinate 309,662,553 of NC_053154.1, read as the reverse complement.
GATAGATAGATCTGATAAAAAAAAATATATTAAATTAAAGAGTAATAAAAATGCATGTAAATAGCAGGACGGTGACAGCAGTCTGTCGCTGAAGCTGCTCCTCTGTCTGGAGATGATCCTGTTCAGTGGATGCAGTGGATTCTCCATGATTGACAGGAGTCTGCTCAGCGCCCGTCACTCTGCCACGGATATCAAACTGTCCAGCTCCGTGCCTACAATAGAGCATACTCTTGTGTACCTTACATATGTTTAATGTATTTACCCAGGAAGACAGACACATAAGGACCCTATCCTCCGATACACTGATCATGAGTGATGCTGGCACAGCTTGACAATCCTGAGTACTCCACAAAGGGACTCACTAGCTTTGTCTTGAGCAGAACCAGACAGGTATCCCATAGACACATGGAGACTGAGGAACCTTAGCTATAGTCGTTTACCCAAACAATCTGTTACTTCTTACCACGCAGTTTACTATTTGAGGCATGCAAGAACATCAGAAATTTGATAAATGACAGGAGACCATTCTGTTCATCAGGCCGGTTTGCTTAGATAGTAGCTAAGCTGTCCCAAAATCTCATCCTGATTTTTCTTAAAGGATCTCAAGGTTTCTGCTTCAACTCCATGTCTTGTCAGTTTGTTCTGGAATCCCACAACTCTCTGTGTAAAGGATTGCTTCCTGGTTTCACTCCTAAATGCACTTCCCTCTAATTTTCATTTGCACCATTAAATTGAAAGAATGTTGCTGGAATGTTGCTCTCCTTTGTCAATGCCTTTAAGGATTTTGAAGACCTGGATGAAGGGTTGGTCTCCTCTGCTTAGACTAAACAGGTTTATTCTCTGAGTCTGTCACACCACGACAGGCCCTTAAGTCCTGGTTGATCTCCTCTGCACAGCTTCAAGTGCTGCTATGTCTTTTTTCCAGTCGAGATGTGCTCTCACTGGTGTATTATATAGTCTAAGCATGACATCCCTCAATTTTTTTTTAACATATTCTATGATATAACCTAACATTTTATTTGCCCTCTGTAATGAAAATGGTGATTCAACATAAACCCCTAAATCCTTTCCAGCGGTTGCTTCCTTCAGCTCAGTGTCTCTTGTCTTCTGTTTATACAGTAATTAATGTTCCTTTTGCCAGAGTGAAACACTTTGCACTTTTCTACGTTAAACTCCATCTTCCAAATGTGCATCCAGTCCTGAAAATGGCCAAAGTCTTGCTAAATTTTTTTTGATGTGTCCTCAGTGTCCGATTCCTCCAATTTGAATGATATCTTTAAGCCAAGAATGAGTCACCAGCTTAAGGAAAAGGAACAGGGAGATATGTAAGCCAAGTGAAACCTAAGCAAGCTGGAATAGAATAATGCCCACCTCAAGCTCCAAAGCCAAAGGTTCAGAACAGTCTGCTCTACCAAAACCTTAACATCAACCATAGAAATCAAAGCCTAACTCTTACTCTAGAGCCTAAGGCTAACTCTAGGCTCAAAAACCTAACTCTAAGCCTAGGGATAATTCTGTGGCTAAACTTAAAATGCAGATTAACCCTACTAGTCAGCCACTATCTCTGTGGATAAGAAAGTCACAATCTGCTCACACCAGTCAAAGCTCACTGGGCTCTCTGTAACCAATAGAACTTAAGCCTGATTTATACTTCTGTTTTGAGCTGCGGAGTCAAAAGATGTTTATACTTCTATATCATTCCACTCCACTGACACATCCCTTAATGCTAGTTGGTGGTGTTTGCAACATGCAAGAAAAGTGAATGATCCATTCAGTTTTTGCCCTCGAGGATCACCGCTCTTCTTGTTACACATTTTCTTCTGTATGCAAATGCACTTGTCCCCCAAATTTCTGATAAACTCTAGCTGGAGCTCCACTCCATTCAGAAGGTTGCTGCCTTATATTATATGTCTCAGTGATAAGATCTGGTTAGAGTATGGTTAAGATTAGGGTTGGAGGACTGTTATCTGACTCACATCAAGTAAACTAAGGGACAAAAACCTGCCTAGTGCAGCTACTGAATCACGGACCAGTGGAGTTCTGCCGCTGCACACATCTCCACAGTTTTCCGCTTTTCATACATTTGCCAACTTTCAAATCAGAAGATGTACATTAACATGTTTCAAGAAATACATAATTGGCAAACTGGCCAATGGGATTCGAAGGGGTCTGCGTAGGGTTCACATTGACATGATGTGCGGTCACATTTTTGAAGAGGTCTACATTAGGCTACTTCATAGGTACACTGTAGGCTACTTGGGTACTGGCATACCTATAGTGTAGGCTCAATGCTTAAGTATAAATCAGCATTTACAGGAGTGGCCAGAAGAAGGCATCATCTGGCTCACTATGTGCAGAAAGCAAGGAGATAAAATTTGAGGTGGTGGAGTGGTTTGCAGTTAGGATGGGCAGAAAAAGAGGGAGACAAGTATATATTGAAGTATATTTCAAAATAAATACAAATATTGTAGCAACCCTGTGTCTAGACATGAGGATGACATGCTTTTCAGGAGGCCAAGGAGGTGTGACTACCTGGTGAACCTGACAAGGGGTGCACAGACATAACACTTAGAGAGCGTTTTGGGTGCATCTCCCACCTTCTGAAGCCCATCAGCTGAGTCCCAGATGTAGACCCTAGCCTTGAATCACCTCATGCAGCCATGGAAAAAAATAGCGTACAGGTTGCCTCAGACCACAGATGAAGGAAATGAGGTGGAACAAAGATGCTGCAGAAGCCAACTTTATTTTTAAGGGCTACTCACAAGCAGCTGGCATAAAGTGGTTAATTGCATTACTCTGTCTCTCACACTCTCCAGTTTGATCCAGTATTGTGAAACGTGATAATAAATTAATAAATAACAACAGCATGAAATGTCAGTATGAATATTAAATGTATAACAAAATATACAGTATTTTTGTTGCTTGTTTCTTTATGCATGTATTTATTTATTTACTTTTCTCAGTGACACTGCACACAACATAAAATGAGCCCTAATATGAAAACTGTTATTTTCATTCATCTTCTTTGCATGTTTATTTATTTAGTCTGAAATATTCCTCCATATGAAAGGGACTGAGTGACTGCAAGTTAAAACACAATAATATTATGTGTTCTGTGGGTTCAAAGCTAAGTTGGTAGGAGTCAAAGTGTTAGGTTAAAGTGTACTTTGGGGCAGAAAAAAAAAAAAACACCAGAGTTGGATCAGTGAATTTGTTCTCCATGGCCTGAAGGAAGAAGAAGTTTTAGTTAAGATTGTAAATAGTTTAATGCTGATTTTTTTTTTCTGGTTACCAAGCTCAAGTGCACTGTTCCATTTAAAAAGTCCATCCATCCATTATCCAACCTGCTATATCCTAACTACAGGGTCACAAGGGTTTTACTGGAGCCAATCCCAGCCAACACAGGGTGCAAGGCAGGAAACAAACCTTGGGCAGGGTGCCAGCCCACTGCAGCATTTAAAAACATTTTAATAAATAAACTGTTTTGTTTGTTTGATTTTTGGCTTTTAATTACATCTGTTATAAAACTATATAATACAATTTATTTTTGTATAGCTCCAAAATCACACAAGACGTGCCACAATGGGCTTTAACAGGCCCTGCCTTTTGAAAGCCCCTCCAGCCTTGACTCTCTAAGAAGACAAGGAAGAAACTTCAGGAAAGGCAGTTCAAGGAGAGACCCCTTTCCAGGTAGGTTGGGCGTGTAGTGGGTGCTAAAGATAAGGGGGTTGATACAATACAAAACACAGAAGAGAGCACAAGTAATCCTCAATACAATATAATATTGCAATACAAATATTACAAATACAGAGCAGAATTTAACAGTAGATGATATCACATAATATGATTTGGATTTGTTTAGAGTCCTGGAGACCTCGGCCATCAAGCTGCCTCCCCTGTTTGGCCATTCCACAGCTGAGTCAGCGCTGGGCCAGCCATTCTGATGAAAGGACCCCTCTTTCCCACGATTCCTACGATCCTCCATCAGGGATGACTTTACCTTAGTCAGGCAAAACCACTGGGCAGGTGAGCCGTGGCACTAAGTGCCACATTTGAGTACCGAGAAGAGAAACAGAATAGTTGAGGGTTAGTAACAAATTCTAACTATCATGTTACTTATGTTTTAGTGCTAATGACTAACATCAAAGATGAAGTCTGTAAAGTTAATCAGCAGCTCAAGTTGGGGTGTACTAAACTGAAGTAGTGAATTTTCAACCGGGATTTGATGCCCCTGAGATTGAAGGGCATCTCTTATAGTAGCAGGCAGACCATTCCATAGTTTAGGGGCTCTTTAACTAAAAGCTCGACCTCCCACTGTTATTTTATTAATTCTTGGAAAAAGAAGCAGGCCAGCATCTTGAGATCTTGAGATGTGCGCTCTAGTTTGTAAGTTATGATAAGTTCAGACAAGTAAGCATTAAATGCTTTATATGTTAAAAGGAGGATTTTAAAATCTGCCCTAAACTTAACCGGGGGCCAGTGTAAGGATTTAAGAACTGAAGTTATGTGATCGTATAACATCTGTTGTCCACTGTGTGCTCCTTTTACCACTGTTGAAACTGAAGGTTAATTAAATACTAACTTATTAAATCAATTGACATTATATGCTCTTAAAAATATTTGTTCTTTAATGTGTTTCTTTACTGGGTTGTGTGGTTCCTCATAGAACTATCACTTAACCAAGCATCATTTCATTCTGCATATTAAGTTAATTCTTTGTACTTTGAAAAACCTCCTAATATGTAGGGAAAAAAATGAAATCTTTAATATATGGTAGGCTACCTTGCAGGACACCAAAAGATTAAGAACACTTGGACTTAGCCTTTATTACTGTATACAGCAAGAGTCTTTTTAAAATCATGCGTCACTTGTATTTCACAAATCTGTTACGGTCTTTTCACATTTATTTACTAATTAGTGATCTAAATAAATACATTTTTGGAACCTTGACATGGTTGGGTATTTTTCGAGATTACAAATGGTTCCCCTATAGCATTACTCTGAAGAACCACTCGGGTACCTTGATCATTTAAGAGTGTACGTCAGGGTTCTGGAACTTTTCTTTGTTCAATGTTTAAAATATGATAAGGAATGGCAATGTGGAGCACCAGATTTTTGAATATTTGAGCAACAATTGGCACTTTATGAGGGAAAAAAATAATTATAATTTGATGTGCTATACTGTGAACTCCTGCTGTTAACGTCCAGTTGTTATTTCATGTACGTATATGACAGTTCTTTTATTTGGTCATTGGCTGTTTCTTTTCTGATAATGTAACATAGTCATTAATGAATAACAAATACGTTTTGTGAAAATGATAATGCCCTTGGAGTTCCATCTAAATGTCCTAAATTCTGTCTTGTAAAATGACCCTGTGATCTGTGCACCTCACTGTGTAATGAAAAAGCCAGTGTCTGAACATCCCTCATAAGCTGCAGGATAATATGTGGAAAAATAATGTCCAGGGCTACCTGAGATTTCAATATGTGTTGGAGTGTAAAATGCACCGGAGATTCTCACCTTGAAATAAGGCTCTAGGAGTCAAAGGATCGGCAAACAGAGCAATTAGTTTATTTCAATAAACAGACTCATCCCAATTAAGCCAAGCTGAGTTTAGCCCCAAACAAGCCAAACGTTACAGCTTATACAGTATAATCATTTCTTATCATTTCGAGCTTGCTTGAAAGAGCTCATTCGCTGTTTATTCTGACTCCCCACTCCAGCTGGCCCCTTGCAGGCCCTTTCTGTAGCCACCAATATTTCTCGTAACTTGTCCCTCATGATCATTCCTTGCTTCCCTTATTTCCTAACTGGCCCTCAACCTGCAGGTGCTCCCCCTTTTCTGACCGTGGGCTGTCTCCATTCATCATTCTCCACCTTCTCTGTCCTTTAGGGTTATACAATATTGATGGTTTCTCTCTAAGCTCAATTAAAAAAGAAATATGACATATGCCTTTATTTAACTACTAGCTGAAATACCTGGAGGTGCCTGGGAGGAAAATAAAGTTTTTTTTTTTAAATTGTTTGAGAAAAAATATAATTATGGAGCACACCAGAAATGTTCCGAGCATCAACTAGACAATTAAAAATATAATTAAAAAAAAATATGTGACAGATTAATTTTTGTTTTGTGGCGTAGTAATAAGTTTTTACATGCAGAATTTTTGACGACGAAAATAAAAGTCAATTAAATTAATATTAATATTAATTTGATTTAATTCTTTTACGACTACAACATTGTTACAATAAGAATAATGCAAACTGAAAATTTTGTTAAAACAAACAAATATTAAATGACAAATAATAATAATTTTTGTGATAAAATCAGGGCGTCAACTGGATGATAACATATACAATATACAAGACCGCAAGATTGTTTCAGTCTACTTTATATATAAGATTGTGGCTAATTGTTTCTCGGAGATGTGTTTATTGGATGGTACTTTGTGGAATAAAAACTGTTTACTGTACTTATAGTCTTATATTGTGGACTGTATTGCTTTGTCTGAGGCTCTGTCGCCCCCTTGTGATTACTAAGCGTCAATTGGATGATAACATACACGGTTACATTCTGCTTTATATATACTGTAAGATAGCTGTACCCCGTGACTATGGGCATATAGTAATGAAACAGGACAAATTTTAAAAATCAATAGACGTTGGCACTGTATCTGATTATGTTCAGCTCTGACGGGAGAGCATGAGGAGAAAAGCACATAGTCAATGAGCAGCAACCCTCTAAAACACATGGAGCTCTGATCTCTCTCTCTCAAAAATGTCAAACGTTACTCCTTAACAATCTGTAGATGACAATGTCTGTTGACCAAACTGGTACCGCTAGGTGTGTGAACTATATCCGTTTGTATATGCATAGCACTGGTTTGCATATGAACTCTATTAAACATTCATCATGTCATGCTGTGCCAGGACATGATGAATGTTTAATAGAGTCTTCCGTTAAAGTTCACACCATTAATACTGTAATAAGCAATCTCAATGCACGTAGAAAACCTAGGAAATACGGCATAAACTCCAATAATCTAATTAAAATCACTATTTTAGAGGAACAATGTATTAAAACTATAAAAACAGATCGCAGATTAAACAAAAAATATACACAGAGCGGCGCTAATAATAATAATTTAGTTCCTATTCCAAATAACAATAACGCACATAGTACTCATCTCTGCACCTCCGAAACATTAAATATGGCACTATTAAATGTCAGAGCTTTAACTAACAAAACGTTTTTTATCAACGATCTTATTAGTGATAAAAAAATAGATCTTATTGCACTAAATGAAACGTGGTTGAATTCAGATGCCGCGTCAGTTTTAATCAAATCTGCGCCTCCGGATTACAGTTTTACTCATGCAAACCGCCAGGGAAAAAGGGGGGGCGGATTGGCTAACATTTACTCGAGCCGATTAAAATGTAAAGATGTCAGTTTTGGTAAGTTCAAGTCCTTTGAGTATCTCGCCGTTGTTATTCATGGAGATTCTCAAGTTCTAATACTATCCGTGTATAGACCTCCTAAATATAACGCGTCGTTTTTTGAGGAATTCTCTGACTTAATGTCAATTTTAATTACTAATTATGACACACTCCTAATAGTTGGCGACTTTAATTTTCATATAGATAATCAGTGTGATCTAAAAGTAAAAGAATTTATGAACCTCCTGGATTCTTTTGATTTGAGACAACTCATAAATCAGCCTACACATAAAGCAGGTCATACATTAGACTTAGTGATTACTAAAGGACTGAAAGTTGATATAAAACAGATCATTGATATTGGTCTATCAGACCATTTTCTTCTACTTTTTAATATAGAAATAATGATAAAAAACACTCATGAGAAGCATATTGTTAAAAAACGCTTCTTTGATTCGGCAGCAGCTTTAAAACTTACAAACATTTTAAGCAATCAGTCTGTTTATAGTGCCAGCTATAATAGCGAGGACAATGTAAATAGTAAGGTGGAAAGATTTAATTCTAAAGTAAGAGCTGCTGTTGACATAGTTGCACCTGAAAAGACAGTGAAAAAATCTTCTAGCATTGGTATACCATGGAAGACCCAAAGAGTGTCTGATTTAAAGAGAACATGCCGTAGAGCTGAGCGTCAATGGAGGAAGAGTAAACTTACTATCCACCACGAAATATTAAAAGTCAAAATAACAGAATACAATAACACTGTCCGTCTTGAGAGACACTGCTATTTCTCTAATATTATAAATAACAATGCTAGTAATCCTAGAGTCTTATTTTCAACAATTGATCGCCTACTAAACCCAGGTAGCTCAAAGGAATGCCTCCTAAGTGCTTCCAGTGAAACCTGTGAGGCTGTCGCTGTATTCTTCAATCAAAAAATTAATGATATTAGAAATAACATAGTATATCTCCCCAACACTAAGGATCCCCCTAAACCCCAACATCCTGTTATAAACAAATTAAACTCTTTCACTAGGATAGATTTACCTGATTTACAAAAAATAATATCTCAATTAAAACCCTCCACCTGCGTCCTTGACCCGATACCAACAAGGTTTTTCAAAGAAGTATTAGTATAGGCGTGCTAATTGATAATGTTCTTGACATAGTAAATTCGTCACTAGATACTGGGGTCTTCCCAGACTGTCTTAAGACTGCTGTAGTTAAACCCCTACTTAAGAAACATAATCTCGACCCCTCAGCTCTTGAAAATTTTAGACCCATCTCTAACTTGCCCTTCTTAACCCTACTATTACCCTAGGGTCGGTACCGACCCGTTTTCAAGTTTTAAATGCATAAAAGTACCACATACATTTTGTTTACTGCATCAAGGCTTTTTCTATTTTTCTGAAACTTCCATTTAAACAAAAAAAAAAAAAAAAAGGTAAATTATTTATCTAATCAGAAACTCACTGCCTGTGGTCTTACCGGGTCGGCCACGACCCAGGGTACAATAAGAGATCATAAAACAGTAAATCCTGGCCAAACTTAAGTTCCAGTATAAACACACTCTCAGCTCACTCTGGCCCCCCCCACACCCCCACACAACTCTGTCAGGTAGCAGGCCTCTCCCATCCCCCGAGCTGTAGTCAGGGGCTTATCTCTTCACACCTCCCCCGAGTAAAAAAACAGAGACAGCCCAGACAAAACAGACCCAGACCAGTTCAGTTTGGTGATTGTGACTGGAGAGAAAGCATCTAATTTGCAGAGGTAAAAATGGCCAGATTCACAGCACTCCAAGCTCTGGATCATATCCTAGCTGAAGGACAAGTTACAGAGTGGCACAGCGACACTGATGAGGTGGACTCAGAGGAGGAAGACATTGTGGAGTGTCAGTCAGAAGACACAGACACAGAGTCTGAGGAGGAGATCACCTCTGAAGCAGTTTCCCCACCAGCTGAAGTACTACAGTCCAAGAATGGCAGCATCTCCTGGAGGTTAGTACCACCTGACGAGACTCGCAGGACAACTGGCAGGGCAGCTGCTGAAAATATCATCAGAATGACTCCTGGGGTCACAAGGTTTGCCATAACAAGGATAAGTGACATCAAAACAAGTTTTGAACAGTTCATGCCATCATCGCTGAAAAAAATAATACTTGACATGACAAACCTAGAAGGACAAAAAGTCTACGGAGACACATGGATTGACTTTGATGAAGAATTCCTGGATGCTTATATTGAATTCTTCTTCTTGCTGGAGTATACCGATCCAGCAATGAGGCCACAACCAGTCTCTGGGACACAGCAACAGGCAGAAATATTTTTCGGGCCACGATGTCACTGAAGAGCTTCCACATGATCTCGAGAGTCCTCAGATTTGACAACCGAGACATGAGAGCAAGACGTGACAAGCTTGCTCTCATAAGGGATGTCTGGGAGAGATGGGTGCAGCCTGCCTTTGATGTTCAATCCAGGAGTGGTCAGCAGGAAGACGAAGAGCTTCAGCATCAGCATCCTTCCCTTTAGCCAGCCCTGCCACAGCCACAGACCCAGACCCAGAGAGGCTGCCGGATTCCAAAAGAAAGCGCTGTCAGGTCTGCCCAAGCAGCAAGGACAGAAAAACCAATTCCATGTGTGCCAAATGCAATAAATATATTTGCAAAGAGCACACTAAAAATGTCACTTACTGTCCTACTTGCACATAGTGTAAACATACAGTAGCAATCCTGCTCCTGGAGAGCTACCACCCTACCACCGTACTACTAATTCTATTGGTTTGATTGTTTGTTTGATCTACATTTTGTAATTTATTTTGTATTTTATTTTGTCTTACTTGTTTGGCTTTGTCTTTGTAATTGAATTAAAGTTCAACTTTTGGAAAAAAAAACTTTTTTTGCCTTCTTCTTGAAGTAAATATATATGGGTCAAAACCGACCCTAACACCACAGATGTTACTAATATTAATAATATTGATATTGATAGTAATATTATTAAAATAAAGAATTGTAATTTTTACAGTTTTGTTCTAATACCCCTCAGTAATAGTCAGGTAACATATAAACCTTTGATTTATTTGTATAATTCTCCTGAGGTTTATTTTACCAATTTTTTTGGACTGGGCCGTTTTATTGACATCATACATCTCATCTTCAGAGGGCCACACCAAAAACTTTAAAACCAAATTTTAAAATCTTTTCATGGATAAGGAAGCCTAACAAGGTAACCAAGAGGTAAGGAAACAAACTGGATGATAAAAAAATGTTTGAGGGTTGAGGGAGGCTGATTTAGGACACGGGTCGGCACCGACCCGCCCAAGATAACAGATGGGTGGAAATGCTAGGATAATAGTAGGGTTAAGTAAAGTTCTAGAGAAGGCAGTCATTATGCAGTTAAATGACCACCTAAATAAACCTGCTATTCTTGATAAATTTCAGTCAGGTTTTAGAACAAATCACAGCACAGAAACTGCACTCGTTAAAGTAGTAAATGACTTGCGGGTAAATGCAGACAGAGGCAAGATCTGTTCTCATCCTCTTAGATCTGAGTGCTGCATTTGACACCATTGATCACAACATTCTTAGAAATCGCCTTAGTCAATGGGTGGGCCTCTCTGGCAGTGTCTTAAATTGGTTTGAATCCTACCTGACAGGGAGAAAATATTTTGTTAGTTGTGGGAATTACAACTCGAAGACACATGATATCCAATATGGTGTTCCACAAGGCTCTATCCTGGGTCCGCTGTTATTCTCAATCTACATGCTTCCGTTAGGTCAGATTATCTCAGGGCACAACGTGCTGATGACACACAGCTGTACTTATCAATAGCACCTGATGACCCCGATTCTATTGATTCACTAACACAATGTCTGACTAGTATCTCAGAATGGATGAATAGTAATTTTCTCAAGTTAAATAAAGAGAAAACTGAAATTTTAGTGATCAGCAATAATGGATACAATGAGGCTATTAGAAATAAACTGGATACATTAGGATTAAAAGTCAAGACGGAGGTAAAAAGCTTAGGGGTGATTGTTGACTGTAATCTGAATTTTAAATCACATATTAATCAGATCATTAGGACAGCATTTTTTCACTTAAGAAACATAAGTAAAGTTAGACCTCTTTTATCACTGAAAGATGCTGAGAAATTAATTCACGCGTTTGTTTTCAGTCGACTAGATTACTGTAACGCACTCCTCTCAGGACTACCCAAGAAAGACATAAATCGTTTGCAACTAGTGCAGAATGCAGCTGCTTGAATCCTAACTAGGAAAAGAAAATCAGAACACATTACTCCAGTTTTGATGTCATTACACTGGTTACCTGTGTCATTCAGAATTGACTTTAAAATTCTGCTTATGGTTTATAAAGCCTTAAATAATCTCGCCCCATCTTATATATCGGAATGTCTGACACCTTATATTCCAAATCGTAACCTCAGATCCTCAAATGAGTGTCTCCTTAGAATTCCAAGAACAAAACTTAAAAGAAGTGGTGAGGCGGCCTTCTGCTGTTATGCACCTAAAATCTGGAATAGCCTGCCAATAGGAATTCGCCAGGCAAATACAGTGGAGCACTTTAAAACACTGCTGAAAACACATTACTTTAACATGGCCTTTTTATAACTTCATTTTAATCTTAATTTAACTTAATCCTGATACTCTGTATTTTCAATTCATCATAATAACTATTCATGGTGGCTCTAAAATCGGTACTGACCCCTACTCTCTTTTCTGTTTCTTTTTCCGGTTTCTTTGTGGTGGTGGCCTGCGCCACCTCCACCTACTCAAAGCTTCATGATGCTCCAACAATGATGGACGGATTAAAAGGAAGAAGTCTACGTGACCATCATCATCATCAAGCCCTTCCGTGAGAACCCTAAATCCAAAGAGGACTGTTTCATTTATGTTAGGTAGAATGCCCAGAGGGGACTGGGCGGTATCATGGTCTGGAATCCCTACAGATTTTATTTTTTCTCCAGCCGTCTGGAGTTTTTGTTTTTCTGTCCCCTGGCCATTGAACCTTACTCTTATTCGATGTTAATGTTGATTTATTTTTATAATTGTGTCTTTCATTTTCTATTCTTTAATATGTAAAGCACTTTGAGCTACTGTTTGTATGAAAATGTGCTATATAAATAAATGTTGTTGTTGTTGTTATATTGATTTGTGTATATCACTGGTTCCAGTACGATTTGTTATTGGTTTGTGAGTGAACTGCATTGGTTTACGCTTGCATGTTATCGGTTTGCGTATGAATTATATTGGCTTATGTTCTGTGACGGTCTAACAATGGATTTGCGTATGCACTATATTGGTTTCATGCATGTCTTATATTGATTTCATGTGGGTAACCTGTCGATTTTGCGCTTGAACTCTATTGGTTGTATGCGTGCACTTTGTCGGTTTCGCGTATGAAACATATTGGTTATGCGTGCGCACCCTATCGCAACTCTGTGTATGAACTATGTCGGTTCTGCGTGTGAACTCTATTGGTTGTTCACGTGATCTTCAGAGGAAATGGGCGAGGCAAGAAACAGGACCTCAGGGGCCGGTAGACATGGAGTGTAAAGAGAAGTGTCTTGGAGACGCATCTGCGTTCAAACGGCACTGTATATTTTTTTCCGAACAATACGTCTGCAAAAGGACTTGGTGGTAATTATTACTATTTAACAGAATCTACCCTTGAGTTTGTAATGAACACAAGGCTGAAGTTAGGTACGTATTCGGCCGTCTTCTTATTTGCTTCCAGGATCATGTTTGCTCGCACCCAACCACAGTACGTTTTCACACAACTTTTGAAACCAGTTATTCATTCTGAAGGCAAAATATTCTACATTTACTAACGCCTTTATCCAACATACAACATTTAGATACTACTGGTTAGATTCGCCCAGTGCTGCACAGACAGGTGAAGTGACTTGTTTATGGTCACATAGTGTCATTATCAGGACTTGAACCCACGAACTCAGTTTAAAAGTGCAGTCTTAAACACTGCGCCACAATGCTTGCACATCTACAACATGTATATTAATTAGGATAATATAAACTTGTCCAGGACAGATTCCATTGTTAAAGTTGAGTTTAACATTTTCAACCTGTTCAAGTTTTGGTTGAAAATCTCAAATATTTATTTTTTCAAATAATGGATCAGTTTGCGGATTAATGTACACACTGTAGAATATTTTGCCTTGCTGTTAATATAGAAGAAGGTTTGTGAATAAGTAGCTGACTGTAAACTTATACTGGATGTAGCTAGAAGTGAATAAAAGGCAGCTGAATGTGAACCTAACTTAAAAATAATTACCACCAAACCCTTTCACAAACATACTGTGACGTGCAAAAGTATTCAATCCCCATGAAAGTTGTCATAATTTTATGCAAGACAAAATATTTGTACACATATTTATTCATTCCATATTTTTTCTTATGCTGTAACAAAACATTTCCAAAGTCAAAATAAACTATTTTATGTAGACATTTAATTGAAGAAGAAAATCTCCAAAGTTAGTGTTTACATAAGTGTTTAAACCTCTGCAGTTGTGCTTTGGAAGCTCCAGGTTTACACCAATGACAAGTTAATTACAAAGGTGGCAGACATTTGACAGTCATATTAAACATAATGAGGTGCTCCTTTCTCTCTGGATATTAAAAGCCCCTTCGTAGGGGCCGCAGTCTTTGCTGGACAGTCACTGAAAAAATCAAGAGAGAGGAGCATTCTGCTGATGTGAGAAACAAAGTTATTGAAATGCACAAGGTAGCAGGAAATAATTATAAAAATATCAAGAGTCTGATGTCCCATTGCACACTGCTGGATCCATCATCAGAAAGTGGAAGGTTCATCACAGCACCCTGACTCTTACTAGAACAGGCCGTCCCGGAAGACTGAACATCAGAGTTAGACATCAACTGGAGAGAGAGGAGACTAGAAATCCAAACGTCACTCTCAGATGTTTGCAATGCTTTTTGGCTGAAACTGGAGTGAAGGTGTAGGGGTCCACAATTTCAAGAGCACTCCATTAAACAGGCCTCTACAGGAAGGTGGCAAGAAGGGACCCAATTCCTTATGATGGTCCACATAAAAACACATATGGCGTGTTTCCAGTTAAATGTGGGGAGAAGGGTTTATGGTCAAATGAAACTAAAATAGAACTTTTTTTCTCAGACTTCAAAGAGGTACAGAATGTGTGGCATAAAACAAACACTGCCCATGCCACAAGAAACACCAGACCTACAGTGGAATATGGTGGTGGCAGCATCTTGCTATGGGGATGTTTTTCATGGGCTGAGACTGAGAATCTTGTCAGAGTTGAAGGGACAATAGATGGGCACAAATACCACACAATATTGCAAAAGAACTCATTCCAGTCTGCTATGAATTTCTTCGGGAGAAGATTCATTTTTCAAGATGACAATGACCCTAAGCATTAGACCAAAGTGACACTGGGATGGCTCAAAAACAGACAGGTGAATGTTTCGGAATGGCCAAGTCAAAGCCCTGATCTTAACCCTGTTGAGAATCTGGGGCACTGTTTGAAAACTGCTGTTCAGAGATACCATCCCACCAACATAGAGGGTACCTAGAAATCATGCCAAGAAGAATAGGGAAGAATCACGCCTGAGCAATGTGCAGAACTGGGGCATATTTACGTACCCCAAAAGAATAAAGGCTGTTACTGCAGCAAGAAGGTTCTTGACAAAGTATGAATATGCTGGGCTTGAATACTTAGGCAAACAATCACTTTGGAGTTTTTCTTTATTTAAGTTATTTGGAGTTTGATAATGTTTTGTTACAGCACAAGAGTTCACATTAAAAATACCAAATGGATAAAT
The DNA here is from genome assembly GCF_016835505.1 of Polypterus senegalus. Classification (NCBI taxonomy): domain Eukaryota; kingdom Metazoa; phylum Chordata; class Cladistia; order Polypteriformes; family Polypteridae; genus Polypterus; species Polypterus senegalus. Next base: position 309,647,287 of record NC_053154.1, on the reverse strand, counting down.
ATGTGGACAAATCTTTTGTCATGCAGAAAATTAGGATGACTTTTAAAGGGATTGAATACTTTTGCACGTCACTGTATGTTTGTGAAAGGGCTTGGTGGTAATTCTTTTTACCAGTATTTTCCCTTAATTCTGAAATGATCACAGGGCTGAAGTTAGGTTCGCATTCGGCTGGCATTTTATTCACTCCCAGTATAAGCTTGCAGTCAGCTACTTATTCACACAGCTTTTGCAAAGCAGCTTCTTATTCTATTATAACAGCAATGCAAAATATTCTACAGCGTGTACATTAATCGGCATCATTACAGACTGATCCATTATTTGAAAAAATAAATATTCCACATTTTGGTCCTGCACGGGTCAAAATTGTTAAACTCTAATTTAACAAAGGAATCTGTCCTGGACAAGTTTATATATGCCAATGTCACAAAACTATGAAAATTAAGGTGGCCCAACGCCATTTAACACTTTACAGTGTCCATTAAATATCACAGTAAATCCCATTTATCTGATATTGAAGTAGGAATACTTTGTCAGTTTCACCCTGATACTCCCACTGGGCAGAGCAAAACTCCGCTGCATCTTAAAAAACGCATCTGTCTTTTCACAAAACTGTGAAAGGTAAGGTGGCCCAATATGATGTAACTGACCCATGCAGGTCTTAAATGTTAAATGTTTAGCTTTTCATAGAATGGACACGTTTAGTCAATTAATATACACGTTATAGATGTGCAAGCATTGCGGTTATGGCTTTGCACTTTCAACCCTTTGTTCGTGGGCTCAAGTTCTGAGACTGACACTGTGTGACCCTGAGCAAGTCACTTCACCTGTCTGTGCGGTGCGGGGTCACCGGGCATAATAAATGTAACTAGTAGTAACTAAATGTTATGTTGCATAAAGACGTCAATCGTAAATGTTGAATATTTTGCCTTTAGAATAAGTAACAATTTTGCAAATACTGTGTGAACAAGTACAGCTGCGGGTTGCAAGCAAGCATGTAGATGGGACCGAATAAGAAGACGGCCGAATACGTACCTAACTTCAGCCTTGTGATCATTACAGACTCAAGGGTAGATTCTGTTAAATAGTAATAATTACCACCAAGTCCTTTCGCAAACGTATGGTGCGGAAAAAATATACAGTGCCGCTTAAACGCAGATGCGTCTCCTAGACACTTCTCTTTACACTCAATGACTCTACCGGCCCCTGAGGTCCTGTTTCTTGCCCCGCCCATTTCCTCTGAAGTTCACGTGAACAACCAATAGAGTTCACACGCAGAACCGACATAGTTCATACACAGTGTTGCGATAGTGTGCGCACGCATAACCAATATGTTTCATACGCGAAACCGACATAGTTCACACATACAACCAATAGAGTTCAAGCGCAAAATCGACAGGTTACCCACATGAAACCAGTATAAGACGTGCATGAAACCAATATAGTGCATACGCAAATCCATTGTTAGACCGACACAGAACGCAAGCCAATATAATTCATACGCAAACCGATAACATGCAAGCGTAAACCAATGCAGTTCACTCACAAACCAATAACAAACGTACTGGAACCAGTGATATACACACGCAAATCAATATAGTTCATATGCAAACCAGTGACATACACGTACAAACGGATAATATACGGACACAAACCAATATAGTTCATATGAATGAAACCAGTATTTTACGCAGGCAAACCAATTAAGTATGCACGCAAACCGATAGTAAATACTCATAAACCAATAGTGTTCACACGTAAACCAATAGATTACACACAGAAATATATGATTTATGGCCTGTTTGCTCTCGGCCCACAGCCACTTGTTGGATTTGCACTAATACATCGATTCTGCAAGCGAACTATGATACTTAGCGGGATGAGAGAAGTCGCAAAATCAACCGGAAAATTCAAACAAACTATAGAAGACATCCAGATCTAAATCCGTTAACTAATTCTCTCGTGAAAAGCGGACAGACATGCAGACAGAACGCGCTTGGACCACGAAATTTTTAAAACCGTTTCTTAGCGAGCACCGGTGGGCCAAGGGTAACCTACATTCCAAATTTCAAGTCCCAAGTCCTCCTGGTTCGGGAGATTTCGTGATGTGTGAGTCAGTGGTATTTGGCTTTTAGATATATACATTCAATTGGCATACCTCATTTGTGTAAAAGTTCACCTTAAGTTTTAAAAGTTCATATTAAGTTTACAAGTTGTGCTAATACATAACTTTTTATTTTCTCTATATGAAAGGACTGCTAATGAGGTATAGTGCAGCTTCCATAAAAGTTTCTAGAACAGACTGGAAGCCTGTGCAGTTCAGTTAGTAAAAATGTAATAATATGCTACAGATCACCAAGCACTAGACACTGGACAAGACAGTTGGAAAACCTGGATGAACACAATGAATGTAGTGAAAAACAGAAGAGCTATAATTAGAATAAGGACGAGGAATGTGGATCCTGGAGTGTCGCAGTGGCTGCAGGTTTTTGTTCCAACCATACCAATTATTGCTCATAAAGCACTTATTGCTCAAGTGACATTTTTATGCTTTGTTTTAGTGGTATTGCTTGTTAACATTTTCCACACTTAACTGCTCATTTTAGTCTTAAACATGCAGCTGCATGCAGTTTTTTTTTAATCCCCCTTTATTAACAATAAGATGAAATTGACAAAAGTAGCAGCAGTTCTCCATCTAACGTGTCTCCATTTACATCTGTGTGTATTCATCATGAACTGTCTGGTTTAATAAAACATTTAGAAGGAGACTGAAGAGAAAAAGTGAAAGACTGAGAATTACTTGTCTATTTCAGGCTTCATATCATTTGGATGAAATCCTTGGAAAGGGAAAAAAGTGCCCTATAAATACAACCTGATATGGCTAAACAAAAACACTAACAGGCCGTGGAATTGAATTAAAACAGGCCAGTTACTGGTAAGGATTGTTTTCTAATTAAGCAGTTGGGTTGGAACAAAATCGTGCAGCTCTTGTGGCCTTCTTCAAAGGACTGACGTTGCTCACCCCTGAATTAGAACATAAAAATACTAATGGTGTCAACATGAAAAAGTATTTTTTTTTTGAAAGTATTAACTTTGTACATTTGTTTTATGTTTATTTAACAATTTAAGTTTAGTGCATAGTTCAATACTGAGGTGCTTAGTATAAATAATTATTATTTCCGAGTTTTTTAATATAAAAACAATGCTGCCTCAAAGGGACCTTGCGAGCCTGCATTGTAGTATGTAAGATGGGAAAATGAATAGATGGGACAGAACTTTTTATATATGATGGCGCACATCGTAGTGTCCAACTATAACATAAAACCTCTCATGATTTTTGATCGAGATACATCCGCTTATATTAAAGTCAGTAGGAAGTAACACAGAAAGCACTCGTGTGCGTTTCAGCGGTTAAATCTACGCGACTGTTCTTGTAGTACACAAATGAGCAGAGGTGCCGCGGGACTGTGAGGGGGCTGCTCGAGCAACTCCATGAACAAATTATGCTGGCTGGCAGGAAAGGGCAAGAATGGTTGTTTATTTTTTTCGAAGAAATATTCACAGGTCTGCACGTTAGGTAAGCACCCCCCCCCAAAATGTTTAGTTTTCAAATAAATAAATAAAGAAATAAATACACCGATAAGTTGCCTTAGGTCTGTTTAAACCCTTTTCGGTCGGAATAAACAAACTGTCTGCAGTCCGACTAGAATATAGCAGGTTTCTAAAAAAAAAAATTCAACTGTCATAATGTTTTTCTTGAAACTATTGGAAGGCATTAAAAAGAAATTAAAAACTGTAACATGTTAAATGTAATTACTGAACTACTCGTGTCGAGTAACTGGTATAGCTTTTATATTTTATTTTATTTTTATTCTTCCAGGTCTCCTGAGCCTTTGTCTTCAAGTCTGGAGCTCTGTGGTGACATCTCCCTCGGGTGACACGGTGTCCCTGAACTGCTTGTACTCCACTAACAGCAGCAGTGACGACTCATCGATGTTCTGGTACAGGCAGCTCTCCGACCGGCGCCCTGAGCCCATACTGCAATCCTTCAGCCCTGACGATACGTTCAGCTATTCTTACCTGAGGGCCGGAGAGCACTTTACAGTGGAAAAAAATCACACCTTAGTCATCCGAAATGTCACCCGAGAAGACGCCGCCACTTATTACTGCTCCAAGCTGGAAACAGACGTGTGCCGCTTTGGTGACGGGATCGAGCTGCGAGTGGACGGTGAGAGTGGAACTTTAGTTCTTTAACAGGAGGATTGATTTGGTCCAAAATGAATTCTTCTAAGCGTTTACGATCTCTACCGAAATGCATATGTTAAGCTATCAAATTCAGTCAGCTGATGAGGAAGTCTCTTCATTTCGTAATAAGTGATATTACTAGGGTGTTGTACCGTGTTAGCCATTATGAATGTAGAGAAAAGCCAAGCAAAATGACCCCTTTTATTGGCTAACTAAAAAGATTACAATATGCAAGATTTCGAGGCAATTTAGGTCCCTTCTTCAGGCAGGATGTAAACATGATCAAATTCCTGCAGTTACTGAGAGTAATTCTGAGGAATGTTAAGTCGTTCTGTGTGTGTATATATAATATTTGCAGCTGGAGATATGCAAACCGTATCACAGGCCTTCACCTTCCACAGGTATGTGTATATTACAGGTGGAGTGGTGGCTCTGAGGCTTGGGATCTGCACTGGCAATTAGAAGGTTGCCGGTTCAAATCCTGTAAATGCCAAAAAAGAGACTCGGCTCTGTTGGGTCCTTGTGCAAGGCCCTTAACCTGAAATTGCTGAGTGCTTTGAGTAGTGAGAAAAGCGCTATATAAATGCAAAGAATTATTATTATATATCAGAGATGTTAAAAAAGCATTTTTAACGATGCCCGTGTATTTTAATTAGTGATAGAATTTTTTGTGCGTTGAGATAATTTATTGAATGAGTTTAGTGCATTGGAACAATTTAGTTACATATAGTTTCCGCGTAAACCTGAGCAGTTCCGAAACACCTGAACTCAAAATAATTATTTGTTAAATAAACTGAATTAAATTATTAGTTTGAGTAGTTATAGTAGCACCACTGGGACAACTCATGCAGGACAAATTGTCAGTTAACTTGAACTTGTAACCCTTTGGAGAAGTGGGAGAAAAACATAATAATAATAATAATAATAATAATAATAATAATAATAATAATAATAATAATTACATTTTATTTATATATTGCCTTTCCCATGATCAAGATAGGAGAATATGCAATCTGCACATAGTAACAAAATGTAGTATTCAATGCTAGAATGCTTTTTGCATTAATTAGGAGAGTTAATCACTGCATTACTGTGCTAAATTTCAAATTAACAAAATTTAAATTGCATGTATTGCCTGTGGTACTTGAAAAGTAATAACCAAGACTAAATGTAATTTTCAGAACAGTAAATGCAGTTGTAACAACTCTAAACATTCAGAATACTTCTGCTCTGCACTAAATACAGACAAAAAACACTTTCATACATCTGTCTACACTCACTTTTCAAGTTCTTATGAACATCTTTCCATCTGCTAACACATGCAGTGATCAGATCAGACAGTCCTGTGGTGTCAGTGCAGTACATTAGATCTTGTAGGTACAGCGCAGGTACTCCAGTTCATATTTCACATCAAACACCAGAATGTGATCTTGGTGATGCTGATCATGCCATGATTGCTGCGTAAGTATTTAAGTAAGTAAGCAAATGTTATTTTTGTAGCACATTTCAAGAACAAATGTAGAAGTGATTCACAAACAGTTATTACAGGCACTTGCACAAAGCGAGTTAATAAATTAAAGCCAGTAATAAAATGCAAAGACATACACAATAAAACTTGACAAATTTAAACAAATTAAAACCAATAATAATATGCTTAGACATACACAGTATAATTACATAGTGGTGGGCTTGAATAATTAGGTATTAAGCACCTTTTGAAAATTTTCCACATTATCTACTAATCTTGCATATACAGGAAGTGAGTTCCATGAATTAGGGGCCACATGCCTCAAGTGCAGTCTTTTGTCTTAAGTCTAGTGTGTACGTGTGGAAGGACACCAAGGAAGACAGCAGTGCAATTAGTCAATGTTAGTTTATTTCAGAATTAATAAACAGGCTGCTTACATAGTTTTTACCTCTCTGTGCAATTTTCCAAAATACTTTGACACTTGCTTCAGTGTTTCTTCTTTGTGCAAGCTTTTTTGTATGTCATCACATTTTTATTCTTAGGCATAGAAGATTCTTTTGCTAACGGTTGCTTTAAGGAAATTACCAATCATTCTTTTCTTAACTGTTGTCACCCTGCTTTAAATATTTTTGATTACACACACTTATATTAGTCAACTGCTTATATCAGTGTATCAATGTCCGTACATTAGTAATATATATATTGTAGCATTGTATTTTATATTGTAGCGTCCACACAGGACAGCTAACAAACCCTATTGAGAAGACCCCAAAGACCTGGGGACTCATATAAAAACGGTGTGTATGCACAAAAATGTTGCGTACTCCCATTTCCACACTCACATTGTGATGTACAAAAACCAAACTTGGCGTAAAGCCACGCATATATTCATGCCAAGTCAATCCTTGGCGTATGCAAGTTCTCCAAACCAGCGTCAAAGCAGTGCTTTTATTCCAGTCTGGTTTCCCTTTCTTTTTTAGATCCACATCCCTGACGCGGCTTTATCATATACACTGAAATTAACTGCATATTGTTTATTAGTTTAAGGCATCTGATTGTAATTAACCTGTAACAATATAATGGCCCACGGAATGGCCAAACTATTCCAAATACCATAGCTGCTTTAGCGTTGTTTCTCTCAACTATTTATGTCACTGTATCTGAGTGTGGAATCACAGCTCTACAACAGCTAATCGGAAAGAGAATCATCGGTATACAGCATCAAGCACACACCGCCTCAGCCATTCTGTCAATTTGAACTGCTCTCATCCGACAAACGCTTCAGAGACTTTCCTGTACGGAACCTCGCGGTTCAAAAACAGTTTCATCCCAAGAACTATAAACGCACTCAATCAGTCCATCAAGTGCTCCTTCTAGAACTGTTTGTACTTAACTTGTAAACTTGCGATACAGTTATAATATTGCACAACCTGAGCCACTTTATAAAGTGCATATTTACATATGATGACAATATCATTTTAAGATGAAATACAGCAAAATATGTTTATTATATTATACAGATAACATGTTGACATCATTTAAATAATCTATATTGTTAATAATTAAACATTGGCTAGCGTTGTATTCTTGCTGAGGCTGGCGCGACACTAGAAGAATAGATGGATAGAATAATTAAACATGTACTACAAAGATATTTCAATGTTCCTTAAAAGTTCTGAAGAATCGGCATTCTCATCTTAAAGATGGCTTGACATCTATTACATAGCTGATTGATGTGGTGATTGGTTACTTGGAGAAAGAAAAGGAAGGACAGGAATTGGAGGTTAGTACATTTGAAAGAGACGGTACTGCTGCAGTAAATTATTTTATCGAAAGCTGCGCATGGCACAGCAAGCCTTTTGCGGGAGGCAGGAATAATCTCCGGACACAGCGCCAGCTCATCACTATCACTGCGCCACCATGTCCCCATGTTTAATATCAGCTTTAACTCCTATCATCATGAAAATGATATCTCAGTATTTTAATTAATCAGAGAGCTGTAATATCAAGAATGTAATGGATTCTGTGTCCTGTCGGAGGAAGAGAAAACCTGGAAGCACGTAGTGATTCTCACACACCGAGCACATAGAAGATCAGATACAAAACAAAGCATTTAACGTGCTACTTTAGTTATGATGGGATTTGAGAAACTAGTAAATTAAACGATTTTAAGATGAAGTTTATGATGTTCTACCTTATTGGCAAAATAAACTACGTGATTAAAGTGGAAATTCCGAGATTAAAGTTGACATTTCAAGCCTTTTTCCAACTGTGTGCCTTTTTTTATCTTTGTACCCTAATAAGCTTTCATATGACACTCAGATGGTGGGCTACGTCTTGCCTTTTCACAGCGACTTTGATATCTGACAACGTATTTATTTCTTGCACTGTGTGACTTTCTAGTTTCTCCGACATGCTATGTCAGTCGATCAGCTTCCTTTTGTTGTTCATACCGCTGTTTAAACCAACAAATAGTACTCGAAATTTCCACTTTAATTACGCAGTTTATTTTGTCATTAAAGTAGAACATCATAAACTTAATCTTAAAATCGTTTAATTAACCAGTTTCTCAAATCACATCGTAATTAAAGTAGCACGTTAAATGCTTTGTTTTGTATGTGTTCTTCTATGTGCTCTATGTGTGTGAATCACTATGTGCTTCCGCTTTCTATTTCTCCAACAGGACATAGAATCCATGACATTCGTGATATTACAGCTCTCTAAATAAAATACTGAGATGTATACATGATATCTTTTTCATGATGATAGGAGTTAAAGCATGTTATTGAACAGGGGAACACGGTGCATGATTGTGCGCGACCTTCGATGAAATTATTGTAACAGTACTGTCTCTTTCAAACGTACTAACCTCCAATTCCTGTCCTTATTTTTCTTTCTCCAAATACCCAATTGCCACACAATCAGCTCTGTAATAGATGTTAAGCCATCTGTAAGCTTACAACGACGATTCTTGAAAACTTTTAAGGAACATTGAAATATCTTTGTAGTACAAGTTTAATTATTCTATCCATCTATCCTTCCAGTGTCACGTCAGCCCCAGAAAGAATACAGCACAAGATAGGATGATGGAGTGAACTAGCTAGAGCTGCGGCACCGTGTCATCACATGTTTAATTATTAACAATACAGATTATTTAAATGAAGTTAAAGTTTTATCTATGTAATATGATCAACATATTTTGCTGCATTTCATCTTAAAAATGATATTGTCATCATATGTAAATACTTTACAAAGTGGCACAGGTTGTGCAATATTATAACTGTAGTGCAAGTTTACAGTGAGGTGATTGTACTTATAAGTACCAACAGTTCTAAAAGGAGCAATTGATGGTCTGATTGATTGTTTATAGTTCTTGGGATGAAACTCTTTCTGAACCGTGAGGTCCGTACAGGAAAGTCTCTGAAGCGTTTTGCCGTGGCTGAGGAAGCGTGTGCTTGATGCTATATACCGATAATTCACTTTACGATCAGCTGCTGCCGTGATTCCCCACTCAGGTACAGTGATATAAATACTCCGAGTGGTGCAGCGAGAGTAATATGGAAAAAGATGATCCGCTGTGGCCACACCTAACGGGAGCAGCTGAAAGAAGAAGCAGAAGAATAAGAAGGTACAGTGAGAGTAACAACGCTAAAGCAGTTATGGTATTTGGAATACTATGGCTGTTCCCTGGACCATTATATTGTTACAAGTTAATTACAATCAGATGAATTACACTAATAAACAATATGCAGTTAGTTTCAGTGTATTTATAAAACTGCGTCAGGAAAATAAAAGAGTAACCACACAGGAACAGTAGCACTGCTTTGACGCTGGGTGCCGGCAGTCTGCAAAACCGAGCGGAGAACTTGCGTACGACAAGGTATGAGGTACCGTGGAAAAGTGCGTGGCTTTACGCCAAGTGTAGATTTTATACATCGTGGTTTGAACATGGAAACGTTCTTACGCAACATTTCTGTGCGTACGCACCGTTTATGCATGTGTTGGCAACAATTAATTTTTTTCTGAGATTGTTGCCTATTCATTTTAGTTTTGAATTAAATAACCATCAAGATTTGGCTTCTATAGAAGAGGCTGAACAACAGCCTGTTTAAAGTGGGTCGGGACATTGCCAGAAATTAGGGAGCTGTTGATTATGGACATAGATACTAGGGGGCTTTGCCCCCTGTTCGCTTTGCTCACCCACCCCTCCCAGGGCGCACTACTCACCAGCCACTTTGCTTCTCTGCCTTTCGCGTTGTGAAGAGGCTGGCTGAACGCACGCTAAGGAGATGCGGTCGCTCCTCTGAAACCCCCTCTTAAACAGTGATACAATGGGAAACAAATACATTTTGTTTACCTCCTCTATGCTCGATCAGCTGGCTTGCTGCTGCTTGTGCCGTGCTGCGTGATCTGCTTGTCGTACAGTTTTTTGAATATTTAAAAGCCTGTGCAGCAGCTGTCCTCCTTGTCTTGTGGGACGTTAAAGTGTCTCCGAGAAAATCACGTCTCAACCCAAGAATTTTTTTTATATAATAGAGATATATATATATATATACATATATATATATATATATATATATATATATATATATATATATATATATATATATATATATATATATATACAGTATATATATAAAATCCAATGTCTGTCTGTGTGTCTGTCTATACGTCTGTCCGCTTTTCATGAGAGAAGTACTTGACGTTTTTTTTTCCTATAATTTGCTTGAACATTCCAGTTGATTTTACGACTTCTCTCATCACACTAAGTTTCATAGTTCAATTGTGGCACCGATTTATTTACGCAAATTCAAGAGACGGCTGTGGGCTGAAGGGAGGGGAGCACATGACCTCAGGAGTAGGGGGCTGGGTGGGGCCCTCCTCACTCACATATCAGCCTACATTTGAGTCGCTCTACCACACGCCATGTGTTGGAGTGGACATTGCCTCCACTTAGCTAGTGATACCTGTTTTTTCAGCAGACATTTTCATCTAGAGTTTTATAAAGAGTAATGTTTGACGTTTTTGACAGAGAGATCAGAGCTATGTGTGTTTCAGAGGGTACCTGCTGATTGCCAGAGATATGACGGCCACCTGCTCTTCTTCCCACACAGAGGACACTCTCCCGCTGGAGCTGAACATGATCAGATATAGTGCCAACGTTTGACGTGGGAGCGTACCTACCTTCCGCTGGGCCAGAGATACTGTACCTTTCCAACTTTTTACATTTTTGGCAAAGAGATCACAGCTACATCCTCGCCACTGATAGCAAAACCAAAAATATTGTATATCAAGAGTCCCTCGGATATGAAAGACATCAATATAAATTCTTCTTAATACAAATTATTACATTTTTTTTAATTGAATTTTTTTTAATTAATTGAAAAGTTTGTTCTGTTTCATTACTATGAGGGCAGAGCCACAGGGGACAGCTAGATTTTAAATATAGTAATGGGCAAAATGTCAAGGAGGATGGTTTCATCCTATTTACCAATTCAGAGAACTCTTTCAGTGAAACAGGAGGGAAGCACTTAAAGGTAGTTGGCCGGACTTGACAGTAGATAGCAATATGATTATCTGTAATAATGGTTGCACAAACAACATTAACCAACAAAATGGAAATTGTCAGTTTTCATTTGAGGAAAATAGATAGATAGATACTTTATTAATCCCAAGGGGAAATTCACAAATAGGTACTAAATGGGACGCAGGAGTGACAATCTCATTGATTGTATCAAATAAAATCTTTGGATTATATCGATTCTGGAAAGAAATTTAGATAAATAAGCAGTTCTGGTATCCTTGACCTTGTTTTTGAAACTTATTACCAAATTTTTAAAGTAAAGATGTTGAACTTGAAATTGAGTGGACTTCCATAAACACTCCACTTTCCAACATTCCTGCTTTAAGGCTTGAATACCATCATTGAACCAAAAAGTGGGATTTTTTGAGGGTGCAGATTTGGTCTTTTTATGAAATTCCTGTGTATTTGATAACTGTCCAGTCTTTCTGGGTATGTCACATCTGCTGATTTTAACCCTCTACCTAGAATATCACATGTATAACATCTGTCAGTTTCTTAAACTACCAGCTGGAACATTTCTGTCTTTACTTAACCTTTTCTGCAGTCTCTTCACACTTTTCCATGACAAATGCTATACACTGTATTTCTTTTTAAATGTGTACTTCATATCAAAACATTTCATGTGCAAAATCATGTTACCAGTAAATTACTTTATTCCCTCTGGGTCGTTCCTGTTATTCTCTCACATTGAAGAACATGTATATAGTCTATTAAAAGTACAACTATAATGTAGCTACAAAAAGCCAAATTATTAGCCTGACGTATCTCCATTGGTAAAGTATTCCAGAATTTTAATGCATAAGAGCAAAAGCCCACCACACCATTTCTTTTAAGCCTGGCTTTTGGAATTATAAGCAGACCACCATTAGATGATCTAATGTTACGACTTGAAAGGGGACAGGCACTCCAAAATATAGCATGGAGCAAAATTACTTAAGGCTTTATACACCATTAGTAGTATTTTAAAGTCAGTTCTAAATGACACAGGTAGCCAATGTAGCAATGTTAAGACTGGTGTGATGTGCTCAGATGTTCTTTTTCTAGGATTGTTGCTGCTGCACTTTGCACTAGCAGAATGATGTCTTTATTGGTGCTTTACAATAACCTAGTCAACTGAAAACAAAATCGTGAACTAATTTTTCAGCGACTTGCAGTGTTGTAAGAGGTCTAACTTTTGCAATGTTCTTTAATTGAAAAAATGCCGTCCTTGAAATCTGGTTAATGTGGGATTTAAAGTTTAGGTCAGAGTCCATTATTACTCCTATATTCTTTATCTTTGCCTTAATAAGCCATCCACCTGTCAACTGGACCCCCTCCCTACAGTTCTGGTCAGAGCCTGCCTCCCCTCTCTTGTCCCCCTTATTGTTGCTATAATCCACTCTTCTCTCACTACTGGTGCTGTACCTTCATCTTTAAAAACTGCTGCAATAACTCCAATTCTGAAAAAAAACCTGGTGCCAATCCATCTAATTTTAGTCATTTTCTTCCTGTTTCTAAACTATCCTTTATTTCCAAAATTCTTGAAAAAATAGTGGCTATTTAACTTCATTCTCATTTGTCTCAAAATAATCTGTATGAACAGTTCCAGTCTGGTATTCGCCCCTCCATAGTACAGAAACGACACTTATCAAAATTACTAACGACCACCTTATGGCAGCTGATTCTGGTTTAATTCCTATTCTCATCCTCCTTGATCTGAGTGTGGCCTTTGACACTATTTGTCACACGACTCTTCTCAATAGATTATCTTCGCTTGGCGTTACACACACTCCACTTGACTGGTTCACATCCTACCTCTCAGGCCGCACTCAGTTTGTTCAGTTTAAAACTTTCACATCCCAAACCACCGCTGTTACTTCAGGTGGGCTCTGTCCTGGGGCCCTCCTCTTCATTATTTACCTCTTTCCCCTCAGTAATATCTTTTGTAAATATAACATTATCTTCCACTGTTATGCTGATGACACGCAGCTGTACCTCACCAGCAAACCTACTGCTTCCTTTCCACCTTCCTTGCTTATTGATTGCATAGCAGAAATCAAATCCTGGTTTATTTCAAATTTTCTTAATTTAAATAAGTGACAAAATTGAGGTTCTCCTCATTGGTACAAAAATCAACATTATCTAAAACTGATCGTTTTTCCTTTGTTATTGATAATTTCTCTGTCTCCCCTTCCCCATAGGTGTCATCCTTGACAGTACTTTATCCTTTCAGTCTCACATCAGTAACATCTTCCGGTCTTCATATTTCCACCTGCGTAACTTTAATTGTATTCGCCCCTCCATCACTCCCCACACCACTGTTATCCTTGCTCATAGCCTGGTCACTTCTCGTCTGGATTATTTTACTTTCTCGCAAATCTCTTTATAAGCTTCAACTGGTCCAGAATTCGGCTGCCCGCCTCATTACTAGAACCCCCTCTATTCACCATGTCACTCCCATCTTGCAGCAGCTTCACTGCCTTCCAGTTCAGTTCCGCATTGAATTCAAAAGTCTTCTACTAACTTTTAAGGCTGTCCACATCCTCGCCCCTTCGTATCTGTCTGACCTCCTCCATGTTGCCATTCCATCCCACACCCTTAGATCCTCTTCCTCCTTGAGTGTCCCTTTCGTCTGTCTCACCACCATTCAGTCGCTCTGCTCCCCAGCTCTGGAACTCAATACTATCTGAGCTTAGAAATATTGAATCATTTTCACTTTTCAAATCTAAACTTAAAACTAATTTGTTTAAGACTGCTTTTTCTTTTTGTCTACAATTGCTCCGATTTTAAATTTTGTATTTTTAGTTTTGTCCATAATGTTTGTTTTATCTTGTTTGGTGTTCTTGAGTGTTTAGAAAGGTGCCTACAAATAAATAAAATGTATTTTAACTATTATTTATTATTAAGATATTTACCAAGGATAAAAGAAGATCCAGTGTATGTCCTCTTATTTGTCTAGGGCCAAAGGCATGTTGAGTGAGATTTAAAAGTTTCAGTTAGACTGTTAGATTTTGAAGCAAAGTTATTAGAAGAATTGTTTACATGAATATTAAAATCACCAATAATACCAAACCTGGATTGCTTCAAACAGAGGACAAAATGTCACTGAATTTTCTCAGGAGGGAGCTATTTGAGACAGGTGGACAATAATTTGGGATGCAATAAACAGATTTTAAAACACTATGCAACATTTAAAGCTGTTTTTGAAGACATCAGTAAGTCCCATGAATGAAATTGAGCTGATGTATACAAAATTCTCACAACTCGATAACGTTAGCATGTTCCATATTCCTTGACCCTGTTTATTAAAAAGCTAACCCTTTGGGCAGAATTAGATCATTGTGCACAAATGATCTATTCACAATAGAGGGAGTGTTAATCAAGGCCAATTTGACAGACAGCAACACATCAGCAGTAGGGCTCACTTGGAGAATCGGCATAAGCCAATGTGGAATGCACATAGTAGGGGGCTTGTTGAATCTGTTTCTAATTAAAACAGTAATAATGTAAGAGTCTAGAGAGAACTGGTGAGAGGTGAGGATGGGGTAAGGATGCACATGTGCTTTTTATGAATTGTTATTAAACAGCATAATTGATTCAAGAGTATTGGGGTCAATCCCATCATTCTTAAAAAATATAGTGTTCCCAAAAAAGGTTAAAATTCTTGATAAAACCATCCCTTTGAGGAGAATAGCCAAACTAGTTTGAGCTGAAAGAAAGGTGACAGTAACTCAGCTAACCACTCTGTGCAACTGTGGTGAGCAGAAAAGAATCTCAGAATCTACAACACATCAAACCTTGATGTGGATGGGCCAAAACAAATGAAAAACAAATCAATCAATCAATCAATCAACATTTATTTATATAGCACATATTCATACAAAAAAATGTAGCTCAAAGTGCTTTACAAAATGAATAGAAAAATAGAAGACACAATAAAAGATAAACATAAGTCAACATTAATTAACATAGAATAAGAGTAAGGTCCGATGGCCAGGGTGGACAGAAAAAACAAAAAAAACTCCAAAGGCTGGAGAAAAAAATAAAATCTGTAGGGGTTCCAGACCAAGAGACCACCCAGTCCCCTCTGGGCAATCTACCTAACATAAATCAAACAGTCCTCTTTGTATTTAGGGTTTTCATGGAAGGACCTGATGATGATGGTCACGTAGACTTCTGGCTTTCAGTCCATCAATGTTGGTGCATTATGATGCTTTGAGTAGGTGGTGGTGGCGCAGGCCGCCACCACAAAGAAACCGGAAAAAGAAACAGAAGAGAGAGTAGGGGTCAGTATGGATTTTGGAGCAACTGTGAATAGTTATTATGAAGAATTGAACATACAGAGTATCAGGATTAAGTTAAAGTGAAGTTATAAAAAGGCCAAGTTAAAGTAAAATTGGGTTTCTCTCTTGTCAGCCAAAAGCAGAAAGTTGATGCTGCAGTGGGCATAGGCTCACCAACACTGGACAGTTGAAGACTGGAAAAACATAGCCTGGTCTGATGAACCTCACATTCTGTGGAGGCACTCACATGGGTCAGAATTTGAATCCATATGCCCTACCAGTCTTGTGTCAACAGTTCAGGCTGGTGGTGGTGGTTGTGAAATGAACCGCCTCACCACACACAAAAAGGTTTGGGGCAGCCATCTATATATTGTCCCTGGCTGCAAAATAGGTTTGGAAATGGCACTCATGTGCAGTGAATAGAATTCCTGATCTGAACTGACATTAAGCAGTAAAGATGGTGGCTTTAAAGGGTCCACATTGGAAGTGACATTCGTTTTTGGTGCCAGAACTAGAAGTGGTATCGTCAATGTGGAATTTTGGATTTGGTCAGATTGGATTTCTCATGTTTGGTCTGCAGAGATAACAAGTAGAGTTAGTACACCCCGCCACCTTCTTGATCTAGTGTAGAATTACCTTCACATGGTCGCTTCAGCTTCCTCCTATTCACGTGTGTGCGACATGATGTAAAAGTGAGGGCCTGTTAAGACCAATCGATCATCTGCCTATTTAAGTATTGTTGTTGACCATATGCATCCATTCAAGGCCACAACTTACTTCTTTTGGCTACTTGATAATGTACTATGTCACTCTGTTGCCAGTGGGGGTTGGGTGGTCTTTTGGCATTGGAATCCATGAAGACTTTGTTGTTTTTCTCCAGCCTTATTGGAGTGTTTTGTTTGTTTGTGTTTTCTGTCCTCCCGGCCATCTGACCTCACCTTTTTTTTGTTAGTTAATCTTTTGTATTTTTGTCTAATCTTGTTTGGTTTTCTTTTCACTTTGAGCTACATTGTTTACATAAATACATGTTGTTGTTGTTATGCCACAAAGAAAAGTCTTAAACTGGTTTCATGAACATTAAAATGAGTTAGGTCAGTTTTCTTTAGTAGCCTTCCAAGTCATTGGATCTGAATTGAACAGAATTTGGGATGTGGTAGAGCAGGACATTCACAGTATGAAACTGCAACTCAAATCTACAGAAATGGTGTGATGCAGCAGTCATGTCAGCATTGACTAGAAACTCAAAGGAATTTTTCCAACATCTTATGAAATCTCCACGCAACAAACAGAGCCCAAGGAGGCCCTACCCAGTATTAAGATAGTGGTCCAAAGAATTTGTTCAGTGTGTGTTTAACACATTAACAGAAAACTATTAAGTCTACAATGTGTCTTCATGCAAACACTTCAGTCATGTTTAACACACCGTAAAAAAGAAAGAGTCACAGTCATTACCATAAAAAATCCGTAAAATGTAAGTCCATTAAAAAAAAAAAATAAACACTAGTCTACAACAACCCGGGAGAAAATGAACCAGTGGGGGCTCCATGGTTGGTTATATCAGACACATTGAGCCACAGTTACAATCCTCAAGACCTTGGACAACTGACCACCCACTGCATTTGAATAAACTGTTCTATAATAATCACATGTTGGACAGTCTAATGCAGGGATCTCCAACCTTTTTTCCCCTGACAGCTACTTTTACAAAATGAAAATGGCTGGGAGCTTACTCATGTTTTCTAAAGTTTCTTCTCATAGCTTATTTC
The DNA here is from genome assembly GCF_016835505.1 of Polypterus senegalus. Lineage (NCBI taxonomy): Eukaryota > Metazoa > Chordata > Cladistia > Polypteriformes > Polypteridae > Polypterus > Polypterus senegalus. Next base: position 309,629,965 of record NC_053154.1, on the reverse strand, counting down.
AATCCAAACAAACTGAATAAGCTTGTTTTGCCTGAACATTTACAAAATGTTGGTGTCCACAACTCACATTTTGCATAAAAAACATCACAAAAACTGCAAGTGCATTTTGTATGTCTGTATGAATTTTCTAGTGCATCTCACTCACACTATTGAATTAAAACACGAATGCTTTCAAAACAAAACAATGCAATTCCAAATCCACAGATCTGACTTTTTCATTTGTTATTTTGTCACATGTCACTGGGTCACTTTATTCACAGGTCCAGTCTTATGTCTGATGTGTTTTTTAGTTAGTCAGATGACTGGCACTGAGGTGTATGGTGGACTGGAGCCACTGATTCATTCTGATGGAGTCGTTTAAATGTCTGTTTGTCAGTCTTGTTCTGAACTTTGATTTCATGACATTCATATCAGACTCACAGAGGTATGGAGACCCAAACAAAGCAGACATTTTCAGAGCTGCTTGGTGAAGATTCTTATAGTTATCTGACTCTACTAAGCTCCAGAATGCTGCTGAGACTTTAACTGCATATTATTTTGAAGGTTTATTAATATATAAAATCCAATGTCTGTCTGTCTGTCTGTCCACTTTTAACGAGAGAACTACTTAACGGATTTATATTGGGTTTTTTTCTAGAATCTGCTTATACTGCACTGATTTATTTGCTCGAATCCGAGAAAGACGCAGCAGGCCAAGGGGGTGATGAGGCAGGACCTCAGGAGTAGGGAGCCAGGCGGGGCCTTCATCAGTCACGCACCAGTCTCCATTCGCGTCACTGTTCCTCTCGCCTTGTGTTGGAGCGGACCTTGCCTGCACTTCAGCGGACATTATCATCTAGAGATTGTTAAGGAGTAACGTTTGACATTCTTATTTCGCTATGTATCAGAGTTAAATTTATTTGCACGAATCCAAGAAACGCAGCGGGTTGTGGGGAGGGTCCTTCCTCACAAACTCGCCAGCTTCGAGGGCGTGTTCCTTAACTCTGCTTAGCTTGCAAATGAGAGAACAATTGAATTCAATTTTGTTTGGTATCCTTCTATATAAAAGCGGTCGGGATTGTCCTTCCGTCCCGTGAGTGCTACGCAGGCGCGGAGTTTCACACACCGCCCATTTTGCAATGCACGATGGGATTTGTAGTTTTGTTTTTTCCAGGTAAAAAATGATTTTCTACTCCAGACTGTGCGATATCTTCTTCTTCTTTCTTACTATATAAAAGCGGTCGGGATTGTCCTTCCGTCCCGTGAGTGGAAAGCGTAGCGGTATTCCGCTTATCACAGGCTTACTACTTGCAGCTTGCAGTACGAAGCGACATGATGTGAGCAGAGTTCTGGTGCTCCAATCGTTCCCTTGCTTTTGTGCGTGATGCGTTGGAAAAATAGACAAAATTATGTCTCTGGAAATAATTAATGTTGATGGAGTACAAATGCCTCACCGCATAGTAAATATCAGGGTGGTTCAAAAGGGCGACCTCAATATAGAAAAAAAGTTTAAATTTCATCACAAAAATAACAGAAACTACGAGTATTAAAGTAATACCGCTCAAATGCAATATAACCAAATTAATGAGTTTGTATAAAATATCAAATTGATATACATATTGAATTGCCTTAAGAAGTGGTCAACTTAAAAGTCAGTCGCCTTAAAAGGCGGGTCAGACTTGTTTAAAATAAAGTGTTACTTAGGTCTTGATGAGTTTGAGTCCAGATATTCTCTTAAGTGTCTGCCACATCGAAAAGAAAGATTGCAATTCAGATTGTGGATCATGATTTTGTGTTAAAAGGATCGTGATATGATTTTTTTGGAAAGATCGCCCACCCCTAATTTGACTAATCAAGTTTTCAAATTTATGTAGGATTCATTAACCCTTTGATGAGCTACTTGGAAAGGGGTTGTGAGCTACCGGTAGCTTGCGAGCGACGTGCTGAAGACCCCTGGGCTAATACAAAACATTAAATCTTTTCATCATTGCACCCACTACAGTATTTCTGCCATTTTTCTTTTGGCAGGAGCATAGCAGTGACATCAAGTGCAATAACAGAATTGTATGACGAGAAGCAGAATACAGGAGGGTCAGTGTTTTAATGTTTATCTTCAATTTAATTAAATTCAAATTTCTTGCTCCTTTAATTATTTATATCAGTCCATGATTTTCTGGAAATATCTTTCTCGTTTATAGGTGACTTATGCAAAGAAAAATAGGTAGTCCAAACAATTGATTTATATCATATGTTTATTGACTATCATCAGGTCACCAACTTTTTTGCTCTTGTCCTTTCATTTACAAGCTTCAGCACTCTCTCTGTTTCACTGTGACAGCAATGGCACAATCTTTCTCACACATTTAGGAGTAAGATGTCTACTCTAAATGTATTACTTTAACATGGTCGTGATTAACTTGACTATGTCAATTGCGGACTTAATTTCTTTGTAGTTTTATATTGTTACTGTTAGCTTGCTTAATCCAGAACAGGTTTGCAAGGGGTGCTGGAGCCTAAATTAGCTAACATAGAGCACAAGGCTGGAACAAACAATGCCACTTCCATGATGCCATGAGTGGTTGTTTTATAAACCACAAAGTTTAAATCCTCAGGTGAAGTACACTGAAATACTGTAAGAAAGACAAAGGATGAGTGAAAAAGGACTAGCTTAGCCAATATATTGTTGAAAACATTAAGAAAAAAAACAGACTTTCAAATAAGGAACAACAAAGTAATGTCTTTTTCAAGGCGCGAGTTCAAAGCTGAACTGATTAAGTTGGCCAAACTTCAAGTCTTATGCTCTTCTGACAGGAAGGGGCTGGTCCTGGCGGCCGGACACTGGAAGTGATGTCAGAGATAATGAAGCCGTCAGTCTTCCAGTCTGCAGTGGCAGAAAGAGAAGGCATTAGTGCACAGCGACAAGCCTTGCTTTGGTGGATAATTGCCATGAACTGAGCCATTAAGCTGACTGTTATATGTTTTTGATGTTTAGAAGCCAAAGCTGTACACATTGTTTCATATGAGGTCTCAGTGAGAAGTCAAGCAAAATAATCCCTGTTATTGGCTAACTAATAAGATGACAATATACAAGCTTTCAAAGCAACTCAGGCCCCTTCTTCAGGCAAGATGGAACTCCATGATTCAACATAACCTCATCAAAGAGCTAAGGACTTCAAGAAGACCCCTGGTGCAGAGCTACTCTGATTGGGCTGTTGTCTGTCACCCCAATGCTGCTTTTAACACAAGTCCTCACTCACACATACATATCCTGGACAATCCTGAAGAAGGGGTCACAAAAGCTTGCATATTGTAATCTTTTTTAGTTAGCCAATAAAAGGGGTCATTTTGCTTGACTTCTCATTACAGCTAATCATTGGCTAACACGATACAACACCCTAGACTCTATGAGGTCACAGTGATACATTTTGAAGCTTAAAATAACCTCCTTTTATTTGTACCTCACATAGCATGAAGACTATGTCCTCAACATTCCAGAAATATTTTAAATTGGTTGACTATCTGGCTATCAATGTCTGTCTAACTCTTATTGTTTCCAGGTGTTTCTCCAGATCTCTATAATTCAGTGTCATCTACAAACATAACATATCTTAATTTTCTGCTACATCCTTCCTTTCCTGCTTCACTGCTCAAGGTTTCTCAGTAGGAATGCCAACTACAGGAATGCCTCGAACTGTCAGAGTTGTGTTTTTTTTTTTTTGCTTCATGCTCTGGTTTCCGCTAAAATCCAAAACAAGTGTATGTTGGGTGAATTAGTTTTGCAATTTCTCCTGCTGCAATCTGTCACCTTAATCAGTGTTGATTTTTTGCCTTGCAGTCTGTACTTTTGGAACAGGCAGCACAGCACACATTTTCATTCTGTGTCCTGAATCTGGGCCTTATATGGATTAATAACTAAACCATTGTTGATCCTGTATGATAACCTTTTTGAAAATTATAGTTTTTAATACTGTGTGCATCACCATAGTTGAACACTTTTGATTCTTTTTTTAAATACACTTTTCAGCAAAACAATTAGTCCATGTTAAAGATTTCAATATGCTAAATCAATTTTCTGAAATAGGAATTTCTCTACCACAAACTGTTTCCATGAGGTATTGGATTAAGTGGAATTTTGTATATTTGTTAAAAACAGCATATGTTTACTTTATGGCAAAACTATTTATTATGCCCAGAATATTATTTGAAGTATACTTTATGATGAAAAATGGCCATCATCTTTGTTCTTAACATTAGTTGTGATAGAAACATCTCAAAATCAGGTATTTACTGCACCTTTTTTTGCTCCCAGTCAGTATTCCTTCAAAATAGCCAGGAATTTATATTTAGAAGGTAAGAAACATCCCTTTTTATTGTCTAGAAGTAAGAGACTGTTTTTAACTGTTTTTTATAGAAATATGCAAGGTTGGCAATTTTTAAGACCAGGTAACTGTTTAAGAAACAGTAAAAGAAATTCTCTTGGGATACAAAGAAAGAAAACCATGAAGAACTATTTGAGGAACTTCTTTCTTCTTACCCTGCACTTGGGTGCAACATATGTATGTTTAAAAGTCAATTTCCTTCACTCTCATTTGAATTTTTTTTCCTGAGAACATGAAAGTGTACATCAGGACATCATTCAGATGGAAAGATATTCTAGTGAAATGTGGGGTGCAATCCTTCAGAGGATTAGAAAAGGAAAAAATCTACCAATTAACAACTTTTTGTAAGCAATAATTATTAATTAATCTCTTAAAGGGTGTCTTTATGTGAAAACACCAGTGTTAGATCGGGGGAACCGTGAACGCGACTGAGAGAATAAAACTGAATACAAAAAAAAAAACAAAGCTAACCTTAACAAGTACAATAAATTTACAGTGGCTGTTACAGACTCGATTCAAATGTATGTTTTTATTCTAAAATAGTAAGAATAAGAGCAGCTCACTTCTCAAAACGGAGTCGTCTGGGGTTGAACCTGTGAAGTTTTCATTACCAATCAGCAATTCTTACCGTTGCGCCACCAAAGCAGTCTTCTCAAAGCATGTCAATGTTGCACCCTAACGCGAGTTCTTTTTCTGCAGTAATATTCTTGAATAAAAGGTCACTTGTTCTGTTATATTTGTAACTTTTGTGAAAGTGTTTATTTCATATTTGGACATCAGGCTTCACACATAATACACTTCATTTCTACATTTTGTCAATTATTAATAAAACATGAAAAAGTTACTATTTATCGATGTGTTTACATAGATTGTTGTAGACACGAAACACACATGAAATACAAGTGTTCCAAATAACGATATAGTATTTATAAAAAGTGTCATTTTGCTTGACTTCTCACTCTATACATCTCCAAGCAACTGACACGCAGGTAAACAGACTTGAGCTGAGAAAACTGTGTGGCGGTGGGGGATGTGATAGCAGACTGCTTGTTGCTTATCGACACATTTACAAGACAAAAGACGAGATGGAGAGGTGCGAAGCGATTTAAGGTGGGACAGATCTATGGAGTTTTTCCGTGGCTTTGGTAATTCTAGTAGTAAAGCAAGTATATGTGGAATTTCAAGCAAATTAGAGAAAAAAAATCAATCTAAATCTGTTAAAAGTAGTTCTCTCATTCACTAGCTAAGCGAAGGTAACGTTCACTCTGTGGATGGCATGTGAGTGAGGAGGGTCCCGACACCCTCCCCTCTGCCCGCAGCCTCTGTCTCGGATTCGTTCAAATAAATCGGTACCACAAGTGAACTATGATGCTTAGCGCGATGAGAGAATCAACTTTAATGTTTAAGAAAATTATAGTAAAAAAAGTGATCTAAATCCATTATAAAGTTTTGGGGTTTTTCCGGCCCCGTATATTGCGGACACTCCATAATAATAAAGAAAACCAGGTCAAAGATATAAACAAAACCGTTCATATGCGCGGCGCCATTCAGAGGCGTCGGCCACCATTTTATAGGGGAGGAGCCGGAAGTGGAGGAATGCTGGGAAGGAACCGTGAGGGAGGATGGGACTGCTGATGTCAAGGAAGATGGCGGAGGAAGTGTACATACTGCGGGAAGGTTACAATGGCGGAGCGTCTTTTTTCCTGGAAGACAAAGGAGAAAGGTTAGTACCCCGCCACTCCCTACCGGCGAACGTCTTTCGAAGCGGTGCAAGGTCCGTCTGCGGCCTCCTACTCGTGCATGCGTGACACGACCCCCCCCTTAGCCCAAGACCGCCAGGTCGGGCGGACCTAACCGAGAGGTCGTGGATGTGAGAGAGGGCATCGGCATTGGCGTGAAGGCCACCGCGGCGATAAGTGACCGCGAACTTATAGGGCTGCAAGTCCAGAAACCACCTGGTGACCCGCGGATTCGACTCTTTGTGGAGGGACATCCACTGAAGCGCAGTGTGATCAGTCACCAGAGTGAATTCGCGACCCAACAGGTAATACCGGAGATAAGTCACGGCCCACTTAATGGCCAGGGCTTCCCTCTCCACTGCCGCGTACCGGCTCTCTCGGTCCAGCAGTTTCCGGCTTAGGTACATTACGGGGTGTTCGACACCTTCGACGCTTTGGCTCAACACGGCGCCCAGGCCGGTGTCCGAAGCATCGGTCTGGAGGATAAAAGGCAACCCAAAATCAGGGGTCCTTAATACAGGTGCCGACATTAGGGCCCCTTTAAGGTCATTGAATGCGTGTTCCGCCATGTCGTTCCATACCACTTGTAAGGGAGCGCCTTTCTTTGTTAGGTTAGTCAAGGGTGCTGCCCTTTCGGAGAAACGGGTACGAACCGGCGGTAGTACCCCGCCAGCCCCAAGAAAGCCTGCACCTGTCTCTTGGTATTCGGACGGGGCCATTCCAGGATGTCTTTAACTTGGGAGCATTGGGGTCTCACCTGTCCTCGCCCCACCAGGTAGCCTAAATACTTGGCCTCCTTTAAGCCAAAGAAACATTTACGGAGGTTAATGTGGAGGCCGGCCTTAGCCAGTGTCGCGAGGACAGCAGAGACCTGCAATAGATGTTCCTCCCAGGTGCCGGAATAGATGACAACGTCATCCAGGTAGGCGGCACTATAGGACTGGTGGGGCTTCAGCACTCTATCCACCAGATGCTGAAATGTCGCTGGGGCACCGTGCAGCCCAAATGGGAGGACCTTGTATTGCCAATGTCCGCTAGGGGTGCTAAAGGCCGTTTTCTCTTTTGCAGATGCCGTTAAAGGAATTTGCCAATACCCTTTTGTCATGTCAAGGGTAGTCAAGTACCGAGCCGCACTCAGCCGCTCTAGCAGGTCGTCAATGTGGGGCATCGGGTAGCTGTCGAACTTGAAGACCTGGTTTAGACGTCTAAAGTCGTTGCAGAATCTCCAGGAGCCATCCGGCTTGGAAACGAGGACAATTGGACTGGACCAAGGACTATGGCTTTCCTCTATAATGTCCATATCCAGCATTCGCTGCACCTCCAGTTCCACTTCGGCGCGTTTTGCCTCCGGGAGTCTATAGGGCCTCTCCCGGACGACTACTCCGGGGTCCGTGACTATGTCGTGCGCAATCAGTGAGGTCCGGCCTGGTGCCACGCTCACTACATCGGGGATGGCGTGGATAGCCTGGGTTATCCCCCGCCACTGTACGGGTGTCAGCTCGTCACCGAGGTTAAGGGCAAATGTGCTAGCGAACAGGGAGAGGGATCTACTAGTGTCGGGAGACTCCTCCCGGTCCTTCCAGGGTTTTAATAAATTAACATGGTAGATCCTCTCGCTCGGTCGACGATTCGGTTGTTTAACTAAATAGTCGACGAGACCCTTTCGTTCCTTAACCTCGTATGGCCCTTGCCAATGAGCTAGTAGCTTTGAATGGGAGGTAGGGACGAGTACCATTACTCGATCCCCCGGGCGGAACTCCCGGAGGACGGAGTTGCGGTTGTAACATTGGGCCTGCACTGCTTGCACATGGGTCACGTGGTCCTTTAGGATGGGCCTGATTTTAGTGAGCTTGTCGCGCAGTTGCGCCACGTACTCCAATATATTTGAGGAGGGAAGGGCCTCAGCCTCCCAGCCCTCTGTTTTAGTATGTCCAAAAGTCCCCGGGGTTGTCGCCCGTACAATAGCTCAAAAGGGGAGAAGCCCGTGAGGCCTGTGGCACCTCCCTGTAGGCAAAGCACGAGCGGCAGGAGCCGGTCCCAATTCCTGCCATCGGCGCTGACCACCTTGCGAAGCATCTGTTTAAGCGTCTGGTTAAAACGTTCTACCAGCCCGTCTGTTTGGGGGTGGTAGACAGACGTCTTCAGGTGCTTTATTCGCAGTAATTTGGCAACCTCCTTGAACGTATCTGAGGTGAAAGGAGTACCCTGGTCCGTGAGGACTTCCTTGGGGATCCCCACTCTTGAAAATAGGTTGACTAATTCCCGTGCGATACTTTTTGTATTAGCGGAGCGCAGGGGAACCGCCTCTGTGTATTGGTTTGCATAATCTACCATGACCAATATATACTTGTGGCCACGGTTTGAGGGTTCCAGGGGGCCGACCAGGTCTACCCCTATTCGGTCAAAAGGGATGTCTATCAGGGGAATCGGGACGAGAGGAGCACGGTCCTTGCTAGGAATCTGGCGAGTCTGGCACTCCGGACAGGATTGACAGAAACGCCGGACCTCCTCGTTGATCCCGGCCAGTAAAAGCGGAGCTTGATTCTCTCCAGTGTCTTCTCGGCCCCGAGGTGGGCCGCCTAGGAGGTGGGCGTAAGCCAGCTCGCATACCTCCTGCCGGAAGGTATGCGGCACTAACAACAGTTTCCGCACCTCCCCCTCGTGGGTTGCGACCCGATACAACAGATCATTCTCCAGTACAAAGAAGGGCTCGCGTGGTATGGAACCGTCAGCTTGTGAGCTGCCTGGAAGAACAATCGCATTCTGGGCAAACTGCAGGGAATCGTCATTCCACTGCTCCCTTTTAAACGAGGCAGGCGTGGACCGAAATTGGTGGTCCAAATTACTTAGGGGGTCTTGCGAGCGGTTTGGGGGAAGGGCTCCCTGGCTCGTTCCTTCACCAGCGGATACTTCCAGGTCAGAGTCCGTCACCTGAGCAACCTCCCCCGATGTGCTTGCGCCATTTTGGCTTTCCTCAGAGCATGGCGTGGAGACTGCGGGAAGGGCGCCTCGCCCTTCATGACCAGACCTAGCGATGGCCCCAGGAGCGGTATTCGTCTTACCGCTTTTCTTGTGTGACCAGTCTTGCCCCAAAATTACTGGATAGGGGGGATCGGGTAACACCGCGACCGTCAAGTTGGAAACTTGCCCCTTCCAGGTGATGTAACAGCAGGCGCTGCGGTAAGACTTGGTCTCCCAGTGTACACAAGTGACCTGCAAGTGCTGCGCCAGCCACTGTTGCGGTAACACGTAACGTCGAGCGACAATGGTAATGTTGCTGCCGTAGTCAAACAAAGCCACCACCAAGTGCCCATTCAACAACACCACTCCCGTATTTGGACTTGCCAGAGGGTGTGACGGAGTACAATACCTTTCGGTGGCCGCCCAGGTGCAGTCCATCGGCTCTACTGTCATGTTGAGGGGACAGGTAGGAAGAAGGTGGCCGACCTCGCCGCACTTGTAACAGCGTGGAGCGGCCGGTTTTTCTTTTGGCATCTGGGTCGCTTCTGCAGCGTGTCGAGAGGGCTCAGGGGTGGCCGCCCATCCCTGTCGGTTCCCATGAGCGTGCCTTTCCAACCCCCCACCTTTGTAGACCGCCAGCTGACGCTCCAAGACCTCCAGGAGGCCTAGCATGTCCTTAAAAGGATGGCGCCGGACCTGCTGGGCAAGGGAGCTGGGGAAAGCGTTCACCAGGCCCTCGCAAGCCACCTGCTCTACGACCTTCCGGGCCTGGGGGCTTTCGGGTTGTAACCAGCGCCCCATTTTGCCCCAGAAGTCGAAGGCCTGCGCACGGGCCGGCTTCTCTGGGTCGAACTGCCAGCTCCGCCATTTGGCCACCTGCTGGCCCTGCGTGATGCCGTAGCGCGCCAGGATCTCTTGTTTCAGGAGGTCATAACTTGCGGCCTCCTCGACGGGGAGGTCATAATAAGCCCGCTGCGCGGGTCCCTTCAGATAGGGCGCCAGAATGGACGCCCACTCGGACTGCTGCCACTTGTTCCGGGTGGCCGTCCTCTCAAAGATGCCCAGGTAGGACTCTATATCGTCTGCCTCCATCATGGGTACCAGAGGCGGGGGCGTTGGACGAGGCGGGTCAGGCCTTCGTCTCCTCCAACTCCCAGGTGGTGTTGGCTTGCGCCTGCTGCAGGGCCAGGATCTGTGCATTCATTCCCTGCAGCACCATGTTGAGGTCTTGCCCTTCTGTCATTTTCTCGGGCTTTAATCCTGCCGGCTACGCCACTGTAAAAGAAAGCCACAGACAGTATAAAGTTTTGGGGTTTTTCCGGCCCCGTATATTGCAGACACTCCACAATAATAAAGAAAACCAGGTAAAAGATATAAACAAAACAATTCACATGCGTGACACCATTCAGAGGCGTCGGCGGCCATTTTATAGGGAAGGAGCCGGAAGTGGAGGAATGCTGGGAAGGAACCATGAGGGAGGATTGGACTGCTGTCGTCAAGGAAGATGGCGGAGGAAGGGCGGAAGTGGATGTACTGCGGGAAGGTTACAATGGCGGAGCGTCTTTTTTCCTGGAAGACAAAGGAGAAAGGTTAGTACCCGCCACTCCCTACCGGCAAACGTCTTTCGAAGCGGTGCAAGGCCCGTCCACGGCCTCCTACTCGCGCATGCGTGACAATAAATATATATATATATATATATATCATTGTAAAGGACCAGCCTGGTTACGGACAGATACTGAGGTACAATGATGTCCTAAAGCACACACTTTTAATAACCATTTTCCTTTTAAACAGCACACAGTGTACGAATCACCACAATAACCTCAACTCAGTCCTTTCTTTGCCTTTTCCTTCTTCTCTGTCGCCCTCACTCCTCCTCTCACAAGTTCTGTCATCTTCCTCCCGACTCCGGGCATCCTAATGGAGTGAGGCGGCCCCTTTTAAAACACCCCGGATATGCTCCAGGTGCTTCATAATGATCTTCCGGCGGCACTTCCTAGTGTGGTTGAAGTGCCTCATGAGCAATACTACCACAGTCCAGGGCTCCATTATCCTCTAGGCACCCTCTGGTGATGGCCAAGGGCCCCAACAGGGCCTGTCCTCCAAGCTCCAATCCCGTGGCTGCCCTCTTATGGTCCAGGAGAGGTATTGTCCTTCTCCCAGTTCTTCCAGGTTCCTGGCTGAGTAGGGTCCCCAGCCATCCACCACTATACATATATATATATTATAAAAAAATCTTGGGTCGAGACTTCTTGCACATTACACCCTACTTATAAACAATTTCTCAAAGACATTTTAACGTCTAACGAGACAAGGAAGTGAAACAAATGGACAGCTGCAGTACAGGCTTTTAAATGATCGATGAGCAGGGTGACATGCAGATCACACAGCTTGGTAGCAGCAAACCAGCAGCTGATCCGTTTTCAGCGTGCGTTCAGCATTCACAACAACCAACCCACCTTCACAACGCAAGCAGCAGAGGTGCGAAGTGGCTTGCGTGAAGTGTGATAATATACATATTCTAACCTTTTACTGATCACTTCACAGGTAAAAACCTCATAAAATATGAACTCAAATTGTTTGCTGTTACTTTTTCTGTAAATTTAAATTCCCCTTGAACTGTTTGATAAACACTACAAATAACTGAAATGAGTTATTCTGTAACCATTGAATATCTGCTTCTGCTCACTTCTTCACTCCACACTCAAGGAGCTAATATTGCTGAGGCAAATTCACAAGCCACCCTGGTGTTGCTTCCAGGACTACCCTGGGAATCACCTCAGAGCTCTGGAATGTTTTGGAAAAGTACGAGGGATGGTCTTCCCAAAGTATAATTTGACATTCCCAGGTATATCTGCAGTCATAATGCCCTGTTCACTATTAAAGGGTCAGACTGTCCTCCATGATAGGTGGTATAGGCCCACATTATTTTCTGAAGGAGCAAATTACTACCACCCAGTGGTCAGAGCAACTTGTAATTACCTGCCCACCTCTGGCAGTTGTTCTATGCCCACAAAGTAATAACGTTTGAGATACAGCACCTATTAGTGAATTCAATCCCAGTCACTACCATACCTTATAGACTAGGTAGAGTATGAGGTCTGCCATTCTGGTAAATGCAGATTGCACTGGTAGATTACACCATAATTTGTATTTACTTGTAAATGTACTGCACAAAATAAATTGTGGAAAGCCATACTAAGGCATTTCAAATGTATTTTCTTTAAATTTTACCAAAAAAGGAAACTCTAAAAGCTGCTTAAGATATTGCCATGTGATTTTGGTAAAGCACTTCTGTCACGTATTCCACCTTAAACAGCTATGCAAACTTCTTCACTTTTCTTGTCTCACTATCTTGCTCATTTAAAGTCTCAGCATATTCATTGTGTTACAAGAGTTTTAAGCAGTGTTCAAGGGAGTATAAAACTGACCATAGATAAGTGTTTTTATTCAAAATTTGAGAAAGGATAATCAGAAAAAAGAATAACAACAATATTAATATATATTTTAATGTTTTATATTCAAGGCCATGGTTCACCACCTACGATTCCTGCAGAAGGGTCTAAAGCCTTGCTTTATGTTTTCCTTGCTTTGTCAGTTCTTTTCAACATTTTACTGTTTCTCTGCATAGGTAAGTATCATAGAAATATATTCATTTATTAAAACAATTATGCTGAAATGTAAAAAAAAAACCTTTTTTGTCCACGTACCTTGCAATACAAAGCTCAGTCATGTGCATGTGTTATGTGTGCTTTTATTTATGACCAGCATTTGAAGCGGCCTAGGGCCTCGTGTATAAATGGTGCGTACATACAGTATAAAAATGTTGCTTATTCCCGTTTCCATGCTCACTTCGAGAGGTATAAAAACTAAACTTAAAGCCACGCACATTTTCACGGCAGCCTCACACCATGCATATGCACATTTCTGCTCTGTTTTGCAAACTGGTGGCACACAGTGTTAAAGCAGTGCTACTTTTTCTGTGTGTTCTCCCTTTTTTCAGATTGTTTATAGATTTAATTCTCTTGATTGTAATCATTCTGTAACAATATAATGGTGCATGGAATGGCCAAACTATCATAGCAAATGGAAGAATTAGAAGAAAGGGTGCATATTTATAGATGATGATGACTGGCTCCTAAGTCGATTTTGATTTCCAAGAGCTATCCTCTTGACGCTGTGTGTTGAACTGGTGCCAGCTTTACAAAGGCAGGCTTTGAGGAATTGTGCTCTACCTGCGCCTTTGCAAGTTCTATGCGTAGTTTGCTCATACCTGAAGAGATGCGGTATGATGAACCAGATCTACCAAATGATCCTCCAAATCAGACAGCGTTACAATTATGTTTGAATGCAATGAGCAGAAAGTAAAAATGGGGAATCAGATGCAGCATTTATTTTTAACCAATTCATTCAATTCATGGTCAGTATCACATAGCACATCCCTTATTTCTTGGTTCATTGGCCACATCTCTTGCAGCATCTACTAGTGCAGTTTGTGACTACAGAACAGTCCATCAGCACACAGCCAGATGGTCACCCGGTGATTTCCAAGGCAGAGGTGTGTGAGCAGCCAGCGCCCAAAGATATGCTGGGCACAGCAGCACCATCACTGCCTGGAGTGAGCACGGGTGTCAGCTTTTGTAATACAGATAAACAGACAGTAGGCTGCGAGTCGCCTTTTCACGTAGACTTTGATAGCTGACCACATTTTTATTTCGGACACTGTAATTTCAATCAAGCTTTTAAACATCTTCTGAAATTGTGTTTCAATAGCAATTGGCCAAAATCACCGGGAGTTTCACAAGTTCTTTTTTTCCACTTCATCCACAGGTTTTGACACTTTTAATCCAGATCCTTGCAGGTGCTCCTATAATATTGATCCAATTAGAAAAGAAGTAAAACCATTATGAAGATCTTTTCTGTAGTGCCTTTATAAGTACATAATGGTAGTAGAATATAACCATGAATGTTATATTGGCAGGGCAAGTTTCTGAGAAGAGTTGAGGCTTAAAATGGAGGTAAATTATTGCAGTATGCATCACACTTTGCCATACCAATTCAATGGAAAAACACAACTGCCGGAAGACCTTCTGCTCTCTGTGAGGTCTGCAAGTCCAATGATACTGTCGTGGTGAAGAGGTGATCACTACTCTTTCCTTCCAGGGAAGGTTGGACATGAAGGCAGAGGGGAAATTACACAAGTTGTTCTCCAGGTGGTGTTCCTCCATTCTAGGGGGGGAATTGTGCCTCTTTCACCCCTCTACTTTTACACCCTGTGTACCCAATGGTCCTTATAAAAGACTCATTGTGCTTCCACGTTCAACAATAGTGTTATCTCCTTGAAAAATAGTTTCCAGATTAATAGGTGAATACACACTTAATTTCACAAAACAGATTAGTTTAAAATGAACTTGTGTAACAGTTGTTGGAATCAGTCAGAGTCAGTTATGATGTGATGTTTAGAGCCTTGACACTCCACTGTTTCATTTTTCATAATACATCAAAGTACAGTATCTGTGAAAAGTATTCATTACCCCCTGGAAGTTTTCCAATTTTAATATTGTTAAAGAAAATATTTAGATTTACCTTCTCGCTGGCTAGAAATGAGAATTAAGATCACATAGGCATAAAAAATAATAAAATCAATAAAAATGTATGCAAATTAAACTATACTTTGATATCAACTTTTAACAATTTGATGGAAGTGTTGACTAGACACATTTTAGCAAAAGCTGAAGTTTCATTAGAGAACTAGTAAGTTCTGATATCCTCTGTATATCATTAATATTCATGGCCATATTACTGCACAGTCTAACCCATGCTTCATCCCAGGACCCTGTGGGCTACAGGGCCCCAACATTAATTAATATATATATGCAAAAAAAGTTGTTTGTTTCTGAAAATAAAATTTTACTTTTGCTAACTAGTATGTAGCTGATTTTCCATTATTTATAAAATTGCTCAATCACACCCCATCATTTCCATGTTTACACGTCTCCAGTGAACTGCAGAGAGTGATGGAAGGCAGCTATTGGACAGCATTTGTAGTAGCAGGAGAGCTGGAAACGGACTTAGGAGATCAGTGAACAGCTGCTTTGGAAGATGCCCAAAGCTTTTGTTACACCAGACATAGTTTACCAGTTCTACAAGATCATTGTCTTTGTATGCTTTACCATCACCAGAACTAGAATCCTCCATGCTGTAACTGGCCATTGCTGAAGAACTGTTACTATTAAAAGATTTTATTTTTTCCTTCATGTGCTTTCTGCAGATGGATCAGATACACGTGATCTCTTAAAACATTACATTCTGTTCATAAGTGATGGTGTGTTAGATGTAATTTGTAGTTAGTCAGAACACCAGACATATCACAGCAACTCATCCAGAACTGCATGCTGAAACCAATTCCAGGTGCTCATGTGGTCTGATGTTAGTTATCATGATTTGCTGGCTTTCTTTGCAGTTGCTGTATATAATCTTTTCAAAGCCAGACATTAAAATGTATTGACCAACAAAACTTTTATTTGAAAAGCCTAATACAGAGCAGATCCTTCAGGTGTTTTTTTTTTTTTTTTATATTTATGGAATATCAGTTTTGATCATTTTTGGCTCCTTTTTTTGAGTGCATTTATGGCAAAAGAATCTCTTTTTTTAGTTTTTTTTTTTTATGGTCAGGGAATCAGTTTTTATTGCCAGATTAACGCTACAGCAGTTAGTTTGGCTTATCTAATGTTATAAATTGCTTCCACTGCCATTTTGTATATCATGTCTGCCACCATTTTGAATCCTTTTGTGAGGGACAGTTGGTGGGCAGGGCTACAGAGGTCATGACCCTAATAGTATTTCACGCCAGGTTTAAAGATCACCTGTAGTGACATCTCTCTACCTGAGTTGATGGGTATATTTTCCATGTCTTCTCTGCTTAAAATTCAAACCTTTGTTTGGTGATTCTGGTTTTGACTTTAATCTTTGAATTTTTCACTTTGGTCTTTGCCTAAGTTCTTGTTTTTTGTTGAATGCATTAATGATCTCCTTGTTTTCAACTTTTCACCACATCCAGATCACACCTTTTCTCCTGCTCAACCTTATAAATACCATCTTCTTAACAAAAAGCAGAAGAATTACCTGACACTATACACAGTTGTGAGAAATCGCTTTTTGAAAAAATAAAATTGTTCTTTGCACTTTAAACACCTGAGCAGAGTGTTGCTGACAAATTGCATGGCTTTGTAAAGGCAGTGAAGTGATACAAAGTGGACCTCGCACAATGAGTGAGTGGGCCGTATCTCTGCTGAACTGCAGGTGAAGTTTGTAGGTAGCTTGACAAAAGTGTCCAGAGTCCAAAATGTTGTTTATTTATTTGTATTACCTTAACAACTGAACATAACTGATATTGTGAAGATAACTGCATGCCATAAAATGTGTTAAATATTTTTCCTCCTTTCTCTCTTTTGTTTTTCTCTCTTCTTCTGACTCAAATGTTATCTGTTTTTAATTATAAAGTATCATTCTAAGCTTTGACATTGCACACTTGGTTTCTCGGTCTTGTTATATCATTCATAATCTCATAAGCTGTTTCTGTGTTTTGTATACACCAGTTGATACTCTTGCACTAGTTGTTCCTGTGTACAGTTAATTCAATTATAAGCAACTACAAAGCTTTGACATCACAGTACATTAATACACTTTCCACAGTTTCTTTTAGAACATGTAGGTGGGGGCAAAACAGTGGTTCAAGCCCAGGGGCCACCTTCTTCCATTTTCTAGCCAAATTATCCACTTCAGGGTTGCAGAGAGCTGCTGCTTTCTTCAGCAGTTGTGGGTGCCACCTGGGGGCCAACTATGGATGGGGTACCAGTTGTCATATTGAATCCTTAGGCACACAATCACACCTAATCTCACAGGGACATTTTAGAGGTGCCAGTTGACCTAATCTGTATGTTTGTTGAATGTGAGACTAAAATCAGAAAACCCAAATAAAAATCCATATACAGAATGCACTTCTTATTTATAAAATATTTTCCTGTTATTTAGCATAAATTATTTCATAAGTCTTTGAAATGTTCTTTTTGAAAGAAATGTTATTTTTCCTAATGTTGGTACATGTTAAGATGCACTTTTGGCTGTCTTAGTGTTGGATGTCAATTTAAAATGTTAAAGATAATTTAATTACTAATATCTTTTTTTATTCCTTTAGCCACTGAGAAAAAATGGTTCTCTTTCAGAAATCCAAAGAAAATTAAGGAATTGCAACAACCCTGTCATGAGGTATTTATTCATATAATGTAAGATATCCATCCATTTTCTAACCCGCTGAATTCGAATACAGGGTCACGGGGTAATGTAAGATAGTGAATGTTATTACCTCATGTCTTCATGGTCTAGCGCTGCAGGGTTTTTCTCTGGAGGAGGTTTTGTGGACACCATTGCACTTATGTGTGCCACTTCTTTCAGATCCCACCATGGCCCACTGGGAAAGTTTTGGAAAAGGTTGATCTTTGATTGCCCATAAGGCTTAGAACAGGGATCCTCAATCCCAGTCCTGGAGGGCCGCAGTGGCTGCAGGTTTTTGTCCTAACCCAGTTGCTTAATTAGAAAGCAATTCTTGCCAATAATTTAATTGCATGGCTTGTCAGTGCTTTAACTCTGCTATGTCAGCTCATTCTCATATCCTAGATTTTCTTCCCCTTTCTAAGAATATTACACAAATGATTTGAAGGCTAAAATGGATGAGTAATTCTCAGTCCTTCACTTTTTTTCTCTTCACTTTCCTTCCAAGTATTTAATTAAACCCAATAGTGCATGAAAAATACACACAAGTATAAATGGTAACAAGCTAAATGGAGAAATGCTGGTCTCTTTTGTCATTTGCATGTTATTGTTAATTAGGAACAATTAAAAACCAAGAATACAACTGTTTAAAGCTACAATAAGCAATAAGTTTTCAAAATCTTAATGAGCAAGACAACTAAAATGAAGCAGAAGTGCTATTTGAGCAATAAGTGCTTCTTATTAAGCAATTGGGTTGGAGCAAAAACCTGCAGCCACTGCGGCCCTCCATGACCGTAATTGAGGACCCTGGCTTAGAAGAATTTCTCATTCAAGTATCAGCTTTGTCACAGATGTTGCTCTTAACAACAACAACAACAACAACATTTATTTATATAGCACATTTTCATACAAAAAAAATGTAGCTCAAAGTGTTTTACAAAATGAAGAATAGAAAAATAAAAGACACAGTAAAAAATAAAAATAAGTCAACATTAATTAACATAGAATAAGTAAGGTCTGATGGCCAGGGTGGACAGAAAAAAAAAAAAACACCAGAGGCTGAAGAAAAAAAATAAAATCTGTAGGGATTCCAGACCAAGAGACCGCCCAGTCCCCTCTGGGCAATCTGAATTGTGGCTTTCAGTCCATCAATGTTGGAGCATCATGATGCTTTGAGTAGGTGGTGATGGCACAGGCCGCCACCACATAAAAACTTAAATTCCTTAGTGGAAATAGCAATACACAGAAAGGAGACAACTGAGGTAAAAGAAGTCAAATCTGATAAGCATGTTATGTGAGATCTCTTTCTAGTCTTGTTTTTATCTCTTTCAAGACGTCATATTTTTTACTCATCACTGGACTTTATCCAAGTGAATTACAACATCTGAGATACGATTGTTTTTCCAATTACAGCACAGGCAGATGAAATGACCTGATTATGGCTACATGGTGTCAGTAGTGGGATTTAAACCCACAGCCTCAGGGTTTGATTCCAAAGTCTTAACTACTGCCCCACACTGCTTGCCTTTTTCTTCTCAAATGAGTTTGATCTAACTGGAGAACAGTAATATAAATAACAGTAACTAATAGTATTATTCATAGACAAGAATTACAGTTTTGTAATCAAAGTAAAGTGTTTTTATTACCACAAACAACTCTCCATACACAATGAAAATACTTTTGAATTTCAAATAAAATGTCTGCTACAGTTCTTGAGCCCATTGTATGAGTTTGCTGAGATCTCTGCTGAAACTCAAGAGAAGACACTTGTGAGGCTACCAGGGAATTTGTCACAGGATGTCTGCATTTTATTTCCTTCTGATCACATTGTTGTCAAGCAGAAACCTGAAAGATATTCAGGCGATCTCTTTTTTTGATTTTTCATTCCTATGGGGGTTGACTTTCCCTTTAGCTATGGTGGGTCACAGCCATACATATTTCCTTGAGCAGGATGGCAATTTTCTGTACTTAAAAATGTGCTCATCAGAAGAAATCAGAGTGCAGCAAAATTCTTAACCTCTCTGAAAAACATGCAGCACTGCGTCACCTGTCCAAGCCATCTTAAAGTAGAACAGAAACAATCTGTGTCATAAAGTCACCATCACCAGATGTAATAATAGGTATGCTATGAAAAATAGGTTTTAATATCCTATACCACACTATTTATGTAAAGACATTGTTCAACTGGAAGAATTTCAATCCACCATCTTTAATTTGACAGTATTATGATCCTTAATGTTCATACATTCTTTGTGTAGCTCCTTTATTTAGCTGTTCCACCTGTCTAATACGGGTAAAATTTTAAATACTCAACCATAGACCTCATTATTAATGTTTGCACCATCTGAACCATCTTTTGTAATATATTTTGTAATACATATAGTAATAACTGCGGTGGGCTGGCGCCCTGCCCGGGGATTTGTTCTTGCCTTGCGCCCTGTGTTGGCTGGGATTGGCTCCAGAAGACCTCCGTGACCCTGTGTTAGGATATAGCAGGTTGGATAATGACTGACTGACTGACATAGTAATAAATTCAATTGTATCTGTCATTCCAACCGATGGATGGCGTAACACAAACATTTGAAGTAATAAAATGTATTACTACAAATGTTTGTGATATGCAATCTATTGGAATGACAAAGCAATACATCTCTATGTTATATGCCATTTGATATGGGATTCATAAAACTAATGTCAATGTTTGTGAAGCACCATCTTTACAAATGTCAAATGATCTGAATTTTAGTACTATAAATGCCTATTTTGTGGCATCAGTTGGAATGACAGAGACATAGCAACCAGACAGAGACACAGACACTTGTGCTTTCATTAAGATACGGTGCATCCAGAAAGTATTCACAGCACATCACTTTTTCCACATTTTGTTATGTCACAGCCTTATTCCAAAATGGATTAAATTCATTTTTTTTCCTCAGAATTCTACACACAACACTCCATAATGACAACATGAAAAAAGTTTACTTGAGGTTTTTGCAAATTTATAAAAATTTTCACCTCTCTTCACCTTACGCCTTATCTCCTTATACTCTCCTGTATTTCCTCATTCCACCACCAGGTTTCCCTTTTCCTCCTTCATTTTCCAGATGTCACACCAAGCACCCTTCTTGCTGTCACCCTAACTACTTCTGCTGTAGTTTCCCAGCTGTCGGGTAACTCTTCACTGACACCCAGTGCCTTTTTTACCTTCTCCCTAAACTCAACCTTGCAGTCTTCCTTTTTCAACTTACCCCATTTTATCCTTGGCTCTGCCTTCACTGTCTTCCTCTTCTTGATCTCCAAGCTCATCCTACAGACCACCATCCTATGCTGTCTAACTACACTTTCCTCTGCAACCTCTTTGCAGTCTTTAATCTCCTTCAGATTGACTCTTCTGCATAAGATGTAATCTACCTGTGTGCATCTTCCTCCACTCTTGTATGTCACCCTATGTTCCTCTCTCTTCTTAAAATATGTATTCACCACAGCCATGTCCTTCCTTTTGGCAAAATCCACTGTCATCTGACCGTCTTCATTCCTCTCCTTGACACCATACCTACCCATCACCTCCTCGTCTCTTCTGTTCCTTTCATCTACATGCCCATTGAAATCCTCTCCAATCGCCACTTTCTGTCCCTTGGGTACACTGTTCATCCAACTCACTCCAAAAATCTTCTTTCTCACCTATTGCTCACCCAACTTGCGGTGCATATGCACTAACAACATTCTTCATCACACCTCCAATTTACAGCTTCATAATCATTACTCTGTCTGACACACTCTTCACCTCCAAAACACTCTGTCCATACTGTTCCTTCAGAATAACCCCTACTTCATTTCTCCTTCCATCCACACCATGGTAGAACAATTTGAATCCACCTCTAATCCACCAGGCCTTACTCTCCTTCCATTTAGTCTCTTGCACCCACAATATATCAACCTTCCTTCTCTCCATCATATCTGCTAACTCTCTCCCCTTACCATTCATACTGCCAACATTCAAATTTTCTACCCACAGTTCCACTCTATTTACTTTCCTCCTCGTCTCCTGCCTCTTCTTCTTCTTCAGCCCAATTTCCACCAGCACATTGTTGGCTAACAGTACTGGAGGTGACCATTGCTCACCCAGACCTTGACAGAACTGGTATGGAAATTTGTTTCATTGTCCACATGTTGATCTGGCAAAATTTTATACCGGATGCCTTTCCTAATGTATCCCTCCCCATTAATCTTTTCTTTTACCGCCACAAAGATACACACTGGTTTTTGCATCCCCTGTGGCTAGGTTAAAATTTGTCACTGTAATAAGCACCGGAAATGCAATTCAGGGCACTTTCATTACTATTTTTTGCCACAGCTGTAGAGCAACTAAGGAAAGAAAATATTTACTTTATATTTTTGAGAAGATTTGTTTCTTTCTTTTCATTCCACATACTAAAATGATGGTTTGTGATATCTTACTGCTAAAATGACAGCTTTATTTAATGAACGCCAGGTGCTTAGCACATCCATTTTTAGGTGTTCTTGCATATAATGCCCAAAGCACCTGTTGCAATAGCTATATTGTTTGTCTGCACAATTTGTACACTTCAATGAAATTTGGCAAGATCTGTACACAGTTTTAAAATACAAAAATGTCCTATTGAAAAACTTGTCTATCTTAAAACGAAAAAATATTCTCTGCAACTTCAAATGAGTTCACCATTTCAACTTTACCTTGAGTGCTGTTACACCAACTTGTATATTTTATATACTTCCCTCTTTTTCATGCCTAATAGCCACTACTGATGGCAAACAGATCCCCAATACAAGTTAGTGAAACACCAACAGACTGCATGCCATGGGGTGGGACGTCCGTGTCATTAAATGTTTGCGTGGGAGGGAATGGCAATCCTCCATTTGCAAGCCCACCTGGGTGCATGTAGAAACCTCTCAATTAGCAGGTTGTCTCAGCTTTGTGAAGTCTTCCCAGTGGCTTGAGCACAAGCAAAAGAACCAGTGCATTAGCACCTCAGTTTACAAATGAGTTAACTGTAACAAGTTAGTTCAAAAATCTTCATAAACATAAAAGTATAAAATGCAAGCAAGGAAAACAAAATGGTGTATAGATATGAATGAAGTACCCTGTGACAATAAGCACACGAGTAAATAAACATTTACACAGCATCAACTCTAAACCAGCTTCACAGCTCCATTATCTACATAAATTGCAATGGTCCACTTTTTCACTGTCACTGTTATTTCCCAGGGTGACCAAATGTCTGGGTGATATTGACAGTTCTGATTTTAGGCAATGCATCCTGATGAATAACTGAAGAATATCAAAATGTCCCAGTTTTAACATGCTGCCCATTTAATAAAAAATTGCTCCACCAAACCAAAGATCCTCCTAATAGATTTAGAACTGTGTGTATAAAACTTCAAGGGGGGTTCCCCCCTCCATACCAAAGTAAGATGTAATATATGTACAATAGTGTGATCAAAACTCCCAAGAGGGAAATGTTGATTAAGAATTTGTGCTGCATTTGAAGAGCATAATGACATGAAAGAACCATACAGAAACACTGCCATTTATTTGTTTCAACTTCAACCACTGTGTGCAGTCCTCTACTGTACATTCATTTGTGAAAGGTTTTTTTGTGTACCCCAGTTCCTCTCTAATGACAATGATATAGAGCAAGCATTAAACACATGAGGATGCGCTTTATGTGTGGGCATACAGTATATGCTACACAAGTGTTCTTATCACCCATCCAGAGTGCCACATTCACCCCTAATGGTCTGTCACTGTAATCGAATTGGATTTTCACTTCACTTATTCCCTAATATTTGCCATAACTGAAAAACTGTGCAAGACCCATTTCATGAGAATTACTACAGCCAGACATGCTCGAGCAAAGGAAGAATTTATTATAAAGGGTTTTTTAGGTTATGTTAACTGGTAATTGCAAATTGTGGTGTGTGTGAGAGAGAAAGAGTGAGTGGTCGATGTGATGGACTGGAGTTCTGTCCAGGTCTGTTTTCAGCCATTTACCCAATCCTGGTGAAGACAGCCTCTGGCTTTCAAAACTCTGAAATGGATTGAAAAGGTTCTGGAACCAACCTACTGACCTCAGTCCATTGAGCGGACAGTGCCTGCACAGGCTTTGAACACACCTGAAAGTTAAGCCATGAGTACATTTTGTAACTTGATTCTTTTGGTAAAGCTAGTCCTGATGGTGCCACCTTAAAGGGTAAGGTGTTACAGTAAACAAATATTTGATGATTTATTAATGAAATGACTGTATGACTTACCATTTTTGTCTCCTATCCAGAATGACCTGCATTATGCAGAAGTGAGAACTACAGAAAATCAACAACAGAGAGGGCAAATGAAAAAACACACTGTGTACGCTGAAGTCCAATTAAGAAAATAAAACTTTAAAATGGACTTTCATATTCTGAATCAGCTGTGCTTTTAATCTTAGGCTGCCACACACTGCAAGTGTGTCTGAATCCTGGCAAGAAACAAACTGCTTTTTTTGGTAAAATGTAAAAAAAATAAACACATTTGTATATACAAATATATGCCTTGTTGGTTTACTTCACAAATGACCACTGCATCATTAAAAAAAATGTTTTCTATCATGAACTACTGAGTTTTTTTTTTTTTTTTGCAGTGTAATACTGTAACAGTCAAATTTTGTATTGAACTGAATTAAGGGGGATGACCTTCTCACCTTGTAAGATGACAAATATAATCAAGTTTACTGAATAATGGCCAGGGCACTTAATCGTTACAGATTATTAGGCCATTAAATAGTACTTGGAAATGGAAAAAATATATTCATTCTGGCAGCTCCTGAGTCCGGAGATGCATGGAACATAACATCTGACAAGAGCAATAATATAAGTTAAAAAAGCAATTGGATGCTTTTATTTCAAATACTTAAGGATTTATCAAAATGTAGACAAAATTGATTAGAGCTTTTCTGAGCTAGGCAGCACCTGAAAACATATTATGGATAGATATTACATAATGGACACTAAACACTGGATAGAAAGGTTGACAGATAAATATTAACAGCACTATGTAATAGATCGATAGATAAATAGACATGTGAAAGACACTGTATAATAAATAGTTATATATGTGAAAGACACTATAAGATAGACAGAATAGCAATATATAATAGATAGACAAGAAAGGCACTATAAGATACAGTAGATATCCAAGCTTTGTCCACCTTCCACCTGACTCTGGTTCATCCATGTTAAGAAAGACAACTATTTTTATCTTCCACCCGGGAGTACTTCTGGTCCTTCATACACATGCTCCAAATGCACTTCTGGGTGAGGTTGGAGCACCACAAAATAGAGTTCCCCAGTCCCTGCAGCACCTGTAATAACATATGTAAGCCCAGTCTGCTAGTCGAAAGCAAGTGGCTCTCCTGTGCATGCTCTGTTGGTTCACCTAGAGGCTTCTGGGAGATGGAGTTCTGGAGGCTGGACAATTGCTAACTGGTTTCTCCCTGTAACAACAGAATCACCAGAAACCCCCTAACCTCCTTACCTGTGGTGGAGACATGTTGACTGTTGCACACTTCCGCCTTCCCCTTTTGAGAAATCACATCCATAGGTGTAGGCTCCAGATAGTATGAGGGCCACCATCCATCCACACCTTCTCACAATCCCCTGGGCCAGGTCACATGTCCCTCTTTGAAAATTTAACAGGGCAAGGTGCATGTCACTCTATTCATCCAAGCGCACGCCATTGACATCATTCCCAGGAACATTCAGGGGTCGTCCTTCATTATAGATAGATAGAGATAGATAGATAGACAGACATAGGCTGTTTTGATAGTGAAGATGAGTCAGAGTATAGTAGGCTTGTAGAGCACTTTGTTTTGTGATGCAGAGAACACTAACTGCGGATCAACATTAGCAAAACAAAGGAGCTTGTGGTGGACTTCCAGCATGTCTCAGAGCCTCTAAGACCAGTCATTATTGAGGGGGAGGATGTGGAAGTGGTGCAGAGCACAAGGACCTGGGGGTTCACATAGACAACAATCTGGATTGGTCTGACAACACACTGGCTCTGGACAAGAATATTGTGAAAAGGTTAAATATTGAAGACTCCTGGTGCCACACTCTAATCAGCTAATTAACTCGAAACACCTGCAAAAGCCTTTAGATGGTCTCTCAGTCTAGTTCTGTAGGCTACACAATCATGGGGAAGACTGCTGACTTGACAGTTGTCCAAAAGACGACCATTGACACCTTGGACAAGGAGGGCAAGACACCAAATGTCATTGCTAAAGAGGCTGGCTGTTCACAGAGCTCTGTGTCCAAGCACATTAATAGAGAGGTGAAGGAAGGACAAGATGTGGTAGAAAAAAGTGTACAAGCAATAGGTATAACCGCTTGTACCCTGGAGAGGATTGTGAAACAAAATTGTGGGGGAGATTCACAAAGAGTGGACTGCAGCTGGAGTCAGTGCTTCAAGAACCACCAGGCACAGACGTATGCAAGACATGGGCTTCAGCTGTCGCATTCCTTGTGTCAAGCCACTCTTGAACAAGAGACAGCATCAGAAGCGTCTCGACTGGACTGCTGCTGAGTGGTCCAAAGTTATGTTCTCTGATGAAAGTAAATTTTGTATTTCCTTTGTAAATCAAGGTCCCAGAGTCTGGAGGAAGAGAGGAGAGGCACAGAATCCACGTTGCTTGAGGTCCAGTGTAAAGTTTCCACAGTCAGTGATGGTTTGGGGTGCCATGTCATTAGCTGGTGTTGGTCCATTGTGTTTTCTGAGGTCCAAGGTCAACGCAGCCATCTACCAGGAAGTTTTAGAGCAATTCATTCTTCCTGCTGCTGACAAACTTTATGGAGATGCAGATTTCATTTTCCAACAGGACCTGGCACCTGCACAATGTGCCAAAACTACCAGTACCTGGTTTAAGGACCATGGTATCCCTGTTCTTGATTGGCCAGCAAACTCGCCTGACCTTAACCCCATAGAAAATCTATGGGGTATTGTAAAGAGGAAGATGCAATACGCCAGACCCAACAATTCAGAAGAGCTGAAGTCCACCATCAGAGCAACATGGGCTCTCATAACACCTGAGCAGTGCCACAGACTGATTGACTCCATGCCACGCCGCATTGCTGCATACTTTTCATGTTCATACCTTTCAGTTGGCCAACATTTCTAAAAAACTCTTTTTTGCATTGGTCTTAATTGATATTCTAATTTTCTGAGATACTGAATTTGGGACTTTCATTAGTTGTTAGTTATAATCATCAAAATTAAAAGAAATAAACATTTGAAATACATCAGTCTGTGTGTAATGAGTGAATCTAATATACAAGTTTCACTTTTTGAATGGAATTACTGAAATAAATCAACTTTGTCATGATACTCTAATTTTATGACCGGCACCTGTATATGGTATTATTATTATTATTATTATTATTATTATTATTATTATTATTATTATTATTATTATTATACTTTCTTACACTTCTGATTTTGTACTTTTAGTGTTTTGTATGTTTTACAGTTGAAAGATCAGACTTAATAAATATGTCATTTTTCAAGCCAAAAAATGCAACATTTTTTACAATAAGAAGGTTATGTTGTCTCTGAAACTCACGTGTGTGACTGTATACACATAGTGTGTTTAGAATTGGATTAAAGAGTTCAGAGTTTAAAAGTTTAACTGTTTAAAATCAGAGGGTACAGATTTTCAAATTGCTGGCTGTTTACTCAAGTGTCCTTACTGCTGGCCCATTAATCAGTGTTAGATCACACAGGTCAAATTTTGACTTATATTTGCTGTCCAAGGTATTTTTTCACATATTGCTTAAATCAAGTTCAATATTGTGAGTTATGAATATTAAACTCATCAAATGGCTTATTTGTTATGCCATATACAATCATTTACTTAAATATACATCTACGCCCACACAGACTCACATGCCAGCACATGCGCATACACTCACTCCTACACAATCAAAGCAATTTACAAATGAATACAGTCGACAGCAAGTTTTCCATACCAGAGCATGTGCTGGATGATGGCGAGAAAGAGATGAACACACACAAAAACACACACACACACAACTGGATCTGTAATGGTTGATATGCACAGAAGCATCAAGCCACTGCTATACCAATACTGTGCAGTTTGTTTACTTCATTTGACTCAATGTGTTTTGTTTTAAATGAAATATTACTGAACTTTTTCACTTATTCAATTTCCTCTTCATTTTATTTGTGTGCATAATAAATATTTTATAAGTGAATATAATTGATTATATATTATTGTACAGTACTAATAATTGTATTGCTGTGTAACATTTTCCACTGAGTGATTTCCAGAGGTATTACTAAAGTGTATATTATATGAATGCATTGCATATGGATCATTTCATACCAAGTCTTTCATTCCTTCCATGGCAGGGATGTTGAATGTCATTTTACAAATTGAATGTGTCTAATTTGAGACATTAATGGTGGTAGATTTTGAAAAGCAGCCCCGCTCAAATGCAATTTTCCTCCACTTATTGCTCTTCCTCAACAATTATCTGTGTTCATCGTCCAACACAAGTTTCAGTCCAGACGTGCCTACTGCAGAGCTAAAAACACCATTTTAATCATTTAACCACTTCAGAGCGCCTGGCACGAGAAAGGCACACACAAGCACACATTCTCACTTCTTCACATGGCCTTCTCATTTTTGTAATGTGACACATTTGACAAACCACATGTCATCTGTGGTCCTGATCAATGCTGTAGTGTTAAGAGCTGCTTCTGCAGCAGAAATGAAGTTACAGTGCATTTGCTCTCTTTTATGCTCAATAGCTGAAGTTACATACATTCATTTTTACACAGACTGCACACTTTGCCCTGTTTTTTGTAAAACAGATGAAGTGTGAAGTGGCTGGGAATGAGGATCAACATCTGTAAGTCATGGTTCTCTCTCATAAAGCAGTGGGCTGCTGTCTCCAGGTACGGAAGGAAACAAATGCCCTCAGTGGAGGAGTTCAAGTATCTCAGGATCTTCTTCAGGGTCTTGATTGTAAAAGGGATTGTGAGATTGACAAGTAGATTAGAGCAGGCATTGTGCAAGTTCTGGGTGGTGAAACTGGAGCTTAATCTAAAGACAACACTCTTGGTTTACAGGTCGATCTACATCTCTGTCCTCACCTGTGGGTAATGATAGAATGGATGAGATTGCAAGTACAGAAATAAGGTTATGTCAAAGGGTGGCTGGACTGACACCCCATGATAGGGTGAGAAGCCCAGTGATTTGAGACAGTTGAGGTGGTTTGGGAATGTCATAAAGGCGCCCCCCCAGGCTGCTCCCTGTAGAACTACTCCAGGCACATCTCACTGTGCGCAGACCCTGTGGCAGAGCCAGGACATGCTAGATTCATTCTGGCTTGGAAACACCTGGGAATTCTTTGGGACAAGTTGAAAACTAAACCTGGGGTCAGGGAAGTCAGGGCTGACCTGTCTACCATCATGACCTTTACCAGGAAAAGCAGAAGATGAGTTGAAGAGGAGATGAAATGAAATGTGATATTTTTCCCTCCTGTGTTGTTGCATCATTGCTTTTTACTAAAAGGCTACTTGAGTGGGCTGCCAGGCTCATTTCCTATTTTTGGGTTTGATGAGCAGGAATTAATGGGCTTTTGACTTATGTTGCAGTTGAGATTGTGAGACAGCTGCCAGGCAAGAGTGTGAACTGTGGTTTTACGCCTTCACTACCTGATGTTACCGCAGCTGTCCTGTATGAAATGTTGTCTTGATGACATACAAAGCCTTTGGTGCACGTCTAAAATCAATCAGTCTAAAACACTGAGAGCGCATTTCATAGAGAGAAAAAAGAACTTCAGAAAACAAACGCATTAAAGCTGTCCTGAAAGTGCAGTGGAAAGAAGTAGATGGGAAACTCTCATTAGTGTAAATCAGCGTTTCTCAACCTTTAAGTATTTGCGACTCGAAATTTTCATAACAGTTTTAATCGCGCCCCCCTAACATTTTTTTGAAATGTAGATGCATATTTTATTATACCTATTTAACTTTTATCGACATTTATCTAACTCTATATTTATTTTTCTAGCATCAGAATGTAGTTTAAGTTAATTTGTTTTGGTTTCAACAGATTTTTTTTCGTATTTGTGATTCTTGTTTTCTTTTTTTCACATCTTCACGCCCCCCTTTTTGTTACTTCGCACCCCTCTAGGGGGGCCAGCCCCACAGGTTGAGAACCACTGGCTTACACAAGAAACATCTGTACAATGGCCTGAGTAACCCTTGGGATTAACTCTTTTAACACGGTTTTCACAGGCCAAAGGTCTAATGCAAAGGAGGTTATTCCTCAATCTTACACTGCTTAGTTCATTCCACACAAGAATTAGATTATATCTGGTGACCCCTATTTACCACACATTTATCAGCTTAATTGTCTTATCAATAAACTGCCTGTCTTTCGACTTCAGGACACAAAAACGCATTACCTTCACATAACTCAAATGACCATCTGTGGAAATATTGTATAAGTATTGTAACTGCCAAAATAAGGTATGGTCAAGCACGGGTGAACACGTGCCGAAAGAAATCCCAAAGTCCAAAAGTTTGTATTCAAAATATTTAGTGAAAGTTAAAAGCAAATAATCCACACAAGAATAAAAGAAAAAATAGTTACACACATAGAATAAAAGACAAAAAAAAGTAAAAAATGTATGTTCTCTAAACTTAGTTTTTCTTGAGAAATTTTAGTCATTCCTGTACTTAAAGGTTCTTTACTTCTTCTCTACTTAAAGATTCTTAAATTCTTATATACTTAAAGATTCTTAGTTTCTTCTTCTGTACGCTTTAGATGTACAGCACATCACATAAATTAGGTGCTGTTTTCTTACATATTTACTTCACACACTCAAAAGACCCGTAGGTCGATTGGCACGTAGGCATGGGCCCAGGCACGGTTTAAAACCTTATGCCTTCCATACCTTACTCAAGGCAAGGCTGTCACTAACTGAAGAATATTGTTTTAGTCAAAGCTGTTAAAAATGGCAGGAAAATACCAATACAATTCTATTTGCGGGGATTATAGGAACATCCCATAGATTATCCGTTGTCATCTAATAAAATATTCATGAATCTTATAGAACTAGGAAAATGGCTCTTACAAGTATGATATGCTTAATAAGCATCTATAAACCAACAGATTTTGTTAAAATTTAAAGAAAATAACTACTATGAAACTATTTAACACACATGAAACCCACTTCATTACTTATTGTTAAACAACAACAATAGGCCTATATATTTTCCTAGTGATAGGATAATGGAGCAGAATACAAAGCCTGAATAGACACATCCAGTATATCCAAATACATATAATGCAAACTGAGCAGATATTCTTCCACTAGACTAAAATCATAACCACTATGTCACACTGCTTGGGTTTTCTTCCAGAATGAGTATGATCTAATTGGACCCTAATAATATAAATTACACAATTTAATAGTAATATTCAGAAGCAAGGTGGATAGTTTTGTAATGGTGCTATATAAATAAAATTTATTATTATTATTATTATTATTATTATTATTATTATTATAGCATAGAGATTTATTACCACAAACAAATGTCCAAACATTTCACCATACAAAGCAAATATTTTCACATTGTAAAAAAAAACATCAAGACACTTCTTGGAAAATCAGACCCATCAGTGATGAATTTTTCTCATCACTTTTTTCACATTTTGCTAAAGGTGCATCGACAAAGTATTGAGCAAAGGCTGTGAATACTTGTGTACATGTGCTTTCTCATTTTTTATTTTTTTTAATAAATTTGCAAAAATCCCAAGTAAACTTTTTTCACGTTGTCATTATGGGGTGTTGTTTGTAGAATTCTGAGGAGAAAAATAAATTTAATCCATTTTGGAATAAGGCTGCAACATAACAAAATGTGGAAAAAGTGATGCGCTGTGAATACTTTCTGGATGCACTGTATATATATATGTATGCATGCTGGTTAAGTTTGCAAACAAAGGGCAGATAATCTCAAATCTGTTGGATTTGTACAGAGAAACTTGGACAGCATTCCGCATGAGAAGGACTGTGACGATGTGGGTTCAGGCTCCACACTCCCATGGCTGTTGGAAGCACTTGAACCCAACACCGTCGATAATGTTACCGAGAGAGCTAGTCAATGGAGGCAAATTACTGAGCAAGGGGAAGGTAGAAAGTGCAACAGTGCTTTTATTAAAAACCAACAAAAACAGTGTTCCATAAATAGTGCAGTTTTTCAATAAATAAATCCATAAAATGAAAAAAACGTGGAGGTTAAAACAACAATAACAAAAGACAATCCTTTAAAATGAGAGGTTAAAAATCTTCTTTAGGAAGCAGTCTTAAAAACCAACAACCAATCCGGTGCATCATTTATTAGCGTCTCACCTGCTTATCCCGTTTGGGCCAAGCAGCAGGCAAGACGCTCTCTGCAGCTGCCGTCCTGAAACACACGCATGAGACTGGAGACCTCCCGATCCCTGGCTTCGGTATAGCATTCATCCCAGTCTCGGAGAACTTGGTTTCCAACCAACGGCCAGGTCGCCCACGTTGGGGATTCCAGCACCAAGTCTCCCGACTTCCGCTGCCTTTCCATGGCCTCTTTGCGGCCAGTCGCCTTCCCTTGGTTACTCCCGCTACCTGATCGCTCAGCGGGAGCGACATCAACACAAACACCTGGGTGTCGGCCTAACACCCAGCTTCCAACGCAGCTGTCCATGAGCGCTCGATCGCGCGCTCACCACACGCACGCTCCACGTGTCTGTCTCACCTGCACCGCATGCTTCCTCGCTCCCTGTAACCTCCGTCCTCTCCTTTCCTTTCCTTTTTCTCTCCGATCGTTTCTTACACCTCCCACACAACCGACTCGCGCTTCTTTTTAAAACCGTGAGGGGCCATCACAGCTGTAGCATTAGCCACGGGAGCAATCACGAATGTGGGCAGTTCCCCACCCGTGCACACGGTGAGAAACGCCCACATTGGCGACTGCCCCGCGGCTCGCTACAACAACGCCCCTCACGAAGCCGCCTCGGGTGCGGTGATTATTTAAAATGAATGGCCTTTGCTCAACGAGCTGTGGATCCATAACACCACAAGGACCTGGGAGTCATAGTGAACTTGTCATTATATAAATGTAGTTGACAGAAATTGTTGAATTTTATAAGAAGTTCTCCACTCAGCTAGCTCCCCTCCTATTAGCAACACTCACAGAAGCTAAAGACAATAACATTCTACCTCAAACATTTTACCAAGCATTAATTCACCACCTTCCCTTAACAAAATGACGGATTACAATGTGTATCATACAGACCAATTTCACTTTTGAATAATGACGTTACTCTCCAAAATCCTAGCTAGAAGGATAGAGAAAGTGCTGCCTTCAGTAATATCACAAAATCAAACTGGATCTATTAAAGGCTGAGATTTACCGTCCAATCTTCAATGCCTGTTTAATATAATATACTCACCCGCAAAGACAAACATCCCAGATTTTATTATCCTTGGATGCAGAAAAAGCATTTGATATGATTGAATGGAACTACCTTTTTACTACATTGGAGATATTTGGGTTTGGTCCGAATATTTGTGCATGGATCATACTACTGTATGCCAATTCAGTTTTTATTAACAACATTAATTCACACTACTTTAAACTAGAACATGGCACCAGACAAGGATGCCCCCAGTCACCATTACTTTTTGCAATCACCATTGAACCACTCGCAGTTCACTGTCGAAATGCTTATCAGATAAAGGGGATTATCAGAGAAAGACAGGAACAGAAAATTTCTCTCTATGCAGATGATATGGTACTGTATATATCAGACCCACAAAATATTGTACCTGCAGTTTTAACAGCACTTACAGAATTTCAAAAGATTTCTGGTCTCAGAATTAATTTGACTAAAAGTGTGCTCTTTCCAGTGAATTCTCAAGCATACAATATTAGATTGGACACCTTTGTATGGAATGTTGTGTGATTTCAATAAAATCAATAAAATAAAAAAAAAAAATGATGAGGAAGGTTAATAGAATGTCAGGTTATATAGCCCGGTGGGTGGGCACAAGTCACAGGAGGTTCTGCTCACGCTTTATAACACACTGGTGAGGCCTCATCTGGAGTCCTGTGTGCAGTTTTAGTCCCCAGACTACAAAAAAGACATTGTAGCACCCGAAAATGTCCAGAGAAGAGCAAATAGGCTGACTATGGGGCTACAGGGGATGAATCATGAAGAAAAAATATGAAAAGTGCTGAGCCTTTACAGTTTAAAAGAAGATTAAGAGGTGACCTGACTGAAGCATTTAAAATTATGAAGGGATCGAGACTGTGACTTTAAAATGAGTTCATCAAGAACACAGGGACACCACTGAAAATTTATTAAGAATAAACTTCACACAAACATTAGGAAGTTTTTCTTCACACAGAGAACCACAGACATGTGGAATAAGTGACCAAGTAGTGTGGTAGACTGTTGGACTTCAGGGACCTTCAAGGACCTTCAAACTCAACTTGATGTCATCTTGGAGGTGAATAGGATGGACGAATCTGTTGAGCTAAAGGGCCTGAACTTGTCACAACTTTTCTTATGTTCTAATGTTCTGAAAAAAATATCAAAAGAGAAAAAGAACTGAAGTAAAACAGGAAAGGGAAAGAATGGGGGAGAGGAGATGGATTTTTTGTTAAAGCCTCTCCAAAGAGTTAGGAAAATTTAGAAACGGAAAGGAAAACATAAAACAAAACAAAGAGGGGATTGAAGGACTGCTAGACTTATTCCCACTTTCAAACAAGCAAAGACAATGCAAAGACACAGATTAGTCAGCGAGCCACTACACTTATGTCAAGCACTTACCAATGTACACTTTCATTTCCCACCTGCTTGGTGGTCTCAACCTTTAAGTCGGCAGTGTTTATTTGCAGTGCTATTTAACACTGATCAGAAAGCTAGCTTAAAAAAGAATTTTCTTGGGTGAGCTAAAACTTTGAATTTGTACTATATACACCTCATAATCAATCCATTGACCAGTTTCTATACAATTTGGTTCAGTCTGCGTTGGTTTGGACATGTGCAGAGGAGAGATGATGAGTATATTAGGAGAAGGATGTTAAGAATAGAGCTGCCAGGCAAGAGGAGAAGAGGAAGGCCTAAGAGAAGGTTTATGGATGTGGTGAGGGAGGGCATGCACGTGATGGTGTGACAGAGCAAGATGACGAGGACAGAAAGATATGGAAGAAGATGATCCGCTGTGGCGACCCCAAACGACAGCAGCCGAATTTTTATCTTTTCATCTTTATGAATATTCTCTGATTTTTGAGGCCTTGGTTGAGTGCTAGCTTTCTGAAAGTGAGAGTCAGGCTGTGCCTCTTGTGACTGAGGGTACTGCCCGAGAGGGTGTGAGGGTCTGGTTTGAAGTCCTAATGCAATTATACACTGAGTTTTTGCACATTGTAATGGCCACTTTGGGTCTCTCTGGTTTTCTCCCTCGCTTCTAGGCTGTTTGGTGAATCCACCAACCAAATGATTTTGCCCTGTTATGGACTGGTGGCTGTCCACAGTAGATTACTCTTTACAGTTATAATTGCATTTTACCCATAGATTTGATTTGAACTTTCAAGTTGCATGGCACTTTAAGAAGAGGTGTACACTATTGAGATAGAATGTGAGGGTAAACCTTAAATGATCCCATCTGACTAAAACTCATCTTTAGTGATGTGAACACCACATCCGCTGACTGTAATACGCTTTTAGCCTTTGCCAAGCAGCCAACTTCTCTGCACCATTTGACTGCCTATTTCTATTTTGAGTACAGCAGCCCATATAACAGGTTCTACTAAACCACAAACCAAAGGTGCTACACCAGAGTGGGGCACACACAAGCTTAACAGAGGAATAGAAAGTCCTGGGAGGGGTACATGTGGTGGGTGTCTATTCATTACTTGCATTGTCTAATAGTGTAGCAAAACCAAAATGGCAAGCATAGTAGTTTTAGAGCTTTTAGGCAGTGCCACCCAGCGGATTAGACATTTGCTTCTAGTTAAGATGCTGCCTCAGTTGTTTCCTTTGCACATTTAGAGAGGTGCATCTGATTTTATTTATCTTGATTTTCAGGGGGCTTTTGATCAGATTCCATATGAAAGGTTAATGAAGAAACCTAAACAACTGGGAATTTAGGAGATGGAATATAAGAGGGTACAAAACTCGCTCAGAAACATGAAGCAGAAGGTGACGGTGCAAGGAACCTTATTAAAATTAAGAGATAAGAGTGGTGCAAGGGCCACTGCTATTTTTAATAAAGACTGTATAAATTACTGCGGTGGGCTGGCGCCCTGCACGGGGTTTGTTTCCTGCCTTGCACCCTGTGTTGGCTGGGATTGGCTCCAGCAGACCTCCGTGACCTTGTAGTTAGGATATAGTGGGTTAGATAATGGATGGATGGATGTATAAATTATTTGGATAGGAATATAAATTACAAGCTGTTTATGTTTGTGAACGATACCAAGCTAAGTGCAATGCATAGAATCTAGAATCAGCCATATCACTTCAAAAGGACTTCAACAGAATAGAGGCTTGGGCAGATTTGTGGCAAATTAAATTTAATACATGTTTAAACTACTGGCTCATATTTAGTACAGCAGAACTGGTGAGTATTAGGTTGACACAGACTTAAATGTTTAGAGATTTGCTAAAATGTTCAAAAAGATAAAGCTAAACTGGTATGTACACAAATGTATTCTCAATATGCTAACACATTGCACTAATAAGACCCTACTGGAAGTATTGAGTGCAGCTTTGATGGTCAGATTTATAAAACTTACATATGCACAATCAGAGACTCAAACTGTGTGTGCACAGCTTTTCACACAAAACATGGAAATTATGAACAACAAAAAAAAAATACTTGATAAGAGAACTTGACATGCATAAGGCTACTCTGATAAAACAGTATGCATCATTTTGGAAAACTGTGGGAAATGATGAAACCCTTGATGAAGTCAGCTGAATGAGGACTCTCACAGATAATAATTCATATTGCTGAGAGCTATTGTATTGTGCATTTATCTGACAAAAAACTACACCTCAAAAGTGATTATAGTAATATGAGGTTAATCAATAAGTAAATGCAGTTTGAAAATT
This sequence comes from Polypterus senegalus, assembly GCF_016835505.1. Lineage (NCBI taxonomy): Eukaryota > Metazoa > Chordata > Cladistia > Polypteriformes > Polypteridae > Polypterus > Polypterus senegalus. Next base: position 309,593,440 of record NC_053154.1, on the reverse strand, counting down.
ATACTGTAACATTATGAATGTTGCTCATTTCAGATAAGCCATAGTACACTTGAGCATTTGCTTCCTTTTCAGGGCTGTTTCACATTGTCAGATTTTTTATTCTTTATACCCTAACATTGCCACAGACACCATTTGGTATTTTATTAAATCTTCAATACAAATATTATACATACTATACTATATACTATACACTGATGAGCCGAAACATTTGGAGCACTCCAATATGAAGTGAACAATGTTGACTATTTCATAACAGCAGCGCATGTTAGGGTCAGGAGTATATTAGATATTAAGCTGACATGAGGTACTTGTAGTTGATATACAGTAGGTTGCTCTAAAGACCTGAGTGACTTTGATAAGGGAAATATTGTTATTGCTAGATGACTGGGTCAGAGAATTTCTTAAATGGCAAGGCTTGCGGGGCGGGGCTGGGAGTTTGCTCACAGTCAGCTGTGGTGGGTACCTATTGACAGTGCCACAAGGAGGAAAAAATGAACTTTTGACATTCTGCTGGGCCACTAAGATTTATTAATTCGTGAGGTCAACAAAGGCCGTCCCCATCTGGTACACATCAACAGAAGAGCTACTGTGATTAGAGAGAACAACATGCAGTTCATATGATAGGTCTGAATACACAATGGATGGTGTCACACACGTGCGCATGGGAATCAGCTAAAAAGATTGAATGCGAGTAATTCCGAGCCAGACCAGGAGGTGGTAGAGTGAACTAACTCTTTTTCTCGCTTTTCTGCAGACCGTTCACGGGAAATCCCGCCTGTCCCTGATGACATCAGTTCTGGTTCCAACCCCTTTGACGTCACTTCCTATACTGGCCGCCACCTTTCTTATATCCCCTCAGTTCTGTTCTGAACTACAATCTGTACACATCAGTACAAATCTTTAACCATTTTGCAGCCAGGGAATAATATACAGCTGGCAGCCCCAAACTTTCTGTGGCTCTTTTTAAATTTTACGACAGTGGTTTACAAATCAAAGTTCGCCTTATGAGAAGAATTTAGGAGTCCTAGTGGACTCTAAGCAATAGACTTCCAGACAGTGTTCAGAAGCCATTAACAAGGTGTTGTGATGTGAGATTTTGCATATAAGTTGATAAATATTTTGTATGTCTTTATTTGTAACTTAGGCAAAACTAAGTCAGGAAAGTGAATTTTACGACAGAGCTGGGGTAAGTCTCTGCTAATGTTTCTCTCTCACCCCCCGCAAAAAAGCCAGACTGCCTAACGGCCAAACTTTACCTTAGCATATGGTTTTGGGAAATGACAAGTGTTAAGATGTTCTTTGCCCCATTGGTCTGAAGTATGGCTGTTTGCAATTGGCTTGCATCAGAAGCCTTTAAGTAACATGACATCCTATTGGCTCTAGGGGTTGGACAGAGAATCTATACATTTGCTCACTCCCTCACTCTCTCTCTCCAAGTGACCAAGTAGTGTGGTAGACTTGAGGAACTTTCAAAACTTGACTTGATGTCATTTTGGAAGAATTAAGTAGATAGGACTGGTGAGCTTTGTTGGGCTGAATGGCCTGTTCTCGTCTAGATCTCTCTAATATTCTAACCAACTATGTTACATATTAGGCTACAGGCCAGGCAGAATGTCCTTGCTAACCCCATTAAAAGTGCCTACAACTTATGATTACTTACAAACTAGAGCACACAATAAGATCTCAAGATGCTGGCCTACTTATAATTCCAAGAATGAAGAAAATAAGAGTGGGAGGTCAATCTTTTAGTAACAGGGTCTCAAAGCTGTGGAATGATCTGTCTGCTGATCTAGGAGATGCCCCATTAATCTCAGGCTGAAGACTCACAACTTCAGTTTAGTATACCCTGACTAGAGCTGCTGATTAGCTGTACACAGTACATTTCTGTTTGCTAGTCTTTTGTATAAAAATATAAGTAATACGTTATTTATAACCTGTTACTGTTCTGTTTCTTTTCTGGGTGTCTCAGCGTCTACTGCCAAGCTTTTCTTCTACTCGTGGAAAAGACATCTCAGATACTTGGAGCCTTGAAATCATCAGATGGAAAGATTCTGTCATCAGATTGGATGGCCAGTGCAGACTCCACTATAGAATGACCAGCAGGCATTAGGCAGCCAGTTAGCCGAAGTCTGCAGGGCTCTGATTAGGTCTCGCATGTGTCTGACATTGTCTGTTTTAGGTGATGGTGGACCCCAGGAGGTTTACTTTCCCCATTGATTAGTTTTTGTTTTATATTTAATAATTTGTAAAATTTATAATTGCACTTAACCTGAGGACTTGACTCAGTGCTCTGTGCCTGCACTTGATGAAGAGCGCAATACAAAAATAAACAGAATTAAATCTTCTTCATAGGAAAAAAAGTGCAAAGTATCTGCATAGGCTGATCGGAAACAAAAATGATTTTCCAGCTGAGTGGATGCCGCTGCACCACATGACTAATTGTGCACAGTGGTTAATGTATGACTTTAAAAAAATGCTGCGTGGCATGGCCAATCTGTGCCCCCCAAAGACTCAAACTCTGTGTACACAATCATTCCTTTTTTCCACTCATGGGTGGTATGTGGCCATTTATTGTATCTTGTTTGTGATTATCATTTCATCTGAGTCTTTCATTGTTTAAGGCATGTTGGTGCATTGGTTATCACTGCTGCCTCACAGCTCAGCTCATGCTTTTTGGCCACAATAATCAATCCAGAATAGTTGGCAGACAGTTGCTCGGTCCTCTCAGACTCTTTAAAGACCATCACATCATTATTATCCACTCATAATTAGTTGAGGTCCTCCTTCCACATTGACTTCAATGCATTTTTCAAAGTTCATCAAAGTTCCTAAACATTTCTATAATTTTTCCAATATTGCAATAAAGAGAACTCTGTGGGATTTACTTTCCACTGGTCACCACATGGAATTTCTTCTTGATGAGATGATGAAGCCTATAAGGTTGCTTATTTGCAGTCAGAATTGTTGTGTCTTCAAAGAGAAATGTCTCATCTTTTATGTTATTATCCTTAATGGGCGATACAAAATCATCTGATCAATAAATTAATGCCTCATGAACTCCTTTCATCATGATTTCATCATCTCTCAGATTGATGGGGACTTCTGATGGTCTCTATAAATGGCCATTGGCCTATAAGGTACATTAATGGTTCACAGAATTTTAACATTCTTCAGAGAGACAGAATAAAATGTCTTTCTCCTGCTTGCATTTCATGACCATTCCATAAGTTGTCTTCTGTATGACAGTAACATTTTCATTGCAGTGTATCCTATCTCCCTTAAAAGGGGCATCATGTGCACTAAAGGTGTCACTGGTTGATCTGTAAATAACTAAATAAATAAATAGATAATGCAGACCACCTCTGATCTGTTGTTGGCTTTAGATTTGAAGGAACGTTCAGTTATTCAAAATTTTGTTGCCACAACATCGCCCCTCGGTGTCTTCCATCTGTTAATCACTCCTTCATTGCCTTTAACCTTTGTAAAAATCTTTTCCAGATTTTTTTCTAGAACATTTATACAAGAAAGTTAATGTTTTAAGTTTTCATGTATTTATTTGTATTTAAATTATTGCTTTCCTTTTTTGTGGTTATTTATTATTTTAAGCTGTACATTTTGTAATTTTAATTTCTATAAAATAAATAAAGCTTGTTAATTTGGGAGACATTTACAAAATGAGCGTAATATTCATTTAAAATTCTTTACTGGTAGTTATTATTTATTAAACTTTTACTTTTGCTTTTCTTAATTGACAAATTTCTTTATTTCTAATTTTATTTGTTTTGCATAAAGTACAGACTAGGAAATTAAAAGTTACTTTAGAATGAAAAATGTAAACAAAATTCCCGTAGTACTAGGGTGTTGTACTGTGTTAACCATTATGGATTATAATTTTTATAATTATAGGTTTTATATTATAATGTATATAATTTATAATTTTTAAATTATAAGTCAAGCAAAATGAGACCTTTTATTGGCTAACTAGAAAGATTACAATATGCAAGCTTCGAGGTTACGCGGACCCCTTCTTCAGGCGAGACATCCTGAGTTGCCTTGAAAACTTGCATATTGTAATCTTTTGATTTAGCCAAACAAAATTCTTCATATGGCAATCACTTGTCTTAAACTAAAATCCTATTTTATTATCATTTGTCAAAGTCTGCTAAATTGACAAGTCTCCTCATGGTAGGAAGTGTTGTAGAATTTATCCTAAGATTTTCAGGAAAGCAGGAAAGATTTCAGGTCTGACATGTCGGTTAACTGATTATGGTGCCTAGAACAAAATATTCAATCAGGGATACGTAAATTATATTATTTATGTGAAGCCTTTTCATACGAAATGTTAGTGATGAAGGTTAAAAAAAAAGAAGTCACAGTAGTGGCACTACTACCTCAGTGTAAGGAGACCAGGGCTCACATCATGGGTCTTCCCTGCATGCATTGTTCATGTTCTCCCCGTGACTGTGTGGGTTTCGCCCCACTGTCCAAAGACATGCAGGTTAGGTGAACAGGTGACACTAAGTTGGCCCTAGTGTGTGTTTAGTGTGTGTTCACCCTACAATGGACTGGCACCCTGTCCAGAATTCTTTCCTGCCTTGCACCCAGCACTACCTGGGATAGGCTCCTAACACCCATACCAATAGCCCTGGACTGGATTAAGTGGGTTAGAAAATAGCATGACAATTGGAAGTTCAACACACAATGTGGATACCTTATCAAAGTAAGGTGATGTTAGAGGTGATGACCATCAGGAGCCAATGCCCTGGCTGTTGCTTTTTTCAATAAATAAATACAAATACAGGGTGAGTCAAAATTATGTTAACATTTGAATGACGGAAACAATTTATTAAAAAAAAATACTTCATATGTGCAAGAATATTTACCATCACTTTCAAAACACAAAAACCAAAGAGCAACAGTACCGTTTAAAGGCTGGACACACATTTTTCAGGAAATAGATGATACCACAGTCCGTATTCTGTCCTTCAGGTCACTGATATCACAAACTTTCCTGCTATCCACACACTCCTTCACCATACCCCATAACCAGAAATCACAGGGTTTGAAATCAGGGGAGTGTGGAAGCAAATGGCAATGGTCCACCATGACCTATCCATCAACCTGGAAAGGTGTGGTACAGATAAAAATAATTCATTAGTGTTAACATAATTTTGACTCACCCTGTGTGTATGTGTGTATGTATATATATATATATATTATATATATATATATATATATATTATATATAGTGGACTTGAACCGGACACACACAGACGGACATCTTAAGTTCACCACACACACGTTTATTTTACAATATATTTACAGTGCACTCCCCAGTGCCTCTTGCACTGTTCCCCCAAATGTCCAGGCCTCACAGTCCTTGTGCATTTCTCCTGGCTGCCTCCAATCCTCTCTCCAGCTCCGTTTCTCTTCCACCCGACTTCCGCCTCGACTGAAGGGAGCCGGTCCCTTAAATAGGAACCCGGATAGGATTCAGCTGCTTCCCAGCATTCCTCCGAAGACACGCCCCAGTGTGGCGGAAATGCCTGCTGCGCACCCGGAAGCCCTTCGGGTGTCCCCTGTCTTCTTCCCCCAGCACTTCCTGGTGTGGCGGAAGTGCTGGGCTCCAGATTTCTACAGGCACCGGGGCGACGCCTGGAGGTGGCCACGGGTCCCTACAGGGCTGGGCTTCCAAGCCCTTTACCCGTGGCCCCCAACATAACCAGGGCTGTTGCCCCCTCGTGGTCTGGAGGAAGTACTAGCCCTCCTCCGGTTCTCCTGGGCATCCTGGCCGGATGCCACAGTATGTATATATATATATATTTACTCCATATATATATATATATATATATATATATACTCAGTAAAAAAAGAAACGTCCTCTGACTTTCAACTGTTTTACTTTCAGTAAACTTAATGTGTAAATATTTGTATGAACAGTAAAAGAGTCAACACCATAAGACATAAACTAAAAATGTTTCACAATGTGTCCCTGAATGAAGGGAGGCTCAAAATCAAAAGTACCAGTCAGTATGTATCTGGTGTGGCCACCAGCTGCTTGAAGTACTGCAGTGCATCTCCTCCTCATGGACTGGACCAGATTTGTCAGTTCTTGCTGTGAGATGTTACCCCACTCTTCCACCAAGGCACCTGCAAGTTCCTGGACATTTCTGGGGGGAATGGCCCTAGCCCTCACCCTGCGATCCAACAGGTCCCAGACGTGCTCAATGGGATTGAGATCTGGGCTCTTCCACTGCGAGGATGATCAGCTGTCCTTCCTGTCTCCCTGTAGCGCTGTCTTAGGTGTCTCACAGTGCGGACATGGCAATTTATTGCCCTAGCCACATCAGCAGTCCTCATGCCTCCCTGCAGCATGCCTAATGCACTTCACGCAGATGAGCAGGGACCCTGGGCATCTTTCTTTGGGTGTTTTTCACAGTCGGTAGACAAGTCTCTTTAGTGTCCTGCGTTTTTAGAACCGTGACCTTAAATGCCTACTTTCTGTAAGCTGTTAAGGTCTTAACGACCATTCCACAGGTGCATGTTAATTAATTGATTATGGTTAATTGAACATGCATGGAAAACATTGTTTAAACCCTTTACAATGAAGATCTGTAAAGTTATTTGGATTTTTAAAACATTATTGTTGAAATACACAGTCCTGAAAAAGGGACGTTTCTTGTTTTGCTGAGTTTATATATATACTCCATATATATAAAATCCTAAGCCTAAATGTGCAACAATTTTGCGCAATGATTTTATGTGACCTTTTTATGTCACATTTTTTGTCTCACTTTAAATCTGGCTTGTTTTTAAACCTACATATATATATATATATATATATATATATATATATATATATATATATATATATATATATATATATATATATATATACATATATATATTTGGTATCATTTTTTTCAGTTTATTGAACTTTAATGTGTTATTGTTAGATTTTCAGATTCTTAATCCTTTTAAAATTATAAACTAAAATATCAAGAAAGTTGTGGTTTTTGTCAGTTAAAATGAATGGATCATTTATTTAGTCTCTTATACTGTAAATACTTATAATAGGTGTATAAAATAAAAAAGTTTACCTGTTTGGAGGTTCACCAAATCCTGATAACATTCATTGTGTTGTTTGTTTTCCTGTTATATTTCCCTACTCTGTTTGTTGTGTTATGTGACGTCCTCAGTGTGAGCCTGTCCCAGTATTCGCTTTGTTAATGTGAGAGGAGGTCAGCACGCTGTTATTTTCAGTTTGGTAAAGTTAATTAAATCATTTTAAATTGCTTGAGTTATTTTTATTGTATGTGACAGTAATTGTAATGTGATTTTTGTTGTATACAGTTGTTGTTTTGAAATGTTTTAAATGCTTTTCTATTCATTTTGGTTATGTGTTAATGTGAGCGTTCAACAGCCTTTCCATGTGGTTTTCTTTTGTTAATAGGAGGAAGCACAGAGCTTGAATTGTCACTTTTTATGTTCGCTGGTATGTTATTTTTTTATTTGTATATTGAGCTATGCATGGTCATGTACTGTATGTTGTTGTAATTTAGATTGATCCCAGTATTCGTTGTGTTACTGCGAGAGGAGGAGGAATCACAGAGCTTGAATAGTCACCTTTTATGTTCTCTGTTTTAATATTTCAGATTATTAATAAAAAAAAGAGAAAATATCAAGAACTAAAGTGTGTTTGCATTACTCCTTCATGGCAGTTTGTACGGCACATTGCATATATGTCACAACGCAGAAGCTTTAAGGGTTAACCGAATCCAGTGGCCAGGATGCAGCAGTACGGCGCTTGTGGTGGAGAGACCGGTTACATACTCATTAAGCATAGTGGACCTCAATTTAATAGGAATATTCCAACCGGTAAAAGAGTAAATATTTTATTCTCATTTCATGATTTTTACTCCATTAAATAATGATTAATTTTTCTTTTATATATTTATAGAACTTCATGATTTTGACTCCAATAAATAATCATTTTTCTTTTGTACATTTACAGATTTTACTAATATTCTGGCCACAACTGGGGGTTGGGCACCGAAGGCACCAGGGTTTGGGTTTGCCCCCCTAGTATATATACATATATTTATATACTAGCAAAATACTCGCGCTTTGCAGTGGAGAAGTAGTGTGTTAAAGAAGTTATGAAAAAGAAAAGGAAATATTTTAAAAATAACGTAACATGAGTGTCAATGTAACTGTTGTGGGCTTATTTTAGTATTGAGAGTGAAGCTGATGATTGTAAAGAGTTTTATTTATGATTGTATATGTCATGTATGAGAAATGCCCATTTTTAGGATGTAAGGATCTCTTTGTAAATGACCTTTGCAGTTCTGCTCTCAGGCTGTAAAATGACCAGACTGTCTGCTAAGCTTATCTCTTGAGCATGCAATGTACAGTCGGCCATGTGAGAAGCAATCTTGTGTCAAGTCAATGGAGACCTTTTTTAGAGTCTGGCCCTGTGATTTATTTATTGTCATAGCAAAGCAGACTCTTACTGGAAATTGGAGGCGTTTGTATTGGAATGGGAGGTCAGAGGGCATTAGAGGGATGCGAGGAATAAATCCAGTCTCTCCTGAGCCAGTTCCAGTGAAGATAGTTGCCTCAATAAGGTTCTTGTGCAAAGATCTGATCTGAAACCTGGTGCCGCTACAAAGTTTGGTGGTTGTCAGTTTCATAGTAACATAATTGGTGTGCCGACCTTCAAAAGTAGAGTATGAGGAGGCCTGCCCAGAGGATTAAGAATTTGAAGAAACTAAATGAAAAGGCAGGAGTCACCAGCAGGAAGACGTGAAGCAAGGCCAACAATAGTGAGGAGGGGTTTCCCCTATCTATATACACAGTTTAGGGGGTACACCCGTTAACCCCCCCCCCACCTTCCGCCGGTGTTGCAATATGACTTGAAACATACCTAACTTTTGTAAGTACACTGCAAGGAATGAGCACACGAAATTTCAGCTTCCAACCTATATAGACAGTGGGAGAATTAATGATGAGTCAGTGAGGGCTTTGCCTTTTATATGTAGAGATCTATCTGTCTGTGTACACAGTGTGTGCACACTCATGTTGTGTGGATGCAGACGTACAGAAGAAGCACAGCTAGAAATGACCGCTGTAAGCATTTTGACAAACTGAATATACAGTTTTGTTAAAGTCCTTCAAACTACTCTCCATGTTGATTAAGTGGACAACATCCTCTGACAATGTGTATGTCTGATGAAACCACTTTATTAGAATATTTACCGAAGCCTCGGGAGTGTTTCAAATCTAAGAAAACAGATGTCATTGGTACAAGTCATTTAAAATCGTACAACTGTTCAGTAGGTGACCAAAGAACAAAGAAGTCCGCTTTTATAAGAGTCTCATTTTTGTCTCCGCGGTTTGAGGCGCCTTCGGTACCTAAGCTGTCTAAGTCGCTCTGACCGCAAAAGCTCTTCACTCAACTGCTTTTTATTTTAATTTCTTGTAATAATTATTTCAGACCCAGAGGAGTCGTTTCAATAATCAAGAAGCTGGGAGGCTGTCGATTCATGGAGCTGCGTCTCGTTTATTGTAAGTTGGTGGAATTGCAATGTTAAACGACTTTCTAGTTATGCTGATCCGGTTTTTGTTTTTTGTTTTTTTTTCGTACTTGCCTTTTGAAATCTTTGCATACATTTGCTACAATAATTAAAGTCGTAATTATACTATTGATACCAACAGCTTTTCTTAAAGAACTGAGTTTAAATGCGACTTTAAAGGGACGATTTTTGTTCGGCGATATTCGTAATGGACGGCGGTGCTCATTAATTTTCGTTAGCGCATAACAGTCAATGGCATGGGAGACAAATCCTGACATTTACCTTTGCCAAATCAGGTAAAGATCAATTATGAAATAAACGATCACATGGGGAAATGCAGCGATGTACTGAACAAACCATTCAATTCTGAAAAGTTATCTAAATATTATGGAATTCGACGTTATCGTTTTATTTAGTTTAAATGAGGCTACGTTAAATGTAATTGTTGAAGGTTTTATTTATAAACGGCTTCTTTTTTACAAGACTGTTTTTGGGGTGTCTGTGTAACACTGAGGCATTTCCGAAAGACGCAAGATGTTATTTTGAGACAAACTGATGGAAAACAAGAAAATCAAGAGGATATGTAAGACCTCAGAACAGATCATGGACCATTCTTCAGCATCTTACCCAGGGGTTCACGAAGCGCGCTTTGAAATGAAGACTTGGCTGAGAACGCATCGCTTGAATAAACCCCTTTTGCCAATCTGGATTAGTTAGGCTACTTCTACGAAAGCCAACTTTCCCGTTAATTTAAAACGGGCTTCGACAATCCATAATTTTGCGCGCTCTCGTGAGATTTAAGCGGCGCCAAGAACTCATCATCAACAGCAGCGATCAGGACTCACAGCGCAGAGCGCAGCGGACAGAATCTGAATATCGAGTAACAGGGACTTTAAGTGTGAAACTGATGCGATGTATGGAGTATTATGGGACAGCTTGAAAACTTAAAGAGTTTTATTTATTGTCATAAAACGAAAGAACATGACACAGAGACAGCGGCGGTCTTTTCGGCAAATACTCAAGAAACAATAGCTGATGTATGATAAAGAAACGCGCTCACATTAAGAATGCTAGTGAGGCTGAGAGATAAATCTTTAGCAGACCGATACAAGGGTACATCACGGTTATAAATTTGTGTATTGCATAATTAAATGTTACTTGAATTATTCGCATTTAAAATGTAAACGTATCATTTTGTAAACGTCTTACTTCAGACGCTTAAAACAAGTGAGTGTTCAGCAGCATTATGAGGCGCATTTGACAACAATTGCCGTCATTCGAACACGAGGGCAGCCTGTTGCGACGATAACGTTTGAGAATCTTGAATATTTGTGTTTTGTGTGACTGTTACAACTTTGGAAAATTACATTTTACAGAGGCTCACTTGACCAAAAAAAAAAAAAAAACAAAAAAAAAATAAAAAACATGAATTGATGCAATGCACACTGGTCAGGAGTCTTCTGCAATGAGGTGACTTAGTAATGAGTGCTTTCAACTAACTGCATATAAAATGTTTTTTTGCAATTCTGTATTCGTTAGGAATATCCAAGGGGTCTGTGCTGTCCTTTACTATTTGCTACAGATAATCAGAGCTCCTTTATTTATCGGTTTTTAAAGGAATAGACAAGTAATGGGTGATCCCACAGGGTTGTCGAAAGCAAACCGACTTTTAATACATTGAATGAAACCACAAACGACTGCACAGAAAGAATCACCACGAGCCTGACCAGACTTGAGCAATTTTTTTAATGAGTATTTCTTTTTTATCGCCACATCTGACATCTTGTATTTGTGATATTTTCCAAGTGGCTGCCGAAAAAAAGAGAAAAAAAAAAAAGCAAAAAAACAAAAAAACAAAAATAAAATAAATTTGTCGAATGTACTTAATTATTTTGGTATATAATCAAATCTGTTATATTTTGGTCATTATTATTTTACAATAAGCTGTGTGCTTTCTTTCTAATCCTTATTTGTGCGGCGCGGGTTTAAAAGCTCTACGCAGTACGCGACCACAGGAGCACACCGGGATTGAGCCTCTCGCTCTTAAAATCAAGATGACAGAGTAGTTCTTCAGAAAGATGCTTTAGGGGAGCCGTTTTTTTTTTTTGGTTCTCAAAAGACACATTCACATGATTGTTACAGAAACAACTTTTATTTAGTTAGATCAGATACAGTCTTCGCACAGTAAATAACCATGAAGAAATGGTAACATCTGTGAAATACTAAAATGACTTCTTGCTGCATACGATTACACAGGCTCAGTTCAGATTTCCTTAATCTGTTAGTTTTAGGCTATATAGGTAGCCTACCATACATTGAAGATAAATTGAAGATTTCAGTTTTTCGATATATTAGGAAGTTTTTCAAAATATTGGAACTTTATTCTAACTGACGATTTCATTGCGGAACACGCTCTTTCTTTCTTTCTTTCTTTCTTTCTTTCTTTCTTTCTTTCTTTCTTTCTTTCTTTCTTTCTTTCTGTTGCTGACAAATAAGGTATTCGAGAAAAATGGCATATAATTTAAATGTGATATTTTATTTCTTGTCTTTAAAAAGAGTTGCTTTTAACGTCTTGCCACTTTGCAACGAACGTTTCTATGTAATGCATCCGAGAAAAATTATGCTAGCACTGCATACATTTTTAAAGTTAAATCAACGTGTTAACTTAAATAAATGTATTACTAACTAAAAAACAAAACTTATAGTTTATATTAAACATTATCAGTTGAATTAACTTAATACGTTTAATTTTCTGGATAGATTCAGTTCACTCGAATAACACCAACTTGGAATTTTAGGATATATTCATGTAGTAATGACGGAACAACAATTTACTCAAATTTAATATATACTTTTTAATACAGACAAATACAAAACAACTTGTAAATACGAGTATTCACAAACGATTCACTTTGTATTGTATAAAAATAGTATGTTAATATTGATTTTTTGCATAATCTTAGAATTAACTAACAAAGTAAAAAAGATGCTTTTATGATATCGGGTTCTTCAAAAATTGTACCGCATATCAGCTTCCACAACAAATTCCACACCATTTCGATAAAATCCATTTCCTAAAAGTTTAAACACATTACCAGTATGGAGTATGTGGGACTCTTCTTTCTCCTTTTCTAGTTGTTCACACGTTCATTTATTTACTTATTTATTTATTGATCTATTTATTTATTTATTGATCTATTTATTTATTGTCTTTTTGCAGACTCCTTCCTGTTTCAGTTTGCTGCGCTCGTCTGCCCCAAGGTGCCAATGGCCTCTGGCTCAGACGTGTCGGTGTTCTGTGAACACACCAACACTATGATCTACTGGTTCAGACTGCGACACCCTGCGGAGCTCCCGGTGCCGCTACTACACACCATTGGGCCAGGAGACGACTCTGTGGTCCGCAACCCCGGGACCTCAGACAGATTCTCAGTGACACCGGACGGCACGCTGGTCATCGGAAACGCGACAGAGGAGGACAAGAACTCCTACTATTACTGTGTGGAGAAAGATAAAAAGTTGCGAGATCTTCTTTAGAAACGTTACTAACCCTTCAAGGAAAAGTAAGGCGTGTGTTTTCTTTACATTATGTGTTTTGTTTAAATATTTTAGTTTCATCTGATTTTACAAGGAGGGTGTAAATACAACATTCAATGAAATGTTCAACCTTTTAGTCCTGTCCATATACTTGTTCATTTCTAGTGATTATTCGCTTAAGTGTTTGCAAAGGATTTTTAACAAGATTGATTACAATTCTACATTCAAACATAACTTTAATGTTCATCAGGGAAGATATACAATAGCTCTTACCACAAGTATAAAAGACACCAACCTGCCATATAAAGTGTCACACTCTTTAGCGTGCACATCACACTTCATACGAGGTGTGGCAGAAAAGTAATGAGACTGATTTTTTATTTACCAAAGTTTTTATTTTTTTCAAACATCAATGTTATCCCCTTCAAAGTAGTTCCCTTGGGCAGCTACACATCGATGGAGACGTTGTTCCCACTGTTGGTAGCAGCGCTGGAAGTCTTCAACCAGTATGGTCTTCAGCATGTCCATTACACTCTTTTGGATGTTTTCTAAAGTCCCGAAATGATGTCCTTTGAGGACATTTTTCAGTTTAGGAAAAAGGAAAAAGTCACACGGACTGAGGTCAGGTGAATAAGGGGGCTGGGGAACCACAGGAATGCCTTTTGAGGTCAAAAATTCTGTTATGGAGAGGGCAGTTTTTCGGAACCATTTTGGCACAGACCATTCGCATGTGCAAATGTTCAGTAAAAATTTGATGAATGGTAAATCTGTTCAAATTTAATTGTTCACTCAACATTCTTAATGTTAAACGATGGTCTGATCTCACAAGAGTGTTCACACGTTTGATGTTTTCATTGGTTTTCGAAGTTGAAGTCCTCCCTGAACGGTGTTTATCTTCAACGGGTTTTCTGCCTTCCAAAAATGATTTGTGCCAGCGAAAAACTTGAGCTCGGGATAAAGAATATTCCCCATAGGCCTGTTTTAACTTTTCAAATGTCACACTTGCTGTTTAATGGCACAACGTTGCTCCAAATTCCACTGTTCCATTTTGCGTGACGCACAACCAAAAACACAACTTCGCTAATAGCAGTCACAAAAATCACGTAGTTAACGGAAGGAGTTGAAACTCGCACTGAGCTATGGGAGGGTACTGATACACGTGCTCTATCAAGGACAACAGCGCAGCATTGCCAGATCGCTTGCAGTGTTGCCAGTCTCATTACTTTTCTGCCACACCTCGTATACAGTATGATGCCCATCATCACATCATTCCTTTTCAGTTTTATTTTCCTTTCACTTCTTATAAACAACAAAAAACAAAGTGATATGAAGTCAGAATTAATGAACACCTGACCACTAATGTTGTCATCTCAATCCTTGCAAATGTGAGCCTTCTGTTACAGATTTAATTTGCCCACCAGGTTACTCCTCCTGCTGATTTTCCTTAATACTGTCTTTCATTTTTTTACCTTCCTTTGAGTCTCTCATTTAATGTGTTGTTGGTGGCTGCAGGTTCAGATTGCTGTGCAGCACCAACATGGAGCAGTCCATCAGGAGTGTGGGATGGTGTTTCTCCAACTGCACCAGGAATGGGCTGCAGATTATGTTGATTGCATATGTGTGTCACCCCCCTGCACCACCCCAGTGTGTTTTATGGAGATTTATTTTCTCCAGTGACAAAAATATGTTTTCCAAGTGTTCTGCTGACCTAGTTTTGTGAGGACAGTATATCCTGGTTGGGGGTCTTGCTCTGTGGTGATGATTCTGCTTTTCCATTGCAATCCTGCCTATGACGTCTTTCAAGCTTGGCCACTTGGGCTGAAGATTTGTCTAAAGCATTGTAAATGTTTTCTTCATCCTATGGCCCATAAGATGCTCTGAAGGACTCTCACCAGTTGCAATGTGGATTGATAACTCATGAAAGTGAGAAAAGGTCCTGGTTGCTTTATAATCCTCTTTGCTATCTGAACTCCTCTCTGCCAGTTACATGGTGCATTACATGGGCGCAAAGTAATGTGCTCAAAATCAAACTGTCCTGCAATATCTTTGAATTCAGCACTCACAAATGTAGGCCCATTGTCTCAAACAACAGGGAAACCGAATCTTGCAAAGAATGACTTTAACTTTAGAATGACCTGTGAGGCAGTGTTTGTTTCCCATGAAATATGTCCAGGAATCTTGAGTAATAGACTGACACATTTAGATAAGTGTGCTTGTTATGTTTATGCAGGAGTACAGCAAGTCTTTTCCATGGTCGGTCAGGTTTAGGGCTTAAGAGAAGCAGTTCTTTCAGCTGTGTGCATCTTAATTCAAGGTAAATGTGGCAAGACAGAACCTTCGATGTCATTTTGAATGACTTGTCAGGCCATCAAACAGATGTATTAACTCTGTACAATTTGTTAGGCCATGATGTACTATCCAAGTCCTTCTGTAATGATATAACAGATTCCAAATTATCTGCTAATCCACCTATCTTTGTATCATCTGCAAACTTAACCAGCTTGTTACTTATATTCCTATCTAAATCATTTATATATATTAAAAATAGCAGCGGCCCTAGCACTGACCCCTGTGGTCAACAATCTTAACATCGGCCAGTTCTGATGAGGTTCCTCGCACCATCACCCTCTGCTTCCTGGGTCTGAGTCAATTCTGCACCCATCTAAAAACATCACCCTGAACTCCCACTTCTTTTAACTTGATGCCCAACCTCTCATGTGGCACCTTATCAAATGCTTTCTGAAAGTCCAGATAAATAATCTCATCTGCTCCACTTTGATCGTATCCTTTTGTTGCTCATTTAATTCCAGCATGTTAGGAAAACACAACCTCCATCTTCTGATCCCATGCTGACTGTTCAGAATAACTCCTGTGCTTGCCATGCGTTGCTCAATCTTATCCTTAATAATTCCTTCCATTAATTTTTCCCGTTATGCATGTTAAGCTTACTGGCCTATAGTTGCTTGGATCTGCCCTTTTACCCTTTTTATATAATGGGATGATATTTGCCATTTTCCAGTCCTTTGGAATCTCTCCAGTGTGCAGTGACTTCCTAAAAATATGTGTCAAGTGTTTATATCTGTACTCTCTAGCCTCCTTAAGAACTCGAGGGTAAATATTATCTGGTCCTGGTGATTTGTTTGATTTCAGGCTATTTAATCTCAGCAGCTCTTCTCCCGCTATATTTTCCAAATCCCTCAGTACCTCCTTAGTAGTCCCTGTTACTTTGGGAGGATGGAACAACCTCCATGTCAGCAGAGCAAAAGGTGCTGGTGGCAGTACATGATCCTCCAAAAGAGGAGCAATGCAGTAGAAGCAGCTGCTAAGGAAGGAGGGATGATGTAAAGGATTGAATACTGGCTTATTTTCTGAAAAAAGGGTTGACATTCTTGAAGATGTTGTCAGGGGATGGTTATAGATACTTGTCATTAATTTCTCAGTCCCCATGATAGTTTATCTGAAGCTGGCAACAGTTGATTT
This sequence comes from Polypterus senegalus, assembly GCF_016835505.1. Classification (NCBI taxonomy): domain Eukaryota; kingdom Metazoa; phylum Chordata; class Cladistia; order Polypteriformes; family Polypteridae; genus Polypterus; species Polypterus senegalus. The sequence goes on along the minus strand of NC_053154.1, from coordinate 309,576,848 downwards.
TCCTCATCAGATGGAGCAGGTTATTTCACTTTTTAATGTATGAACAAGGTTCTGTTGATGCAATTCTTAGACCAGGCATCTGCACTCTTCTTATTCATGATGGATTGATTACAAAATATTATCCTACAATAGAAAGAAACTTCTGCGTTTGTCAGTCATTCTTTCAAAGGGCCCTTCTGACTACCTTGTGGGCTCAATGTACTTCAGGTAGCATAATCACCAGGGGCCTCATGTATAAACGGTGCGTACACACAGAAATGTTGCGTAAGAACTTTTCCACATTCAAATCGCGATGTATGAAACCTACACTTGGCGTAAAGCCACGCACTTTTCCACGGTACCTCATGCCTTGTCGTACGCAAGTTCTCCGCTCGGTTTTGCAGACTGGTGGCACCCAGCGTCAAAGCAGTGCTACTGTTCCTGTGTGGTTGCTCATTATTTTCCTGACGTGGCTTTATAAATACACAGAAACTAACCGCATATTGTTTATTAGTGTAACGCATCTGATTGTAATTAACTTGTAACAATATAATGGTCCAGGGAACAGCCATAGTATTCCAAATACCATAACTGCTTTAGCATTGTTACTCTCACTGCACCTTCTTCTTCTTCTTCTTCTTCTTCTTTCAGCTCCTCCCGTTAGGAGTTGCCACAGCGGATCATCTTTTTCCATATTACTCTCACTGCACGACTCGGAGTATTTATATCACTGTATCTGAGTGTGAATCACAGCAGCAGCTGATCGGAAAGAGAATTATCGGTATACAGTTTTAAGGACACGCTGTCTCAGCCACTGCAAAACGTTTTAAAGCCTTTCCTGAATGGACCTCGCGGTTCAAAACAGTTTAATCCCAAGAACTTTAAATGCACTCAATCAATTGCTCCTTGTAGAACTGTTTGTACTTATAAGTACAATCACCCCACTGTAAACTTGCACTATAGTTATAATATCGCACAACCTGAGCCACTTTATAAAGCGCATATTTACATATGATGACGATATCATTTTTAAGGTGAAATGCAGCAAAATATGTTTATTAAATTATACAGATAAAACTTTAACTTCATTTAAATAATCTATATTCTTCACTGGGAGTGTCGTGAAGGATAGAATAATTAAACATGTACTATGAAGATATTTCAATGTTCTTTAAACGTTTTGAAGAATCGACGCTAAGCTTACAGATGGCTTAACGTCTATTACAGAGCTGATTGTATGGCGATCGGTTACTTGGGGAAAGAAAAGCACTGACTGCAGTGACGGCTATGCCAATATATATTGAATATAAAACAGAAAGAGAAAATTACAACACAGCTAAAAACGCAGCTTCAAATTTCGACAAAAGTTAAATGCTTGTGTCATGAGCACGAGGTGGCTATGCAGTGTCCGCAACGCACGTGGCCATCCACCGCATAAGCTACCTTACTGACATTGGCGGCTAAGGAGCCACCATTCTTCCTCTGCCCAGTGCCACCACAAGCCTAGAGCCGCCCCTGAGTACTGCTGCAATAAATTATTTCATCGAAGTGAAACACATGTTTAATAACGTGCTTTAACTCCTATCATCATGAAAATGATATCACGTATACATCTCAGTATTTTAGTTATTCAGAGAGCTGTAATATCACGAATGTAATGGACTCTGTGTCCAGTTGGAGGAAGAGAGCCGGTTTAAGAAGCAAGTAGTGATTCACACACATAGAGCACATAGAAGATCAAATACAAAACAAAGCATTTAACGTGCTACTTTAATTACGATGTGATTTGAGAAACTGGTTAATTAAACGATTTTAAGATGAAGTTTATGATGTTCTACTTTAATGACAAAATAAACTACGTGATTAAAGTGGAAATGTCGAGATTGAAGTTGACATTTCGTGCTTTTTCCCCACCGTGTGCCTTTTTTCTCTGTACCCTAATAAACTTTCATATGACACTCAGACAGTGGGCTTACAACTCTTCTTTTCACGGCGACTTTGATATGTGACTTCTTTTTATTTCCGGCACTGTGCGATTTTGTGAATGTGAGCTTTCAAGTTTCTCCAACACGCTATGTCACTTGATCAACTTCATTTTGTTGATTATACCACGGTTTATTTGAACAAATAGTATGTTTTTCCTTTGCCTCCACTTGGTATTCACTGAAATTCTTATATTTTCCCCGTGCTTTTCCCATTGTCTTTTCACAGAAGGCTGCGCTTAAGGGCGATTTATATTGATTTGCATATTCAAAGAGGCGTAATTCTGGGAGGAGTTGGGCGTTACATAAAGCGTGCGGCGTTAGTTTTCATGCTGATCTGGATTTATGTAGCGGAAGAACGTGGAAGTTGGAGTACGCACAGATTCCTGCATCTGGATTTTTCTGCTCTTAAGCACATTTCGGCTTTTGTGCTTACGCCATGTTATAGTGCGAGTTCTACGCACGGCGTTATACATGAGGCCCCAGGGCTGAAAGGTGACTAAAAGTGGACAGGAGTCACTTAAGTCACTTCTCCCTCTTTTAATTTACTTAATTTTCTTTTTATATTTTAGATATTGCTAATGAAGCTAAGCCTAACAACAGAGGTGAGTCCATCTTTATGTTGTTTCCATTCTTTATGTCCTTCAGTGTAATGTCTGACAGTCCAGGGTTGAGACGAGACCCACCTGACATTCTGACCACACTGACTCCATCACATGTAAACCTAGAAGATCTTCTAAAAGCTCACTTTCATCAAACCACTTTCCTGAATTCAGAGTAAAATGCTTTGTAAGAAGACAAAACACATTTTATTTTCTTTGAAAAGTCCACCGGGATGACTGGACAGCAGCAGATCCATTCCGTTCACAGGAGGCAAAATTTGAATGAATGGCTGAAAACAAAGAAACGCCTTAGATCACGGGTCCTCAACTCCGGTCCTGGAGTGCCCCAATGGCTGTAAGTTTTCATTCTAAGCCTTTTCTTAATTAGTGACCTGTTTCTGCTCCTAATTAACTTCTTTTGAATTACTTTTATTGGACTTGCTCTTGAAGACTCAGACCCCTCAATTGTTTCTTTTTCCTTAACTAGCAGCCAAACAATAATGAGGTACAAAATGAGCCAAAATAGGACCATCAAACCGTTTCTACCATACAATATCTGAAAATAAAGAAAGATGAAGGTCTTAGAAATGTTGATCTGCTCAGGTCCACAAAACATTTTACCGGTGCTCTTAGAAAAGAGAAAATGAACAATTTCAGAAATGTCTGCTAATGCACTACGAGAGCAGCAAGAAGCCATGGAATTAAAGAATGAGTTTTATTAACAACAAGACTCTGTGCCTAATTAAGCAACTGGTTGGAGTGAAATTGGTTGGAGTTTGAGACCCTGACTTAGTCGGTGTTCTTATGGCTCACTCATTTTTCATTTAATTTCTGTTTGGGTGCCATTTTAGGAAAGAAATGAAGCAATTCAGAGGAATGATGAAGACATTCAGGGCAACAAATCTTAAAAAACAAGCCAATTAAAATGAATTCAAATGAAGTTAATTAGCAGCAAAAACAGGTCACTCATTAAGAAAAGGGTTAGAATGAAAACCTGCAGCCACTGAGTTGGGGACCCGTGCCTCAGAGTCAGTCATCTTCCAACCCGCTATATCCTAACACAGAGTCACGGGGGTCTGCTGGAGCCAATCCCAGCCAGCACAGGGTGCAAGGCAGGAACAAATCCCGGGCAGGGCACCAGCCCACCGCATGGCACACACACACACACTCGGCACACAATAGGGACAAGTTAAGATCGCCAATGCACCTAACCTCCATGTCTTTGGACTGTGTGAGGAAACCCACACAGACACGGGGAGAACATGCAAACTCCATGCAGGGAGGACCCAGGAAGTGAACCCAGGTCTCCTTAATGCGAGGCAGCAGCACTACCATTGCACCACCATGCCACCTCTGCCTTAGAATGTGCTATGAATGTCTTATACCTCATTGTGCTGTACCATGACAGGCACTATATCCCATCTCCAGTGTCTAACACTTTGATTTCCCTTTCATTTTCAGCCTTACCTGAGAGGTGCAGCTGTACAGTGCCAGTCTGGGCTTCCATTACTCTAGCATTGCTTCTTGTGGTCTTCATTCATTTCTTCGTTTATATAACATGCGTCCTGAAGAGTAAAAGTATGTAGAAGCAGACCACTGCCAACTTCATGAAGGTAAAAGCTTAAAATTTATGTGCGGATGGATACTGACGATGATGTGTTTAATGGCTCCTAACAGATAGCCAGACATTAAAGAAACTGAAGACAATGAGACAGCTGCAGGTGAGTAGTGACAGTCCACTGCAGCCAGTTAATTTTAATTTGATATCATATCTTTCATGATTAGGGCACATGGATGAAAAGATAAAATCTGAGAGTGGTACTGTGTTCTGCATTCTGCCTGGTACCCTATTTTATTCACTAATATCAGAGGGTCGCCATTTTAATGCTGATGAGCGGCTGCTACTCCTTTACTGTCAGGTCGGTCACTCTTTCATGTCACGACTTAATCTCTGCTTTATTTTATTTCCTGTCAGTTTCTTTTCTGGAGCTTTTGACATTTTCAAAAAAAAAAAAAATAAATAAAAAGGAACTACTTAGGATGATAAACCACATGTGTGGGACTGGCTGATACAAAGATAGATCAGGCTGCCTGGCGCTCTAAGCCTGTGGGCAGCTCTGTATGAAAGTCAGTGTGACAGTTGCAATGCCCTTGTCACCATTTAGCTGAACATTTAAAACCACAAGTAGAAAATGAGAAGATCTAAACTCTCAATCTTTGTGGAGGGCATTTCAAAGGACTGACTCTTTAAGCTTGTTCTCCGTTTCTTTAAGCCCTTGGATTTCTCTTTTTCCTCTTTCATTGATTCTCTTGATTGCTTCCTTCAGAGGTCTGCAGACCTAAAATGACACAAAGTCATCTTCACCAGCAAGTTCTCTTCCTCATTTCGCAGTGGAGTACTTGCATCCTTTACACACCAGGTTTCACTTGACCGCCTTTGATTTTTATTCTTTCTATGTTTTCAGTGTGACAGCTCAATGCTTATTGTTTCTTCCTCAAGGACCCAGAGACTGAGATTTGAATCCCATGCCCAGACCCTGCCTATGTGCACTTTCCACATTATCCCTGGATCTGCATGAGCATTTCATCAATTTTCTGCTTTTCCAGCCACATCCTAAATATACTGCTCAAAAAATTAAAGGACCACTTTTGAATCCGAGTATAGCATCACGTCAATAAACGTCTGGGCTGTTGATCTGGTTAGTGAAAGAGCACAGGGGCTTGTTCATCAGTTTCAGCTGCTTTGGTGCACTAGAGGGGCAACAATGAGAGAGACGACCCCCAAAACAGGAATGAATGAGTTCACAGGTGGAGGGAGACCACTGACATTTTTCCCTCGTCATCTGTTTTGTGATTCGTTTTGTATTTGGCTACGGTCAGTGTCACTACTGGTAGCATGAGGCCATACCTGGACCCTACAGAGGTGGCACAGGTAGTCCAAATTCTCCAGGATGGCACATCAATACGTGGCATAGCCAGAAGGTTTGCTGTGTCTCCCAGCACAGTCTCAACGGCATGGAGGAGATTCCAGGAGACAGACAGACAGTTACTCTAGTAGAGCTGGACAGAGCCCCTCGTTGAAGGTCCTTAACCCAACAGCAGGAATGTCAAGGAGGGGCAGGATGATCACTGCCAGAGCCTACAAAATGACCTCCAGCAGGCCACTGGTGTGAATGTCTCTGACCAAACAATCAGAAACAGACTTCATGAGGGTGGCCTGTGGGCCCGACGTCCTCTAGTGGGCGCCGTGGAGCTCGATTGGCATTTGCCATAGAATACCAGATTTGGCAGGTTTTACATTGGCACCCTGTGCTTTTTACATATGAGAGCAGGTTCACCCTGAGCACATGTGACAGACATGAAAGGTCCTGGAGAAGCCATGGAGAAAGTTATGCTGCCTGTAACATCGTTCAGCATGACTGGTTTGGTGGTGGGTCAGCGATGGTCTGGGGAGAGACCTCTACAGGCTAGACAATGACACCTTGACTGCCATTAGGCATCGAGATTAAATCCTTGGACCCACTGTCAGACCCTATGCTGGTACAGTAGGTCCTGGGTTCTTCCTGGTGCACGACAATGCCCGGCCTCATGTGATGAGAGGATGAAGGAATTGATATCATTGACTGGCCCTTACACTCACTCGCCTGACCACAATCCAATAGAACATCTCTGGGTGGGACATTATGTTTTTCGGTCCATCCAACGCCTCAGCCTGTCCAGAAGATCAGTGATGCTCTGGTCCAGATCTGGGAGCAGATCCCCAGGACACCATCCGTCATCTCATTAGGACGTTGTGAGGCATGCATACAAGCACGTGGGGGCCATACAAACTACTGAGTAGGCCTACGATTTGGAGTTGCTGCAATGAAATTTCGGCCAAATGAACTCGCCTGCCACATCATTTTTCATCTTTGATTTTCGGGGTGTCTTTGAATTCAGCCCTCTGAAGGTTTATCATTTTCATTTCCATTAAACGTTGTTTTGGTGCTGATGTTGCTTCCAGAATCAGTTTGTCACTCATAAGAGAAGCCATTTTTGACACTTCATCATTCCTCCTCCTCATCCCGTTAGGGTTTGCCACAGCGGATCATCTTTTTCCACATATAGGATAAAGTGGCTAACCTGTTTATATTTTCATTTTCAGGAAGAACCTGGTATGATGGATTTGGAAGGCGATTATCAGGTACGGGTGATGGTGGTTGTTGTCATTGGGGGCCATCGGTCACAGCCAGGGTTAGGGTTATCTCCATGCCAAGGATTGCACCTCTTGATTGGCTAGATAACATAGCTTCTTTGTCTCTTCCTTCTTCCAAGAAACAATTACACTGGTCTACAAAAAATATATTTTGTTTGCTACTGGGAATTTCAGAGCAGCTCTTTATCAAGTTTTTTACGCTGATTTCATATATGACATCAGAATTAAGCTAGCATGTCAGGTTTTTGAGATACACATCATTGTCGTTTTGACACTTTTAAATATCAATATAATATATCAACACAACATCTGGAGTTTGAACTTTGTCCCACCAAAATTTTTTTGATGTATTTATTCTGAAAGCAAACTAAAAGGCGATGCCAGGGACACTTTAAAGTATATTTATGTCAATTTACCTCAATATAAAACTGAGGTCAGAGTGCTCCAAAATGTTAGAGGCACTCGCTTTGTGCTTGTACTGCACATCCATCTCTCTTTGCAAGAACCAACAGCAGTTACCCATCATGAGTAAATTTTCCAGGATATCGGTTTTCCATCACCTTTATATCTTGACTAACAAAATACCCGCACTTCGCAGCGGAGAAGTAGTGTGTTAAAGAAGTAATGAAAAAGAAAAGGAAACATTTTAATAATAACGTAACATGATTGACAATGTAATTGTTTTGTCATTGTCATGAGTGTTGCTGGCATATATATATATATATACACACACACACACGCACACATATAAACATATATATACATATATATAATATACATATATACACACATACATATTTACACATACATATAAATACACATACATATATAAACATATATATACATATACACATATATACACACATACATATATATATATATATATATATATATATATATATATATATATATATATATATATATATATATATATATATACTCTTTGGGGTGCGAGCAACTGTTGCTGGGGGTGCCAGAATCCATCAAGGAAGAAAAATGAAAAACATTATTTGTACAAAATCTTAATTTATTTATCCATTCCTAAATAATTAAATGGGCAGGCTATTTCGTATCAGTGCAATACGCTGCTTGTTAAAACGGATGACTTCTGCTCTTATGCGTACTTAGCGCTGCGTGGGTATTATGAACTATCATATTTGTTCAAGTTCTATTTAAATTTTAAATTTAAGTAATTTTTATTTAGTCGACAGAAATATCTTTGGTAGGAATGTAAGTTTAGTCATCATTGCATAAATTTTTCTTCACCATAGAAATTTAAAGGCTAAATTCAACTTACATTCCTACCAAAGATATTTCTGTCGACTAAATAGAACCTACTTATATCCAAATAGAACTTGAAAAAATATATTTTTTTGAATCTGACCGCGCATTTTAGATTGACTTGACGTGCACTACATCGAGCCCACGTGCTATTGTGCTGTCACCTGCCTGCCTCAATAAGTCACCGTCACTTCACTCTTACTTTTTTACCGTTCATTTAATCATGGCTAGTCGCGAAAAAATTAGAAAATGGAAGGAGGATTACACTGAGTATGGCTTTACCAAAACAATTATTGATGGAGAATAAAGTATCCATTATTTATAAAGCTTCAATCGGTGATCTGTTTTTCTGTGTTAGCCTCATATTTTTTCATACTTCTTCTCAAACCAAGGGAGTGCGAAATCGGCCTCGTACATCTCAGGGGGTGCGAGGGCAAAATGAATCATGAAGAGCTGCTATATATGTATGTATGTGTGTATATATATATATAGAAATAGTTTTACTGTCAAATAATGCTAAGAGTACGCGACACATGTTTCACCCTAATTCTGGGCTCATCAGGCGTACACACTCCCTGCACCCCTTCTCAGGAATTGAACCTCGGAAGTCAGCGCTAGAGGCAAAGCCTCTTGCGTTGCGCCACGGCGTGTGGTTCGTTTATTTGCCAGGATGTAGATCGGGTATATAAATATATAGCTAAATAACCGCGATTCGCAGCAGAGAAGTAGTGTGTTAAAGAAATTATGAAAAAGAAAAGGGAACATTTTAAAAATAACGTAACATGATTGTCAATATACAGTATTTGTTTTGTGATTGTTATGAGTGTTGCTGTCATCAAGGATTTGATTATCATTATTTCTTTCAATCAGGTTCATATTTGGAGGATGTGTTGTGTTCAAGTTACATTCTATGTTTGTCAATCGTTGTAAAGATGACAGGTTTTATTCATCGATTCCTTTCTTACTACATCAATAAACAGCTCGTCTTCCTCTTTATCTGAGATGTGACACACTGCATGCATGGGTTTTTTTACACTGTCTTCCTTTAGCTGAACATTGACTTTTTCCACCGTGTGCTTTGTTTCCGCAGTAGCTGCACTTATGAATATGCTTGTATGCGTCACACGCTTCATATTCTTTTGCTGCCTTCTCAATTGTGCAATGCATTTTTTGTTCAGCGCTCTTTGGAGCTGTTGATTTTTGTCTGCGTACTGCGTTCACAGTCAGTTCACGTGAGCCGCTCGGAGTACATGCATCGAAGGTTCTCAGCTGTGCTTGTGCTATCTCGTGCGATGTCCATGGCTTTATTTAATGTTAGCTAAGACCCGGCACTTAAAATTTTCTCTCGCAGTTTCGCCGAGTTTGTGCCAAACACCTCCCTGACCATCTGATTTTCGTCTGCATAAGCACAGTCCTTCACCTGTGAATATTTAGCGGCAGTGTTTCTATTGGATTGCCGCTGACGTATGGCCTTATATGGGCAGGCACTCAATTATGTGGGAGGTATGACGATGAGGGACGCAACTCCGCCTCACATGGTGACCGAGCTGCAGGCTATGGCCGGTATATATGTACATAAGTAGGTTCCAGTTATGACCGTTACGCGTAGAATTTCGAAATGAAACCTGCCTAACTTTTGTAAGTAAGCTGTAAGGAATGAGCCTGCCAAATTTCAGCCTTCTACCTACACAGGAAGTTGGAGAATTAGTGATGAGTCAGTGAGTGATTGTTATTGGACTTCTGTGCTCGTCACGGATTGTCCATAACGAACACCATGTTCAAGCATAAGGGTGTTCATATGTGCACTTGGCACCAGGACACCCTAGGCCTCAGTTCGATGATCGACTTTGTGGTCGTGTCGTCGGACTTGCGGACATATATCTTGGACACTCAGGTGAAGAGAGAGGCAGAGCTGTCAACTGATCACCACCTGGTGGTGAGTTGGCTTCGATGATGAGGGAAGATGCAGGTCAGACCTGGTAGGCCCAAACGTGTTGTGAGGGTCTGCTGGGAACGGCTGGCAGAATCCCCTGTCAGAAGTAGATTCGACTCCCACCTCCGGCAGAACTTCAACCACGTCCTGAGGAAGGTAGGGGACTTTGAGTCCGAATGGGCCATGTTCCGTGCCTCTATTGTTGAGGCGGCTGACCGGAGCTGTGGCCGCAAGGTGGTCGGTGACTGTCATGGTGGCAATCCCGAACCCGTTGATGGACACCAGCAGTGAGGGATGCCGTCAAGCTGAAGAAGGAGTCCTATAGGACCTTTTTGTCCTGTGGGTCTCTGGAGGCAGCTGATAGGTACCGGCAGGCCAAGCAGAATGCGGCTTCAGTTTTTGCTGAGGCAAAAACTTGGGCATGGGAGGAGTTTGGAGAGGCCATGTAGAACGATTTTCGGACGGCTTCGAGGAGATTCTGGTCCACCGTCCGGCGCCTTAGGAGGGGGAAGCAGTGCAGTGTCAACACCGTATATGTTGGGGATGGTGCGCTTCTGACCTCAACTCGGGACATTGTGGGTCGGTGGGGGGAGTACTTCGAAGACCTCCTCAATCCCACTAACATGCCTTCCAATGAGGAAGCAGAACCTGGGAACTCTGAGGTGGGCTCTCTCATCTCTGGGACTGAAGTCACCAAGGTGGTCAAAAAACTCCTTGGTGGCAGGGCCCCAGGGGTTGATGAGATACACCCGGAGGGTGGAGTGCCCTCTCAGGGTTGGGGGAGAGATCCTGCCCCAAGTGGAGAAGTTTAAGTATCTCGGGGTCTTGTTCACGAGTGAGGGAAAAATGGACCGTGAGATTGACAGGCGGATTGGTGTGGCATCTGCAGTGATGCGGGCTCTGCATCGGTCTGTCGTGGTAAAAAAGGAGCTGAGCCGTAAGGCAAAGATCTCAATTTACCAGTCGATCTACGTTCCTACCCTCACCTATGGTCATGAGCTATGGGTAGTGACTGAAAGAACGAGATCGCAAATACAAGCGGCTGAAATGAGTTTCCTCCGCAGGGTGTCTGGGCTTTCCCTTAAAGATAGGGTGAGAAGCTCAGTCATCCGGGAGGGGCTCAGAGTAGAGCCGCTGCTCCTCCACATCGAGAGGACTCAGATGAGGTGGCTCGGGCATCTGATCAGGATGCCTCCTGGATGCCGCCTGGGTGAGTTGTTCCGGGCACGTCCAACCGGGAGGAGGCCCCGGGGAAGACCCAGGACACGCTGGAGGGACTATGTCTCCCGGCTGGCCTGGGAAGGCCTTGGGATTCTCCCGGAAGACCTGGAAGAAGTGGCCGGGGAGAGGGAAGTCTGGGCCTCTCTGCTTAATCTGCTGCCCTCGCAACCCGACCCCGGATAAGCGGAAGAGGATGGATGGATGGATGGATCAATGAGTGAGTGAGTGAGAGTGAGTGAGTGAGTGAGTGAGTGAGTGAGTGAGTCAGTCAGTCAGTCAGTCAGTGAGGGCTTTGCCTTTTATTAGTATAGATTATGATGATGATACTTTTTATTAACCCCTGAGGCCAAATTCATTGTTTCACTGTCATTTTTTGAGTTAGCATTTGCCACATTTTGATTTGAATTTATTAGATATCTGTTATTTGTATTCTGCCCCCTTAAATATATATTCATTCCCTGTGTCCTGGGAGTGACATCCTAAGAGGTGGCATCATTCTAATGTCACCATGACTACCCTGAGTCAGAAAAGAGGACCTAATTAGTGGTGCATTGAAGTGTGAGTATTTTTGTCATATGCATGTATTTTCAGCTTTGCTTTTTAACTCTTAAGTTCAGATTGTGTGTTGGAACTTGGTTGCTTTAGCAACATCTCCTTACTTTTTTAGGGAATTTTTGATGTATTTTCTGTTTTTGTGAATAAATACCATTGTGTATAAAGATTCTTTGTTTCCAATTGCCAGGCCAGAATTTTTTATAGCTTCTCTCCTTGGGAAGCATCTTACAATATGTTGGGACACAAAGTGAAAAGCCTTTTCCCCATTTTAGGCCTGCTTAGGCTGAAGTCTGCCTGTAGCAGCTGGGCACTAGCTGGATTATGGAGAGCTACTTCTGGGATGGCTAGTGAAGGTCCTGGCCTGGTTTTAGAGGATTCACACATCCCTTTTTGTTATGGTCCTGACTAAAAATCATAACACACTGATCCCTTCTGTTGCTGGCTGCTGTCACATGAAAATTGGAAGTAGAGATGCATGATGTCATTGTCACAATGGCATAAAGGATGGGATTGTAGTGGTCCAAGATTATGGAAAAATAAAAACCCATGTGCGTGTTTTTTTCATGTGATTGTTTGCAAGAATTTTTGTTGTATGTTTTCTGTAGCAATTTGGGTTTTGGTTTGAAAATATTAGTCAAAAGCAAAAAATAAATATTATGTGCAGATTTGGGAAGAAAGTGAACAAAGAAAAGATTCTGAATGAAAATGAAAAGCTAAAATTACTGTTGCTGAGTGATTCATTTATATTTCCATCTGGTATTTTGATTATTTCATTACTCCAGATACTCAGCATATAGTGTTTGTCAAATAATATTCATCAGATATTATTTAGGTGTTTTGCAGTCTCTGTGTACAATGTGCTAAAATACCGCAACTGCATTATGGTACTGCGTGTTTGATGTTTCTAATCAGACAGTAATGGTGACTTCCTTCAGTTGTTTGCTTATATGTGCTGTCAGAAAGTGTATGCTGTGCAGCCTCGTCCATGGTGATTAGTATCATGAGGCACATTTACTGTTTCTTGTGTATTGGGTACAGAAATCTGCATCTTCTTTGGCTGCCTATCAGCACCAGTATGAAGATGTCACTTACAAGGAGTGTTTTTCACCTCCTATTTACTTGGTGTGATGACACACTGTTTAGCTTGAACGCACATTAAAGCGTTCATCTGAATGTACTGTAGCTGCCAGTTCTTTCAACCTCACATTTACTCTGATTGTATTGTCGTAACTGTGAACACCAGAGAGCACACACAATCATCTTCATTGTCATTTACACCCACTAGGCTTTACCGAGTGCAGTCTTAAGTTTGGTGAGTCGTCGGTAGAGTGAACATAAATCATCAGCCAGTGGCACAACTAGCTTGATGAAGGCCCTTGTGCAGCACCCTGAGGTGGACCCCTCCTGTCTAACATACAACTAGATCCTAGGGGCCACTGGGTATTGGAGTCCAGGACCGCATCACTATCGGATCACACACTGGTGACAAACAAAGCAGCTCTCTAAATGGAATTTGTAATAACTTTTTTAATCGCATTATTACAGCAGCTGTAAGTTAGCAAAAATAAAATAAATTGTGGGAATGGAATATGGGATGTGTGGGTAGTAGTAGTAGTAGTAGTAGCAGTACATAAATATATGTAAGATATGGACCTGCTTACCAAGACAACTTTGTGAAAGAAGATGATTAAAATGTAACGTGACCTAGAAACTATTCTGCGCTATAAAATAAAGTGATTTCAATTTGTAACAAATTAAAATGACAATACCAGCTGACAGGATACTACTACACAGTCGACCTGTTTTACACAAGTTCTGAGAAAATGGACATCATAAAGTGAGCCATCAATGGTTCCAAGAAATTTGCCTTGTTGGTATTAAATTGCTTTGTCATATATTTTGCTTGTTTGTCGTTAGTAATTTCTCCATTTTTAATGGTTTTAGCAGACAGCACCTGATCTGAAGCCATTGTATCGCTACTTCCAGACCCAATAGTTGCCACCATTTCACTCACTGCACTGTCTCCATAACCTGCTTGCGGCCGTTGCACCGATTCACCGCGCTCAGCATTCTCAGTTCCTACCGCTGGCCCTCGCTCAGTTTTGAGAAAGATAGAAATCTCGGTAAACTTAGCGTTTTTCAATTCCTGCTGCAGGCGTGCCTGACGTTTAGCAGCACCACTCTTATAATGTTTGCCGGGTCCGCTGCTACTGGCCAACATGGCGTCATATCGGGAGAACATAAAACATGTCAAATTGTTCAAATATTCTGCATTTCCCAACTAACGGGGACTTAACAACAGAATTGCTATGATTTTTTGGCTACAAGTTGGAATTTTGAAAACTGTTGACATCAAATCAGAGTACAAAAGTAACAATCATTTACAATTTGCTGTGTAAGCCCATGCTGTAAAAAGCCCGGGATCCTACAAACTATTGAAATCGTCAGAAACAAAAACGGAAATGTAGAGATGTCAGGTAATTGAAAAGAACTACTCTGGACTTCTCTCTCCTAGGAGGATTAGCGCGCGGGAGGAAAAGTAAAAGGGATACCATTTTGCCAACGTTAGCAGCTAAGCGACTTTCTCTTTTTTCGTTTTGCTGACGTGCTCGCCCTGCTTGTGCTATTAGCAGCTAAGCGAGTTTTCTGTTTCCTCAGAGGCAGAGCCCTTAGCCCGACTCCACCTCTTACTTCCGAGCCAGACAGACACACACACTTCCACTTGTAGACGTTTATATATAAGATAATAATCTATAGTTACATTACTATAATACTATAGTGACATCCTTCAAAACTTCTTCCATTGACGTCCACTATGGCAGACCAAAGGTCACCAAATTTGGAAATGTGCATTTCTCTGTAAGGCGGACTTGGACTTGTTGTGCCTACAATTAGGCTCTAAGCCCCCAAACTCCCGAAATCTAAATTCGTGAAAACTGTAGGCCTGCTAAATACGTAATATCATCATGGATTGGATTGGACTTCCCTGGTGATGATGCAAACATACCACTGAAACTGTGAATTATTAACACAATGAACTGTGCAAGTGATTTAGGTTATTCAATTTTTTTTTAAATCTATATGGCCCTAAATGAGACCCCCAAGCTTGTAGGCCCTTGTGTTTTGCACAATTTGCACAATTCATTGCTACGCCATAGCTCACAGAAGAAATTCAGATGAAGACTTGGGGTCTTTTGAATCAAAGTAGCTGCGTTGTGCCCCTTTTCTTGCACTCGTATTCACCACAGACACACACAGAGTGACAACTTCGAGCAGGTGCTTTCCTTGCCTTGGTAATTTTGAACTAAACTGATGGGTCTTGCAGAATTCCTCAACTAGTCACTGAGCCCTAATATGTTGATGAGTGAAAATGACAGTTTTTGAAACTGAAGTAAATAAATTCATTAAGAAATGAGCAATAAATCACATATATTTCATGATATCATTGGCACATTTTACCATAGGTTTATATATTTGTGTGTTTATATATTCATTTTGTCAGAAATATTCCTAGCATTCCCATCATCCTCTATTGGGAAAGGTGCCATATAAATATTTTTTTTATTATTATTGCTGGATGAACCGAGGGCAGAAAATAGATTGATAGAACATAAAGTAGAAGTATGGACAAATTATATAGAGGAGGAGGGTAGTGGACCACTGGGTGTGCCACAAAATCTCATCATCTTGATTTTGTTTTTCAGACGCTGTCTCATAAAGACACTGCAGTTTATGATGTGTGCATCAAAGATGAGAATATCAAGAGGAACAAGGAGAACAATTAACTGAACAAAGGAAAGAGAGAAGGAACCGCTGCCATGAGGACAGTGAACAGACAGAGTAGAAGGGAAATAGGGAAATCTACTTACTTAGCAGTGGCAACAAGAAATAAAAAGATATGTTACGCTGTGTGTTTATGACCCACTCTTACTTAACAATTCGATATTTTCTTCCTCGTTTTTTTTTTTTATTTAGAGACTATGGGCCAAAGCATTCAAGCATCAGTCTTTCCTTCTCATCTATGGAATCCCGTGTCTCTACTGCATGTGCTGTTTTTATTGGATTTCCTCTTAAGTGGCTCTTCACATCTTTTTAACTTTTGACACTCCCAGCCCTGTTCTGTTCTCAACTAGGATGGCCATTGGGTTAATTCTCCATAGTCTCCTCTTGTCTGCTTTGCTTTCCACCAGTAATTCAAAAGAAACAGTTATGGCAGCTGACTTTGGAGTAAATGTTTGAATTGTGTTCCTAAAGGACTTACTCCACTTGCTGAATCCATTACTACTAAGAGTGATGAACATGACCAAGATTCGTCTAACAGATGAATCACGCAAGCGGAGAATACCTCATCGAATCTCCTTACTACTTCAATGTGGGCTGAATGCTGACATCTTATCTGGGTGCTATGAATGTACAGTTAGTTCTGTCGAGTTCTATCACTTAGAACCGGGGAAGCCAGTTCTGTCCTGTAAGCCCCTGTGGCTGCAAGTTTTCATGTCAAACAATTTCTACTTTAAATTGGACTCCTTCCATAAGTAAACAAGCTATATCAATCAATGCATGAATTACAAAATGGTTATTCTAAATTTTTACTGAATAAAGCAGGAACTTAGATGTATACAAATTCCTTTTTTGCTTTTTATTATTTTGTTTGGTTTAATTTCCTGATTAATTATGCCATTGTTTACGAATACGCACAAGTAGGTAACATGCAAATAGTGTCATTTAGTAATCAGTCACTAATGAAAATAAAAAAATAGTGCAATATGCCTGAAAAATGGGGAAATTTTGCAATATGATATAAATTATATACAAATCAAATATATATTTTAATGACAATATCTTAAATATTTCGAAACATAAATTTCTTTTAATATATTGTGTGATGGACGGCCGGCAGCTTTTCCCAGCCAACACATCCAGGACGCTAGATGGCGTCTTCCTTGCAGCCTAGAGGTGCCCTGGATTCCTGCAGGGCATCATGGAAGATGGTGTTCGGCTTCATAGCCCTGCTGGGTGCTGTGGGTTCCGCCGTGTGACGCTGCAGGGAGACTCAGGGATTTTTATTTCCCATATAGCCCGGAAGTACTCCATAGTCATGGGAACTGAAAAACAGAAGTACTTCCGGGCTGAAGAAAAATGTAATTCTTCATCTGACCTGGAAGTGCTGACAAGTCACGTGAACAGAAGAGGAGAATCACTTCTGGGTCAAGGTCTATATAAAGGACTATGGGAGACCCAACTAGCCAAGCCGGAGTTGGGAGGGAGTGTGACAGAGCTGCTGTGAGGAGAGGAGGAATATTATTGTATTGTTTTGATTATTGATTTATTGTTTATGGTGGAAGAGGTACTTTGGGGAACTTTGGAGAAGAAAATTAAATTACTTCTTGGTGCTTTTAAACCAGTGTCTGCATCTGTCTGTTGGGTTTCACAGGGCAACAGCGCCCTCAAGTGTCCAATCATTGACAATTGACACAAACATTTTCAAATAGATTGTGCACAAAATATGCACTATGCTGTTTGCCCAGCCCCATGTTAGTAAAAGATCATTCATATGTAGCACTGGTCAAGCCTTTAATATAATAAATGCTTATTTCTTCAAGGAGTCATACAATAAAATATATTACAAATAAAATATAAACAAATATAATACAACGCATTTAGGTATCCATTAATATGTGAATACAAATGAACTTCTTAATGTGTATTAAAAACTCTACAAATCTTACAAGAACTAGTGAAATCATAATAAAACGAGGAAAAACAAAACCTTTTGTGGCTCACCAGGCGGGCACATCGCCGTCCAACCCAACACAGACAGATGCAGAGGCACAAGTACAAGCACACGGTTTTATTTTTTCTCTTTTCCCTTGTGGGAAACTCCTTATATGTTTCCCACAAGTATAACACAGTTCAGCACAGTTCACACAATGCTCTTCTTCTTTTTCTTCTGTCTCTTTTCTCCTCCACTCCTCCTGGCAAGCTTTGTCTCCCTCCTCCCGACACTGGCTACTCAAGTAGTGTCTGTTGGCTCCTTTTATAAGGCAATAGGAGTGCTCCAGGTGCTCGATGCATTTTCCGGCAGTACTTCCTGGTGTGGTGGAAAAGCTGCACTCGAGGGCTCAGAAGTAGCTGCAGTACCCCCTGGCACTGCCCATGGATACCCAACAGGGCTGCACCAAACTCCAACTCCCATGGAGTATTGTGGGAGTCTGAGGCGCTGCTGCAACCCAGGGGGTCTGCCATCTAATGTTCTGGGGTAGGTAAAGCTCTGGATATAATCCTTCCCCTGGTTCTTCCAGTGTGGAAGTATGGAAGCATCTAGCAGCACTGGAGAAGGTCCAGAGAATAGCGACTAGACTGATTCAGGTCTACAGGGGTTGAATTATGAGGAAAGAATAAAAGAGCTGAGCCTTTACAGTTTCAGCAAAAGAAGATTAAGAGGTGACCTGATTGAAGTGTTTAAAATTATGAAGGGAATTAGTCCAGTGGATTGAGACGGTGACTTTAAGATGAGTTCATCAAGAACACGGGGACACAGTTGGAAACTTGTGAAGGGTAAAATTCACATAACCATTAGGAACGATAGACACTTGGAATAATCTAACAAGTAAAGTGGTAGACAGTAAGACGTTAGGGACTTTCAAAACTCAACTTGATGTTTTTTTGGAAGAAATAAGTGGATAGGACTGGCAAGCTTTGTTGGGCTGAATGGCCTGTTCTCATCTAAAGTGTTCTAATGTTCTATTGTTCAACAAAGAGACAGATGTCACATTTTTGTGTTTTACATATTTTGTCACAGAAGTCTGTGTGACATGTTTGGGCAATTTGCTCAAACTGCCACACCATTGTTTGCAAATAAGATTATTACATAAAATGGAATAATGATCAAAGCAAATCTTGTACATTACAGGATTACTCCATCTGTGTGGAGAATCCATGCACTGTCAGGCGAAATAAAAGCACTGAAAACATTACTGTTGAGGAAATGTTGGATAAGGAAGTCCAAACTTATGACCTCACTGACACCTTAGTTGCAGTTCTTCAATGCATCTGCAATCGCAGTGGGATTTTCATTTTAATGAAAATATAAATCTAAGACATGCATAAGTCCAGAAATTCCATTATGTTCAAGTTGTTGGTTATATACAGTACATTCAAGATTTATTATGAGATTAGCTGTCCCCCGCCACTCCACCCACGTAGTGGTGAAACAAGACAAACTCTGCTTATTGATTTTTAAACAGGAACGGAGGCTGGCGCATGAGTGAGGAGGGTCCCATCTGGCTCTCTGCTCCTGACATCACGCTTCCTCCTTCCCCTCGACCCGCAGCCTCTGTCGCAGATTAGTGTGAATATATCGCTCTTGTAAGCGAACTATCATTCTTAGCGTGATGAGAGAAATTGCAAAATCAACCGGAATATTTAAGCAAATTATACAAAAAATCCCGATCTAAATCTAATTCTCTCGTGGAAAACGGACAGACATAGAGAGAGGCATTGAATTTTACAGTGTATAGAGAGAGATGAATGAGATACAGGATGAATTGTGAAGATTTACGTGATGTGTGTGTGGTTTCTTCTTAAGGACCTACAGTACAACAATTAAACTTCAGAAACACTCTTGTACATGTAGAAATGAACAGGTTGTCACAGGAGGCCGGGGGACAGAACCAGCTAGGACGCCTGAAAGAACTGGGAGGTGGTGTATACTTCCTCTGGGCCATGAGGGGCAACTGCCCTGGATCGGGAGAGGACCACTGGAGAGGACAAAGGAGGCTCAAGCCCGTTGGGGCCTGTGGCCACTGCCAGAGGGCGCCCGAGCCTCATGGAACCCAGGAAACATTTACTTCCGCCACTTCCGGGAAGATGGAGGGAGATTCTTCCAGGAAATGCTGTCGGAAGAGCGTCATCGAGCACCTGGGACACGTTCGGATGAACATAAAAGGGGCCGCCTTCCTACAATATGGGAGCTAGAGTCAGAAGTGGGAGCAGGATGAAGCTTCTGAGAAGAGAGAAAAGGCAGCCATGGACAGTGAAAGGCTCGAGGAAGGGTGTTGTGGTGCGGGAGCACTGTGCTGCGTGCGGCACTGGTGTCTGGGAGACATTAGAAATAAAAGCGTGTGTTATTATGAAGAGTTGGTGTCCATTTGGTTGTGTCCGGGCTGAATCCTTCACAATGTATGAAGTGTGTTGCAGCTGGGAAAGTCAACAAGAACATTTAGCGATAACCAAACGATGAATTTTGCCTGAAGGTAATGGAGACAAGTCCTTTGCTTTGTCCAGAACCTGCTGATCCAGTATTTCTGGGGTGGATCTCAACTCCAGAGTAAGGCAAAGCTGCTTGGCCAATCTCTTCAGGATCACAGAAAACTGACAGGTTATGTTGGGAGATAATTGGCTATAGCGCATAGCGGGCTAAAGATTTAAACAGGATAGAAAAGTGGATTTTTGGTTCAGTTGCATTTTTGGCAACAGGGAAAAGGCAGCTTTTCAATAGTGATGATTTGGGTATATCAGAAAATGGCATTTCTCGAATTTAGCCCCAAACTTTTAATACCCTCACAACAAATCAAAGGGATACGCAGATTTATACATTTCCCCACAACTCCATGTGAGGTCATCTTAAAGCAAGCTGTATTCATGAAAATCAGCACACATATCAAGGTCATCGCCCCAAGTGTGGATGATCATGCATATACAAATCACAAGTGATATCACGGGAACAACACATAGGTGGTCATGGATCCAGACTGTATGATAATGGCCAGCATATTACATGAAGATAGGTGGGGCTGGAAGGGTGATTGACAGTGTCATACAGGTACACTATGCTTTGCATTCCACAAATCCTTGGAGCATTCACGTTACATTTTACAAGCCTGGAAAAGTTTCAGTAGGCAGGCAGAAACCCCTGGGGTATTGGATCAGTACAGTCTTGCAGACAATAAGGGGGCATCTCGGAGAGAGAGACACAACATATGGGTCTGGAAGATGATTGGGAACAATGGAATAGTGAACACAACTTTGGAAACAGTGCTGGACTAGCTGTGCCTAGATTCAATAACTCTTCATTCCCCATCTCCATAACAGCAGGAAGGCAATTTTTTTCTGGAAGAACAGCAGTGGATCATTGGTTGATTGTTGAATAAAAATGCCTGCTATTAGACTTGACTCTCATTCAGTGTGTGTGTCTTGGTCTTTCCAACTCACTGCTTGTTACAATATTATTCAAAATGTTGCTGCGAAGTGCAATGTCCTAAGTTATTATGTTTTCCTTTTCTGTAAATATTATTATTATCTTTATTATTATTTATTTTTATTTTATTATTATTATCAAGCCTTGTATTAGTTTTCAGAAAACTACAAAGCATTATCATGATTTCCAGGGAAACTACAAAACGTCTTGTCATGCATGGGCGTCGGAGGACTCCTCAAAGGGCTGGGGAAAGGTATGTAAAAACCCGCCGAGACGAGACGGGGGGCTACCACTGACACAGCTCTGAGAAGCCGCCCAGTTTCCAGAAGTTTTGTTATACCTGTAAAAGACATGCTAATTAAGAAAGAGGCGTCTTTTGCCTAAAGACCAGAACGAGCCACACAGTGGAGCACCAGATTTTCTTAAACCTCAATAAAGGAGGAATCCCTGATCAGGAACAGCGCATTGGTGCATATTTTCGTTACTTTTTATTTTTGCACCCAGTAGGCATCCCAAACCTTTGACTGATTCCAGTCTGTCCTTCCACCGCCTGACCACATGCTTCATGAGTTCCACTTTGTGGCTCAGGGGACGACATTCATACTCAACCGTGGACTCCTACTAATTTCTGGCTGTGCCTGTGCAACATTTTACAACTTTTTCTCGTGATTATTCCACTTGCGTGTGGTCAGTGTGTTAGTAGTGGGATTTTCAGATGCAACCACAAGGTGTATCCCCCCAGGAATGCAACTATCCAAAACAACACCACGATCAGAATGCTGCTCTCACTTGCACCAATTATTTCAAATAAAATTAAGAACTAGTTAGAACTCAGTGACCATCTCTCGTTTCTGTTTAACCCATTATTACAGAACTGACCAAGAGACATCGCAAAGGTTTGGGGCAGCCATCCATATAATTTGCCCTGGCTGCAAAATGGGTAAATTGTTGAGATATGATCACAGGTTAGAGTCCAGAAATCAACTGATGGTATGGAGGCAAGATGGCGGCTTTAAAGGCCAGTAAAGGAAGTGATGTCATCGGGACCAGAAGTGACGTCATCAATAGCGCCAGACCAGAAAGTGACGTCTTCGGGACTGGAAGTAATGTTATCAATGGTGCGGAAACCTCACGGGATTTCCCGTGGATGGTCTGCAGAGGATTGAGAGCGAGAGTTAGTGCAGCTTGCCGCCCCTTGGTCTTGTGTGATATTGCTATTATTCAGGGCCTCTAGCTTCCTCCCAGTCACATGTATGTAACAACATTCACCAAAAACCCCAGAACAGCACCCAATGATCATCTCTATATATATAAAATCCTGCATCTGTCTGTGTGTATGTCTGTCCGTTTTTTGAGAGAGAACTACTTAGAGGATTTAGATCGGATTTTTTATATAATTTGGTTGAACATTCCGATTGATTTAGCGACTTCTCTTATTGTGCTATGCATCATAGTTCGCTTGCAGTATCAATTTATTTGCGCAAATCCAAGAGAGACACAACGGGCCGAGAGGAGGGGGGCGTGCGGGGCCCTCCTCACTCATGCGCCAGCCTCAGGGCGTATTTTACCTCCGCTTAGCAAACGAGCGAGAGAACTACTTTAGGGATTTAGATTGGGTTTTTTTCTAGAATTTGCTTGAACATTCCGGTTGATTTTGTGACTTCTCTCATTGTGCTAAGTATCATAGTTCACTTGCAGGAGTGATATATACAAAATAAACTGAGAGAGAGGCTGTGGGCCGAGGGGAGGGGAAGCGTAACGTTAGGAGTAGGGAGCCGGGCGGGGCCCTCTTCACAGTCCTGTTACACTATTACACGGGCGGAGCCATGGGGGACGGCTAGTTAATATATACAAGTATACTAACAATTCCACAAACAAAGAATAAAAAATGTTATGACATAAACCCCTTAAACAACAAATAAATTTCCAAATTAAAGCTCAACATTTCCAATGTAGATTGTGCAATGACATTCCAATGATTGAGCCCTTTCAGAAGAAAACAATAGTCTGCGGGCGGCATGGTGGCACAGTGGTAGATCTGCTGCCTCGCAGTTAGGAGACCTGGGTTTACTTCCAGAGAAAGTGGGAAGGGGAATCCAAAAGTTTGCTTCAGGTTCTGTATTTGTGGAGATGTGAAACCAGTCCCATGCAGCTGGAGGGGCTTTGGTGGCTTCTTTTTTTGTTTTTATTTCATCCTTTGGTTTCTTCCATTGATCAGTCCTCTTCTATATAGGGTTCTACTACATAGGAATAAGGCAGTACAAGTCTGTTTATGAAAGGATCAGAAGGTGAAATCCCAATATGTAACAAAAAAAATGAAGTTTAAGAAACAGATTCTCATGGCGTAACCATCTCTGGCTCAAGTGTTCCTGCTTTCTCATTAATCTTTGAGTAACAGACAAACTTATGAAAGAACATGAAACAAAACCAGATAAAAATGGCAAAAGGGACTGGGTGAGTCTGTCATCATCTTCACAGAAAAGGGTGGCTTACTGGAGAGAGTTGTCTTCTCACATTTGCAGGCTTCTAATTGAATGTCAACTTTCAGACATTGCTGTTTTTACTTGAAGGCTGAGACAGAAGAGGTGCAATCTTCATGACGTTAGAGGAATTGACACTCATAACGCTTCTGACCGGCCATCACCCACTCTGAAGGCAAAAGGGAGGTTGAGGAGTTAGTGACTATTCTGACCCTTGGTCCAGAGGTGAATTAGAATTAATTAATTAATGTCTGACATTCTTAAAATATTATTTGGCAAAATTTGTTGCTGATTATATGTTCTATTTGTTATTATAAATTTCTTTGTCCAAATTGTTTTGTTAATTTTAAATGATTGGTTTATGTTGATTATGTACGTACATCTGAAAATGTAAGTACACCCCACAGAATGCTTTTTCTTTTTTAATCTCTGTGAACAGATCAAGATATTCTCTTCATTTAAACAGTATCTATACATAGAGCTGATGTAATATAACAAACATCAGGCCACTTTAACATTTTTAGTCAATTGTAAAATTAAAAAAAATAGATATACTGCTCAAAAAAATTAGAGGAACACTTTGAAAAGACATCAGATCTCAATGAGAAAAAAATTCATTCTGGCTATGTCTACTGCCAAGGACTGATATGGTGATGTGTGAGGAACGAAAGGATGGAAATGAAAATGATCAACCGACAGAGATAGGGCTGAACTCAAAGACATCCCGAAAATCAAAGGGAACAAAATGATGAGGCAGGCAGGTGAGTTCATTTTGCCGAAATTTCATTGCAGCAACTCCAAATTGTAGTCAGTAGTTCCTGTAAGAACTCTGTGATAAATGTTATCTGATGCTGGTGATTTGCTGTGGGGCAATGGTGGGTAAAGAAAGATTTACGGATCTTGACTTTGCCAATGATTCTATGATTTTCACGGAGTCATTAGAGGCTCTGATGGGGTGACTGAGCGAGGAGTCTGAGGGTCTGGGCTTGCGAGTGTCCTGATAAAAAACAACATCCAGGCCTTTAATGACCTCTTGGGCATGGCTGTCAGCAGTGTGTCTGTTTGCGGAGAGTGTCGACCTCATCATCGAGAGGTTTACTTACCTCGGCAGTGACATTCATGTCTCTGGTGACTCTTCCTGTGAAGTCAGCAGACGGATTCGGAGAGCATGGGGGGTTATGAGGTCACTCCCAATATCTCTGCAAAAGAATGAAGGTCCAAGTTTTTAGAGTCCTAGTACTTCCTGATATGGTTGTGAGACAAGGATGCTATCTAGGGACCTGAGACAAAGACTAGACTCCTTCGGTACTGTGTCACTTCAGAGAATCCTTGGATACTGCTGGTTTGACTTTGCATTGCTCACGGACTACCAAGTGAGACACATTAGCTGCATTGTGAGGAATCGTCAGATGCGGCACTACAGCCATGTGGTGCAATTCCCTGAGGGTGATCTGGCTCACATTGATGAGTATAGATGGTGACTTCCAGAGGGTGGGACTGGGTTACGTGACTTCCTGGGGGTTTGCCATCTGGGATTCAGAGCTGTTTTGTTGTTTGGTAGATGTGGCAGCAACACGTTGTACCAGTGCATGCTCCCCAGCCTGACATGACCTGACCTATTTTTTAATTCCCCTCTGGTACTCCTGATGCACTTCACCTTCTCCTTATCTGTTCTTTTCCTAATAAAATCCTGAAAGAATCTCTTTGGGTCATCATTTGCCTTATCTGCTCTATTCCTATCTAACTGCCTTTTAGCCTCCCTGATATCCTTCTTAATGGTTGTCCTCAAGTTCTAATATGCCCCATGATTCACATTGCAGCTATTAGTCTTAGAAATCTAACTAATCTGTTTTTTCCTTTGTAGCTTCTTTTTTTGTTTCTTAAATTTTCTACTAATTTCTAATTTAGGTATGTACCTGCCCTGCATTAGATGTTTTTAAACTTGTTCCACCGCTCTTCGACACTTAAAAGCTTATCCCAGTCTATCTTCCATAGACTTTGGTGCATCTGCTCAAAATTTTCTCTATTAAAATTAAAACATAATCATTTTAGTCTTTGCATATATAATCTTACAAAATACTCAGAACTGTATTATGTTATGGTCACTTGACCCTAGTGGTCCAATCACCTCTAAAAATAATAATAATTTGCATTTATAGAGCGCCTTTCACAAACCCAAGGTGGCCTTACATACAGAGAAAATAAAAATTACACAGAAGACAAAAGTTCATAGAAGAGGAAAGTTTGGAGTTGAGATTTAAAGGTGGAGAAAGAGGAGCAAACTCGGAAAGACTGAGGAAACGAGTTCCAGGGTTGAAGGGGCCATAATTCTGAAGGAGCTGAGAGTCTGGTGCATGGGACAGGAAGGAGATGACTGTGTGAAGACCTGAGAGAGCGACAAGAAGTGTATGGAGCAAGGAGCTGAGTGAGGTAAAGAGGGCTTTGAAGGTGAGAATCTTGAATTCAATCCTTGATAGAACCGGTGACCAGTGAAGCTGGGAGAGAACAGCGGAGATGTGAGAAGAATGCTTTGTGTGGCTGTGGAGTTCTGAATGTCCTGTAGCTTCTGTGTAGATTATGCAGGGAGGTCAATGAAGAGGTAATTACAGTAATCAATATAAGACATTATGAAACAATGAACCAGAGTTTGAGCATCATTGAAGAACAGAAATAGACAGAGGCGAGCAATGTGACAGAGATGATAAGAACACCATCAATTCTATCCTGACTATTACAACCTACTAAATCGAGACAAGCTTCACTCCAC
This sequence comes from Polypterus senegalus, assembly GCF_016835505.1. Taxonomy (NCBI): domain Eukaryota; kingdom Metazoa; phylum Chordata; class Cladistia; order Polypteriformes; family Polypteridae; genus Polypterus; species Polypterus senegalus. Next base: position 309,550,654 of record NC_053154.1, on the reverse strand, counting down.
ATTGGTGCTTTAACATACTGTGTTTAAAAACAGTCTAAGAACTCTTGGGGCCTTATGTATAATACCAGGCATAGAATTCACACTAGAACATAGCGTATGGACAAAACTGGAAATGTGTGTATGCACACAAAAAAAAATCCAGATGCATAAAACTGTACACACACCGAGTTCCATGAACCTTCCCTTTATAAATCCCAATTAACGTGAAATTTAGTGCAAGTGCATAAGCCTGCAGCCCCACCCAACTCCTCAAATCAATATAAATAGCACCTTTTGTTCATTCAGTGTTTTGTTAAAAGACAATAGTAAAAGCACATGGAAAAAAGGTGCATTCACAAACATATAATTTTATGTTCTCTTCAGATTTATAAAGAAACTTGGTGTGGGACCTGGTGTGCATGTGAATTTATACATTTAATATGTCTGCTGTTTTTGCCTTTGTAACATAAGAAAAACTTTAGTATAAATATTAGGAAGGTTTTATACTTGAGACCCCTGGACTACAATGTGCTGTCAACAAGTTAAATTACAGTACACTTTAAAATTCTTTTGGACATTTATAGTGATCTTTCTGAAATGACTTGAACTTGGTAAGCTATTATAAAAGACTGATTTAGTTTGGCCAGCAGAGGGAGCAGTGGGTCAACTTTAAAAGATTCACTTCCTGTGAACACACCCAATTCTTTCAATTTCGGACTTCCTGTTATTTTTCAAAATGTGTTCCATTGCATTTGCAGGGACATCAAAGTCAAGAGACTTCTTCATCTTCGTCTCATACAAAATTGATTCATAAATTCATGTTGGCTCATTTTGTTTGATCTTGGCAGGTTGCAATAGTTTTGGAGATGTTTTGAACCAAACTGCAGACATCTTAAGGTTTATTTCAGTGTTATGAAAAGCACCAGAGTGTTGTGCTCTTTCAGATATCAGTTGCTCATTCTGAGGAATCTGTTTGATTGTGCTGCATTAACGTGTATATCTGTAACTGAAAGGTCGTAACGTTCAACAGTTAAAGGAGGAGGTGTGAAACGAAAGAGGCGTATTCATTGGTCAATATGTCATGTCTTCTGGTTAACTCTTTATATTCTGCAGTTTGAAGGCTTTACTTGATAGTTAGGGTCCGTCAAAAAAGCCTGGGACTATGCAAGCACAAAACAGTAAAGAAACTTCTTCCAACTGATCAAAAAAATTACAATATGGGTTCTTAAAAGTAGCTCCATGTATAAAAAGTAATGCTACAACAACAACAACATTTATTTATATAGCACATTTTCATACAAAAAAAATGTAGCTCAAAGTGCTTTACATAATGAAGAATAGAAAAATAAAAGACACAATAAAAAATAAACATAAGTCAACATTAATTAACATAGAATAAGAGTAAGGTCCAATGGCCAGGGGGGACAGAAAAAAAAAAAAAAAAACTCCAGACGGCCGGAGAAAAAAAAAAATCTGCAGGGATTCCAGGCCATGAGACTGCCCAGTCCCCTCAGATGGACAAACATTTGTCAAAGAATGGGTCGCTCTCAGGAGCACGTAAATTCCAGTGTGGTACCGTGATAGGATACCCCCTATGCAATAAGTCCATTCATGACATTTCCTCCCTACTAAATATTCCTCAGTCAACTGTTAGCGGTATTATAACAAAGTGGAAGCAATTGGGAAGAACAGCAACTCAGCCATGAAGTGGTAAGCTACGTGAAATCACAGAGCATGGACAGCGCATGCTGAGGTGTGCAGAAGTCGCCAGCTTTCTGCAGAGTCAATAGCTACAGATCTCCAAAAGCTCAAGAACAGTGCAGTGTAGAGACAGAGCTTCATGGAATGAATTGGTCTCCATGGCCAAGCAGCTGCAGTCAAGCCTGACATCACTAAGTGCAATGCAAAGCACCAGATATAGTGGTGTAAAGCCCACTGGCCTCTCGAGCAGTGCAGACGTGTCCTCTGGAGTGATGAATCACACAATCCGATGGACGTGTCTGGCCAGGAGAACGGGACTCGCCTGCCTGCATTGTGCCAAGTGGAAAGTTTGGAGGAGGGGAGGTTATGGTGTGGGGATGGGTTTGGCCCCTTAATTCCAGTGAAAGGAACTCTTAATGCTTCAGCATACAAAGCCATTTTGGACAATTTCATGCTCCCAACTTTGTGGGAACAGTTTGAGGATGGTAACATGACTGCACGCGCACCAGTACACAAAGCAAGGTCTATAAAGAAATGGATGAGTGAGTTTGGTTTGGAGGAACTTGACTGCCCTGCACAGAGCCATGACCTCAACCTGATAGAACACTTTTGGGATGAATTCGAGCGGAGACTGCGAGTGAGCCAGGCCTTCTCGGCCAACATCAGTCCCTAACCTCACAAATGCTCTCCTGGTCACAAACTCCCCTAAACACACTCCTACACCTTGTGGAAACCCTTCTCATAAGAGTTGAAGCTGTTAGAGCTGCAAAGGGTGGGCCTACTCCTTATTAAAGCCTATGGGATGTCATTAAAGTTCATGTGTGTGTAAAGGCAGGCGTCCCAATACTTTTGGCATTATAGTCTATCTATCTATCTATCTATCTATCTATCTATCTATCTATCTATCTATCTATCTATCTATCTATCTATCTATCTATCTATCTATCTATCTATCTATCTATCTATCTATCTATCTATCTATCTATCTATCTATTGTAAGAGACAGCCAGCATCTCAATCCAGCTGGGATGCCCCGATATGGAAGAATGGGTGAAGGCAGCTTTTTTTGGACAATAGCTCCCCCAAGATGCTAGATAGTAGCTCCCCTGAAGTGTAGCATTCCCACAGGGCATCCTGGGAATTGGAGTTCTGAATCTCAGCCCTGTTGGGTACCATGGGTGCTGCCAGGGGATGCTGTGGAAGGACAGTGGGAGACAAGGTTCACGCCTAGTACTAGTAGTAGCAGGTCATGGGAATGGAAGCCCAGAAGTACTTCCGGGCTGATTAAAAAACTTGAATTCTCCAACATCCCCGGAAGGATTGACAAGTGACGTGGACAGAAGAACAGAAGCACTTCCAGGTTGGACACTATATATAGGTAGGACTGCTGTGAACTCAGCAGGGGAGCCTGAGTTGGGAGGAGGTGGACAGCGCTTGCTAGGAGGTGTGGGGGAGAAAGAGAGAGAGAGAGAAGATTCTTTGAAGAAAAGCTGGTGGTGGAAGCTGGATCAGAGGCTTTTCATATCATCACTGTGTCGGACTTCCAGGTCTGGATCAGGTATTCCAGTTGGTGTTTCTCTCGCTGCCTTGCTAAGGAGCACATTCTGTAAAATAATACAATGGTTGAACCTTATTGTGCCATATTTCTGTGATAAGAGCTTTATGTGCTGGTGTTTTTACAGTATCATAAAGGCATGATAAATTTGACAGTGAGGATTGTGTGTGTTTTCATTCTTGCATCACATTATATTAGTCAATCAATGCAAGTACTCATGGATGGACTTGTGATCTCTATATTTATAATAATGGAGTAATTGTCCTGATCTCCGGCCTTACACGCAGTAAGCTGCAAGCATCACCCATTGATGACTGGCTGCATTTTTTATGCTGTGTCCCATTGTGAGGGCTGGTCAGGGCTTTGCCTGTGGTTAGCTGGTGCCTGCTTGTCTATCTCTGTGGTCTCTGAATGCTACTGTTGTAATTGAGTTGTTCACTTTTTATTTTGCTGCAAGTATTAATTGTATGAATTAATGTTGCAGTGTGAATGATGAGTTTTGCTAATTGTGTCAGCGTTTGGCTTTCAGAATGTGTCTGCTGTGTTGATGAGTGTGGTGGACCATATGAGTAAAAGTGTAATAGGGGCTTTAGAAAGTCTTCAGACCCCTTTGCTTTTTACACATTTGTTATGTTGCAGCCTTATGGTAAAATTATTCAAATTAACGTTTTCCCTCATTAATAATAATAGTAACAACACAGACACAGAGGTACACAGACTGGTCATGTGGTGTGCGGATAACAACTTGATACTCTACTCTGGTAAAACCGAAGAACTCGTTTTAGACTTTAGGAAGTGCGGTGTCAACCCCCTCCCTCTGACCATCAATGGGCGATTGTGTGGAAAGAGTTCACAGCTTTAAATTCTTGGGAACCCTCATCTCGGACAGACTCACATGGGCAGACAACACCATGGCTGCAGTGAAGAAGGCACAACAGTGCCTATATTTCCTCAGACGTCTTAGGAAATGCAACTTGTGTGCCAAGCTGCTGGTGCTTTTCTATCGTTCGACCATAGAGAGCATCCTGATGTACGGTGTGACTTTGTGGTGTGCTGGTTGCTCTTCAGCAGACAAAAAAGCAATGTCGGGTGCAATTACCACTGCTCAAAAGATTGTCGGCTGCCTCTCCCCTCTCTAGAGGAGATTGGCAACTCTAGACTGCTCTCTAGAGCAGTTAAGATCTCACAAGACGGCTCTCATCCTGGTCGCTCCCTGTTTGAATTGTTGCTCTCAAGAAGGCATTACAGATGTCTCAAGACAACGGCCAGTAGATTCAGGAATAGTTGCTATCCTCAAGCAATAACAATCCTAAATGCTGCTAAACTTTCTGATTATACAGCACATACTGAATCCTAGCACACTATCTAGATTATTTATAGTGTCTTTGTTTTGTGGTATGCGTGTATTCACATAAGGATGTATGAGTGGTATAGTTAGTTTGTGAGAAGTCTTTATGTTAGTATGGATCTATGGGTTGGTTTGATGGGTGGGTGTGTTTGTATTGTATGATGTTGGAACTGTGGTTTTATTAAACTACCAGTAACAGCATACTGCACGATAACGTGCAGGGAATACACTTGACTTATAGCTTTTATACTCTCTCTGTACGTTTATCATTCGTTTGCTCAGAGGTTGATGAGCCTGCCGCTTCCTGAGCAGCTCTTCTTTTCTCCATCCTAGCGGCCCGCTTCTTCTCTTCTTCCGTTGGCATCTTATTGCATTAAAACTGATTAAGTTAGTGTTTGTGTTGCAATTACTTAGTACGTTTTTCTTTAAATTTTCACTTAAGCTTTAATCTGCCTCAAGGATGATTTAAGATATGAAGAGGTAGGGGAAGTGGTAGGGATGAAGCCCTCTAGCTATCTGCCTCAAGAATGAATTGAGATATGGAGAGGTAGGGGAAGTGACGGCGAAGGTGGTAGGGTTGAGAACGGCGCCCGTACGTATGCGCTGCACAGCCACCCTGCTGTGTGCTGCTAAGAGTTGATTCTACAATAAAATAAAATAATAATAAAAAGAGTAATAATTCCAAAACTCTTTGCTTTTAATATAAAACTGTACTGCAGAGTTTCAGCGCAGTATACAGTATGTGTACCAAATTTCAGGCTACAGGTTATTTGATTTTTGACCTTGATCTTACTGGGTTGACCTTTGACCTAAGAGGTCAATCATCACCTGGGAATAATTCCGTGGAACCAGTGTGCCATCCTGGAAGTACTTCCGGGTTATACTGAAAGCGGGGAGGTCCTCCCACGCTAGCACCCTCTCTCTGCAACCAGGGCTGAACTTCCAAACTCAGACTCCCAAACACCCCTGCGGGTGTCCTAAGTGTGCCGTCACAAGGGGATCACTGACACCATTCGTATGGGGGATGGAACTGCTTGGAACCAGCAGTTCTGGCTTTAGCTAGTCCAAGCATTATTTTATTCTTATGTATTATTCCAGTCGGACACAAAGTCACTTCTTTGTCCAGCTGTCTGTCCTTATGTTCATGCCTTCCATCCGGGTAAGAAAACATCTTCCTTCCTGGCCAGGATATCTATTCTCTTTCTACAACTGTCTTTAAGCTCACCTAATGGCTTTATCTTTGCTCACAACAACATTAACAATTTATTTCTTGTATGTAGGCCCTCCAATCTGCAGGGAAAAACTTGAGGGTTGGTGGCAGAATTGGCATTCCAGCCACCATAAAAAATCTTGCACTGTTTCCATTCCATCTGAGCTGGTGTGGTGCTGAGGTATCGCCCATTGCATGGCTGCACTCGGGTTCGAATCTGAATCCTGAGTTGGTTTGCTGTGTGGTGGGTGCAGCAATGCACTGTATCAGTGTGTGCTCCTAACCTCATCATCATCAAAGTCCAAAATCACACAAGGAAGGCCTCAATGGGCTTTAACAGGCCCTGTTTTTAAGCCCCATCCCTTGACATTCTTATAAGACAATAAAAAAAAAAATCCAAAAATAAAAACCTTTTAGAGAAAAATAAATGGAAGAAACATTTTGGGATAGGCAATTCAGACACAGACCCCTTTCCAGGTAGGTTGGATGGGTGTCAAAAAATGGGGTAAATACAACACACTAATGAGAACACAAGGAAACCTCTTCACAGAGCTTGATGGCCAACCTATCATGGCCACCTCAGAAGTACAATACAACAGTACAAACTGCTTTGTTCTTGCACAGCTCTCCTCTCAATGAGCAAGCACAGAGCGAGTGACAACTCTCAAGGCAAAATGCAGGAACAGGTGACACCACTTACTAAATGCAGGACTATCACATATGACAGTACAGATTTGTTCAAATACATCAAAAGAAATGTAGAAACTAATGCACATAAATGAAAACAACAAAATCTGTCCATCAGATAATTGTAGAAAAGGAGTCAGATAAGCCAGACACAGTCAGAGTGCTGGAGACCTCCCTATTGGCCATTCTACTGTTCATTCAGTGCTGGACCAACCAATCAGATAAAAGGACCCTTCTACCCATTATTTCCATTTCTGCTTTATCTGAGATGCCTTTTCATAGGTGGGCAAACAATGTGGTAGTAAAGCGGTGACACCAAGAGCCACATGAGGATACCAAGAAAGGAAACAGAACAGGGGAGGGTTAGCAACCATTCAGAAATATCACATTACTTGTATTTTAGTACAAATGACTAACAACAGAGATACAGTCTGAACAGCTAATCATCAGATCCAGTCAGGGGAGACCATCCATAAACAAGTGTGTGCCTTTCCTAATCGGTCCAATCAACTGAATTGACAACAAACAGAGTGCAGATACATCTCAATGATGAGTAACAGAATGGGATGCACCTGAGACAAATTTTAAAAATCATAGAAAATGGTCTGACAAGAGAAAAAGAGGAAGGCCTAAGAGAAGGTTTATGAATGTGGTGAGAGAGGACATGAAGATGATGGGGGTAACAGAGCAAGATGACGAGGACAGGAAGATATGGAAGAAGATGATCCTCTATGGCAACCGCTAACGGGAGCAGCCAAAAGAAGAAGAAGAAGGTAGAAAATGGTCTGAATACTTGTGTCAATGTGAGATTTCAGTTTTAATCTTTGATACATTTGCAAAACTATCAAAAATTCTCTTTTCAGTTTGTCATTTTGGGTCATTGAGTGTTGCTTAATGAGGGAGAAAATGAACATAAAAGATTTTAGCACAAGGCTGCAACATAACAAAAAGTGCAAAAAGTGAAGTGGTCTCAGTTCTTTTCAGAATCCACAGTATGTCGGCAGTAGGACCATGAAAGAGGGTCTGTCTGCCCTCCTCCGCGTGTCTGATATGTCCCAGAGCAGAGCTGTTTCCCAGACGGAGGGGATTCCAGCTGTTTCTAATTTTACTCTGGTTTCTTTCAGTCCACAGTGCAGGGAATAACAGGAAAAGAACAGGAAGAGCCAATGACAAAACGGGACATTTAGAAATTTTGTTGTGCACTTGAAAACACAAGACAGAAGATGTACAGTTCAGAATGTCTAGCACAATGACCGAAAGAAAGTGTGTGTCCACCACTGATGCACACTGCAAACTTTTAAACACAGTAAATAAGCGGCCTGTTTCTAATGTAAGGCTGGGCGTCATCCTCCTCCCCCACTCCTCTTCTGTACTCGTCTTTATTTCAGCTCAGCTATTTATTACGAGGCTGCCTGCCTGCCAGTTGTCGACCTCAGAGCTTTGAAATAGCGATAAAGACTGTTAAACAAGAGCCATGGTGTAACTAATGTCTGTGAAGATCAGAGCTTTATTTTAGGAAATCTCAATGCATTACCAGGAGATAAGGTTTAACACCAAATATAATTTCAAACTTGATGCAAGAGTTTAAAGGACAAGCTGGACTTTGTCTAATCAAGCTATCCTTGGTGCAAAGAATTTAGTACACAGAGTCAGGGAAGTCACACACCCCAGCAGACATTTAATGAGAAGTCAGAGAGGAGGCACTTAATATTGCTTGGATCACTTCTTTTATCATTAAACATATATTGTCACACATGTGCTATATCTTCCCAAGTTGCTGGATCATAAGAAGGTAAGAAATTTGACAAACAAGAAGAGACCATTTAGTTGATCAAGCCCATTTGTTTAGCTAAAAGCTATGCTGTTCCAATCCAAAATAGCTAAGATGGATCCTACCAAGGAATCGGCAGCAGCTTCTCATCCAGGCAGGTACTGTAGGTAATTGGAAGGGTCTGGGTGAGGCATGGAGAGATGGACATCAGAGATGTTCTTTAGAATCATTGAGTCTGTTGTTAGTGGAAGGTCCACCACAGTACTCCAGAGCAGCCTGAGGAAGAAGAGGAGCAGGTGAACATTGTGGAAAACACCTTCACAATGAAAGGACCTGGGGGGAGAGCATGCATTATCTCCCCTGGAATGCTAGGGGGGGGGCACGGGTCATGGTGGTACCACAACTTCTCACAGGGCTTCATTGGAGTTTTAAACTTATATGGCTTATACTTCACGCTCAAAACGCGTATGCACATGCATCATGGCTCCCACACGTTCACAGTGCTTATTTGACGCGTCCTCTGAGGAGATCCTCAGAAATTAACACGGCGTGTGCACGAGTTGCAGTACCAGCAAAAAGTCGGGGAGTGTGATCAAGTCAGAATGTGATGTCAGAGTCTCTATTTACAATCTATATGTGACAGAAAGCAGATCATCCAGGATCGATGTGTGTGCTTAGGTGTTTGATGAAAAGTTCGATGTGGTGAAGCAAAATGGTGACATACAACTGCATTCGTGGTGCTTTTATATTCAAGTGTCGCATATTCCCCAACGTAATGGCACAATATATTTTTAAAGTCTCACCATCTTCTGTGCGTCACCTTCACAGCAGCATCATAATGTACAGCAGCGTATTTGAGCCATAATGAAAAGGTCTAACTTGTGATTACAGTGTAAATTTCGGCTTTAATCTCGAAATGTTCACTTTAACCTTGTCATTTAATTTATCATTAAAGTAGGGCGTCATAAATGTCATCTTAAAACCAATGCAGTTGTTAATCGCTATGTGCTTCTGGGGCTTCCTCCTGATCTGACAGCAGCAATCGCCAAACAGAACACATTACATTTATGATATTCCAGCTCTCTGCACATTTAGAATCCTTAAATATATACCATATATACTCGCGTATAAGTCGGGTCTTGAAACCTGAAAAATCAATCATAAAATCAGATCCCGACTTATAAACTCATTCAAAAATGCAACACTTGTTTTTTTTTTTACATCTTCTTGCTTCCTCTAATCTCTCATCAGTTTCTCAGACACATTGAATTTTGTTGTAGCAGCGCAGTTACCAATTTCTTTCACTACTTCAATGACGTTTAATTTAAAACCAGCTTCATATTTTCTTCTGATCGAACACTCCATCGTAGATAAGGGATGCTCTTACGATAAAGGTATATGAGGGCGTGAGATACATAAATCAGTGCAAACGTCGCTTCGGAATAGTTTGGGTATTACCATGTGGACACGTAGGCGCAATACATAGAAACAAAAGGCTGTGTACTCCGTGGTTACTCTCTCAGGTGGCCGTTAACATATCGTAATCTCTTAAACCAATAGCACATTCGATTTATACGACCAACATTATAAAATTCCGGAAATTATACGGTAAAATAAAGCCCTGACTTATCCGCGAGAATGTATGTTACTTGTTATATTTTTCAGATAAGTTGTTCACTTCATTTAAATAATGAATACTGTTAATAATTGAACATGTTATGGCAGTAGGGTGGCAGAGCAGTAGCGCTGCTGTCTCGCAGCAGGGAGTCACTTCCCTGGTGTTCCCTGCCTGAATTTTGCATGTTTTCCTGGTGGGTTTCCACAGTGTGCTCCTCTTTCCTTCCAAAGACATTGAGGTTTGGGGATTTCGTGATGCTAAAATGACGCTTGTGTTCACCTTGCAATGAGCTGATGCCTCGTCCAGGGATTTTGTTTCTTTCTCATGCCCAATGCTTGCTGGAATGGTCACATTCCTGGATTGATGGATGTAATCATTAAACATTATTTTGAGAGATATTGTGGCAAGGTGTCCTGGGAATTTAATGGACGTTTCAGGCAATTCACAACACAGTGAAGCTGAACGTTTTCTCAAATGATGATATCTCGCACTGCCACCTGGTGGAATCGTCCAGATTTGCGTAAAGTATGCACACAAGTATGAACAGTACCATGCTTGTGTAGCAGTAACATCTGCTGGAGCATGCATTGCGACTCGTGAAGTATAAACCCAGTCTAACGAGGCAAGTCGTTATTACATTCTACATGTTTCATTTTCTGATGAAAGTGGGTGCTGTCCTTAACAGTCTTGTGTCGTTTTATCATCATGGCCTTGAGAAACTTCCCCTTGACATCAACAAAGCCAAGGAAGTTCTGCCCCTTCCAGTCCACCAGGTATAAAGGGATGATGCTCCCAGAAGGTGGCATCTCATTTCAGACCTTACCATGATAGCAAACAGATTAAGAAAACAAAATGCAGTTGAAACGAGCACTAACTAAAGGGTATTGTCCCTCTCAGAAAGCAACTGCAAGCACATATTTTCTGTTATTTTTTTGTCTTTTGTTGAAATTAAACAGGGTGTTGTCCGGTTGGCAGCCCAAGCATTTGGCTTTTGCTCTGCCTCATCATTTGCCCCGCTAATGAACACCCACTTCATAATGCAAATACACAGGTTTAAATGGAAGCACGTTAGCTGAAGAGCTACTTGTTCCTTTGTCATTTGCATTTCATTAACGGCTGGTAACAATTAAAACTTAAAAGGAACAGTTTACCATAGGCGATTAAGAGTTCTGAATTGTAACAAATGAGTTAATGAAAACTAAGCCCAAAAATTACCAGTATTGGTTTAGTAGTAAATAAATGGGTTCTAATTAAAAATTTGGCTGAATCAAAAACTTGCAGCTACCGAGGACCTCCAGGACCAAAGCTGAGCACCCCTAATCCAGAGCATTGCGAAGTGGGATATTGTGGTGGTCTGGCCATTAGTTTGACCGGAGTTGTTGTATTTCTTTTAAAAAGTCATTCTGTTCATTTTGTCCTGGGGGTTGGTGAGAAAGGAAACAGATGAGTGTGACTGTCGGAGGTATGAAGAGTAAACCAGACAGACCTTTGTCATGAGGTGATCCAGTGTTGCTCACACAGTCCTTGACTCTCACAAACGGTGGTCTGCCCACTATTATCCAAGACTTCATAAGCTCATCCACTTCCGTATCTCTGAGTTTACCTCTTAAAAAGGATGGCTGGATGGTATTGAAGGTGCTGGAGAAGTCAAATAACATCCTCCTCCTAGTCCTGCCAGCTTTGTCCAGGTGAAAATACTCCTTGTGGAGCAGACAGATAGTCACCTCCTCCACTCCAATCTTTGTCTGTTAGGCAAGCTGCAGAGGGTCCAGGTGGTCTACCACAAGAGAACTCATATAGTCCAGGACCAGCCTCTCAAAGGTCTTCTTGATGTGAGAAATACTTGTCACTAGTCTGTAGTCATGAGGTGAAGAGGCGCCTGCCTTCTTTGGAACAGGAACAATGCAGGATGTTTTCCACAGCAGCAGCAATTCGCAAAGTCTTAGTGACACACTAAACAGGTGACAGAGGGCACCACAAAGTTGCTCAACAATGACCTACTTAGGAACTCGAGGACTGACTCCATCTGGTTCCGCAGCTTTTCTGTGTGTAGCTCCCTCAATTGTCTTCTTACCTGGTCTTCAGTTATGGACACTGATCAGAAATGGACTCATCACTGCCCATTCTAGTTGACTTAAATTGACCAAGCTATGAGAGATGAAACTCTAATCTTGTTGAAAACGTTTCCTCGTAGGTTAAGAGGTGTGAATAGATGTTCATTTTAACAACTGAGTATATACAAATATTCTTTCATTGTTTCATTGTTGATGTGATTTTTATATCATTATTAATCTCTCACTCCTTGTGATAACCAAGTATTTTTGTTCTTCATCTGTATCTTTGACATATGTTGGTTCTGAATGAATAAAATGGCCACAAATTACATTATTGACTTCCTTAGGCAAACCTCATATGCTCTGGAGCAGGAGGGAGCTAATGATGACATTCCAGCAGCCAATGAAGCCTGAAGCAGCTCCACTACTGGCCCACCACCTAGTTGAGTCAGTAGTCCAACTTTATGAAGAGCCTGACTTTTTACAAATGTAGCCCTCCCACCATTGAACTGGTGGGATCCATATTTAACATATCCCAATAAATTTTAATAACCAATGGGTCCAATGAAACAATTATATTTATCCCTGCTGTTACAATATTTCAAAGTAATGATTTGTAAACACTCACTCCTTTTATTAATTATTTGAATGCAACCACCATGTAATCACTCCATACAATCATGGATAGGAAACAACAACAACAAAAAAACAAATAATAATAATAATAATAATAATAATAATAATAATAATAATAATAATAAAAACATTTATTAAACACACCACTCAAGGGATATTATTGCAGTTTAACTTAACTCAATTAATTGTATTAGGGCTTACTATGCTTATCCAGAGACACTTTTTAACACCATTTCCTGGGTTTACTATCTTAATATTTCAGGATTGTTAAAGACTATATTTTATGCTTATAGTGTTTGGACTGTATTGGGAATAGATATCTCAATTTGAATCCTCATACACAGCTGCTGCGGGGCTTGTTTTATTTTGGACGTGCTCTGTCTCTAGGTATGTCAGAAGACTTTGTGAAAATGCAATTATGTATATACTTTCTTAGAAGGTTGGCGTCCTTCAACATCTGCAATAAGATGCTGCAGATGTTCTACCAGACGGTTGTGGCGAGTGCCCTCTTCTACGCGGTGGTGTGCTGGAGAGGCAGCATAAAGATGAAGGATGTCTCTCGCCTGGACAAATTTATTAAGAAGGCAGGCTCTGTTGTAGGAATAAAGCTGGACAGTTTAACATCTGTAGAAGAGCAACGGACATTAAGCAAACTCCTGTCAATCATGAAGAATCCACTGCATCCACTGAACAGGATCATCTCCAGGCAGAGGAGTAGCTTGAGTGACAGACTTTTGTCACTGTTTTGCTCCACTGACAGACTGAGGAGACCCCACACTATGCGACTCTTCAATTCCACCCGGGGGAGTAAATGCAAACATTATTCAAAGTTATTGTTTGCTTTTACATGCATTTTTATTACTCTTTAATTTAATATTGTTTTTGTATCAGTATACTGCTGCTGGATTATGTGAATTTCCCCTTGGGATTAATAAAGTATCTATCTATCTATCTATCTATCTATCTATCTATCTATCTATCTATCTATCTATCTATCTATCTATCTATCTATCTATCTATCTATCTATCTATCTATCTATACCCTCACTGTTAATGCCTTTCTCATCATCTGGTTATGTGACCCTGGACTATGCCGTACGTTCACCGCTAATGAAAGTATACATGCACTGAAGCTATCCCTGGGTCATGACTCTTGAAACATGCCATACTTACACCACTACAGCAAGGCCACATGCTGAGGTGGTCTCTGTGTTATGGCCCTGAAACATGTCACTCTGACTTTCTTTCCGTTTTCAGGGCATGCAAAGAAATAGTCCATGAGCTTCTCAGCAATACGTGACCCGAATATCTGGTTGAATGGCTTCCTTTTTGGGGAGGTCTGCCCCCTATGACTTGCAAATGGGCAACATGCACTATTTCTGTGTGTCAGAGTCAGCATGACATTGTTTCATCTTTGCCTTGTTTGGAATGGCATGATTCACCGAAGTGGGGGCCACCACATGAAGAAAGAATATAAAGCCTTGGAACATTGCCCGGCACACCTTTGAAGCTGATGGATGGATGGGAGATAATGTCATCTGAAACGGAAAATCCTTCCAATGCAGCAAAAAAAAAAATGGCAGACTCTATACATCGGGCCCCCACTCCCAAAGGTCTTGTCATGGCTTCCTTCATCTGTTATGACATATTTCCTCTTGGGATTAATAAAGTATCTATCTATGATGTGTAAACCATCATTAAAGAAAGCTTAGTTATTTCTCTTGTGTGATTTGTTACCGCCGTATCACTAAGGGAGGCGTATCACCTTTTTATATTAAATTTATATAGATTCAGGTTATGTAACATGCCGCAATTACAAAATAACTCATTCCAACAAGGGAGCTAGTGCCCCCTGCTGGATACAGGAACAAATGCAAAATGCTTCATTAGGTGCTGTGTTGAAAAGCAATGAATCATTTTATTGATTTCTTTTTGATTGCGACAGGAGAAAATTGAGCGAAAATTAAATGTACAACACAACATACATTATCCATCACATTTCAGAATATTTTCCATGTTGACTGGCATTTCATTTTGTCAAACAGTTTCCTATATGGCTGGACACTTTGCTGTGGCTTTTGCCTTAACCACCTACTACATAAAACTGTAATACAAAATGAACGTTCTGTATTACTTCATTTTGAGAATGCCAACAGACTGTCTCATTTCATATGCATGTTAAAATGTAATACTTTATTATTACAAAACAAGCCTACAACCTGTAAAATATATAATGAAACATACAAACTCACTTAGCAACTCTGTTCCATTTATGCTACAAATACTGATGACATTACAAAAATTCTGCTTCTGGTTATCAAGAGATTAATCGAAGAAATACAAGGCATTTCTTACTTTATACATTATTTATATAGATTCTCTTTACATGTTTATTACAAATAAATACTTCATTGTAGACATTGCTATTACTAAAAATTAAAGCAGTATTACTGCCTTGATATTAGGATACTTCATATGAGGCTGTAGTGTCCAAGTGACACCCCTTCATTTGTAGAAATACTGTACTTGAAATTGATTAAATGGTATAAAGTGCCTTTTCTAATTGCTTAAAATGACCTAAAATGACTGCATGTTCTGCAGCGATGGTTGAGAAAAATGCTTAATCTCTATCATGAGAACATGAGAAACAAAGATCACATAAACACTGATACAATGAGCTCGTATGGAGTCTCAGCAAAAACTATCAAAACATCCATGAAAGAAAACTCAAATTACTCGTGTGCTATAATTGAAACATCAAAATACTCGTGAGCTATAATTGAAACATCAAAATACTCATGTACTATAATTTAAATATCAAAATACTCATGTACTATAATTGAAACTTCAGTTATCCAGTTGTGCGCTTACAACATCCTAATTACGTGTTTTTCTGCCCTTTAGAAGTGTTCAGAAGACATTAAGGAGGCTCACAGAACATCAGATTATATAGTGCCTTGAGGTGTGGAGTACAAGTCACAGGAGGTTCTGCTCAACCTTTATAACACACTGGTGAGGCCTCATCTGGAGTCCTGTGTGCAGTTTTGGTCTCCAGGTTACAAAAAGGACATAGCAGTGCTAGAAAAGGTCCAGAGAAGAGTGATTAGGCTGATTGAGGGCTACAGGGCATAAGTTATGAGGAAAGATTAAAAGAGCTGAGCCTTTACAGTTTAAGCAAAAGAAGATTAAGAGGTGACCTGACTGAAGTGTTTAAAATGATGAAGGGAATTAGTCCAGTGGATCGAGACGGTGACTTTAAAATGAGTTCTCCAAGAAAACTTGTTAAGGGGAAATTTCGAACAAACATTAGGAAGTTTTTCTTCACGCAGAGAACCACAGACACATGGAATAAGCTACCAAGTAGTAGACAGTAAGACTTTAGGGACTTTCAAAACTGAACTTGATGTTATTTTAGAAGAATTAAGTGGATAAGACTGGTGAGCTTAGTTGGGCTGAATAGCCTGTTCTCGTCCAGATTGTTCTAATGTTCTAAAAAGCTGGAGATCAGCAAGCCACGGGGACAGTAGTTAGGATAAGTTGACAAAACCTAACAAGTGTCAAAAACACAGTGATCAAAGATAAAGTGACTGAACCCAAAACTTAATCGAAATTTTAGTTGCAAGGATCCCGGATAAAATGTGTATTCAGAACAAAACAGTCGCAATGAGATTTTCTAATTGTTTCCACAAACTTGGACACAAGCATATATGTCATGGAGACTTAAGTAATGTTACACCAATGTCACCTTTAAAAACTATGCCACCTATGGACAACGAAAGAGTCACAAAAACATACAATGGTAGTGCCTACTAAAAAGATTAAAAAAAAGAAAAACAAAATGAAAACAAAAGCAATACATCCAAGTGAAACTATTGGCTGGTTCAGAATGTCAAGAAGTTAACATGAAAAGTTGATTAAACTTTAGAACTGATTCTGAATAAATAGTTAATTTTGCTTTTAGCGAGCAGAGAGGTTTTAATGAGGTTGACCAAAAGGAAAGATGTGATCAAGATGTAGCGAAAAAGTCAAAAATGGGCACAGAAGACAAAACCAAGACGTTAGGCAATAACCAAAGTCAAAATTCAAGGACAACAGTTAGAAGTAGGTTCGGAAATTAAAGTATGAGAAAAAAAAGTTTTTTTAGCAAAATGGTAGATAGGAGTTTATGTGAACTCAGATAATGAAGTGCCACCTCAAGTCACCCTTTTTCACCTGTCACAAATAAATTTTCAGGTTCTGATCTCCGTAACTCTGCCCACCAACCATATGGCATCCCTTGCGACAGAACAGCACACCATAGAGCACAGAAAACTTCATTCTAATAAGAAAAACTGATTCTTTGTCTGCAAAACCCTGGATAAAGAGTTTCTATTGATAGATGCTCGCTCCAGAAAAAAATGATCAAAGTGCATAATAGAGAAGAACCTTTTAAACTGAGAACATCGTTCTTGGCCACCACTGATAAAAAGACAAAATTTTTAGGTGGAGTGTTTGTTTAAGGCTTACCTTGCCAACCCTGGCTTCAAAAACTAGAATTTAGCGATGGAGTTTATCAAGTACACTTCTCCAGTGTTGGCTAAGAGTCCATCTTGACTGTGTTTTCCTTCCACAATTCCTGCTATTATATTAGACACCATTTCCGTGTACTTTAAACATTTTTAACACTCAGTCCCACCAATAGCAGCATTTCAATTACCTGTGATCTCAACCAGTTGCTTGCATTACTGCCTAAGCTGTAATGGACATGGAGCTCTCAAACACAAATGTGGAGCGCAGTTGAGCCACCATCACTGACTGAATCATATCATCTATTAGAGCTCACCTTGTACAGGTATGGGAACATCTGAGCTTTTCCTTAGTAATTTTCAATTCACTTTCAAAATATCAGCAAAGCCATTCAACAAAACATTGCACAAGGAATGACACGATAGGCTTTAACAACCCCGTTTTTTTTGACAAACACCCAGCCTTGACTCCCTAAAAAGACAAACAAAATCTCCCAAAAATACCCCTGTAGGGAAAAAAATGGAAGAAATCTTGTGAAAGGCAATTCAGAAAGAGACTCCCTTCCAGATATGTTGAGCATATAATGGATGTCAAAAAATGGGGTAAATACAATACAATACACAGAACAGAACACAAGTCATCTTCTTCACATAGCTGTATGGCCAATCGATCATGGCTACCTCAGAAATACAACAGTATAATAGTAAGAGGGGCGGCAGTGGGTAGCGCTGCTGCCTCACAGTTAGGAGAGTTTGCATGTTCTCCCCGTGTCTGCGTGGGTTTCCTCCTGGTCAGTCCAAAGACATGCAGGTTAGGTGCATTGGTGATTCTAAATTGTCCCTAGTGTGTGCTTGGTGTGTGTGTGTGCCCTGCGGTAGGCTGGCACCCTGCACGGGGTTTGTTTCCTGCCTTGCACACTGTGTTGGCTGGGATTGGCTCCAGCAGACCCCTGTGACCCTGTAATTAGGATATAGCAGGTTGGATAATGGATGGATGGATAATAGTAAGAGTAGAAACTACAAAGCCAAAATGATTTATTCATGATGACCTTAGTGGTGGCTCTGAGATTAGGGATCTGCACTGGTAATTGGAAGGTTTCCAGTTCAAATCTTGTAAACACCAGAAGGGATTACACTCTGTTAGACCCTTGAGCAAGGCCCTTAACCTGCAAGTTCTTCATCCTGGGCATGATGTTAATCTGCATCCAGCCCTGCAAGTAGGCCAGAGTGACGCACAATGGGGACTGTTGGATAAACGGCAGTCAAATATTTTGCTAAAATCCTCAGCAGATGATGTAAATAATTGTCACTGGCACCCTGCTGCCATTAGCTGTGTATCAGAAGATGTTTTTGTGGAGGAGAGCCATTTGTTCTGCGTGGATGTTTTTGCCTCATTGTAGATTTGGTCACCTGTTGATTTAAAAAATAAATAAATTAAAATAAGAAAAGGCTCAGTCAACATTCAGTCAAAACCTGCTTGCTGTACCTGCTTTTAACAGCTTGTCTGTCATAACACTACTAAATGAATAAAACTAACAGTAGGAAAAGAAGAGCTTGTCAAATGGAGCAGAGATTTTCATCACATTACAAATTAAAAAACAAGACCACAAAAGACTACCAGTGCAGTCCCCTCATGGTGGTAAAGGCATTATCGTTATGGCTAAAATGGAAAAAAAAAATGCAGAAATGAGGGGAAAAAAGCTAAGAATCAATAAATTATGTGCATTTCGGGAGCTTTTTAGAAACCCAAGAAGACCAGCCATTTGCAGTTCCTCGTCCTTTTTAACTCCTACTCCAGCGTAGGTATTTTTTGCTCCACCAGGAACTTTTGTGGGTGGGTCTTGGGTGATGGATTGTGCCGATTGGCTGGAGCTGCCTTATAAATCTGTTAGTAGTTTGGACTTTGGAGAGTTATCAGTGAAGATGCAGCTACTGTAAATACAGCAAACAGGGCTGTGTTTGGGGATGATGATGATTCAAAAGGAATTGGAGTTATCCATCCCTGCTGATAAAACTTTGACACATTTGGCTGAACTGGGGATTAAACTCAGTGCAAAGCAGTGCCGTGAAAATTTGAAAAACAAAACAAGAAGACAAAAAACTGAAAGGCCATAATCATAAAAGTGGTTCAGACAGAAAAACCAACAAGCAGTTTGGCATGCTGGACACCATTCTTGATCACAGACCATCATACGAGGTGAGACACAAAAATAACCGACTGGGCTTGGGGCTTTCCTGGAAAACCGTCTGGAGATCGACCCGACAGGAATCATAGAACTATATCCCCTCCTCCACACCTTCTCAAACGTGACTGGCTAGGTATGTCCTGTGAATAGCCCAGTCAGTATTTGCACGACAATTGCTACACAAGTTGCCAGGATAATGTCGGGTGAAGAAAACCAAACAACGAATCAACATCAAATTTCTCGTGAATGTTCTTTTTTCCATAAAGCAGTTTTTGACTGACAAAAACATTCCTGTCCTCAATCATCCTCCCTATTCGCCCGATTTAGCTCCCTGTGATTTTTACTTGTTTCCGAAAATCAAAAGTGACCTGAAGGGAACACATTTTTCTTCAATGGATGAAGTGCAGACAAAAATGGCCAGCCTGTTGATGAGCCTCAAGCAAGAAGACTTCCAGCACTGTTTCAATCAATGAAAGGTACGTATAGGAGCGGTGTAGAGATCGGGATGAGGAGTATAGAGAAGATGACAATGTTTACAATGCTGTAATTCCTCAATAAATATTATTTTTTATACCAATCCGATAATTTTTGTGTGTCACCTCGTACTCTGGAAAGGGAACGATAGATACAGCGACAGTGCTTTTGGTGTCCACTGTGGATGAATGACAGATGACAACCTCTGAAACATCATCTACTGAAGGCATTTGTCAGTGATCATCGTAGCAGTAATATTAATTAGGTTAGCTCATTATGTTTAGCTATTCCTTAATGCATCAACAATTTGAAAATAGCTTAATGTTTGTATATGTATCCTAATCCACACGTTCAGACTCACATCACAACCTCATCTGTACTCCACTGAATATAATGTGTTACTAAAGTTAGATGAGAAATTGAGAAGTTTCGGTGAGAGATTGTACATCAATATCAGTATGCTATTGGTGCTGGATTGGTACTCAAATATTGACTTTGCTATCGGTACCGCTATCAAATCAATTACAAAGCAAGTAACAGATTAATCCAAACCCCCGTTTTACTTCAGTGTTCCTGTTGAGCCATGTCACCTCATCACATTGAAACTGCAATGACATAATAAGTGGAGGTCCCCCCAGAAGTCCGAAGTGAGTAAAAAGCAATAAGGGAAGGAGGTCTGCCGTGAACTCAAAATCAGGCTGCACATCACACGTCATCGCTCTTCATAGCCGTCTCCCTGATGTGCCGCGCCACGCACAGCAATGCGTCAATGGCTGAAATTAAGTCAACAGTTTGGCCACATTTGTATGTCACATATTTTACATAAAGGTTACAGTTTCTATTGTGTAATGGGAAGTCAGCACACCAAAGTGGCCCAGGACCTTCATAATACAGGAACTATTTGGTTCCTAAAAACAAAGGCCCTGTGGTAGGGAAGTGCCCAGAGACTCATAGTTGCAAAAATAATGGATCTGAGCAAGAAATCAAAATGAAGTCTAATATACTAAAACAAAGCCATTAACTTGGGATGGACATTTTAAAAAACAAGAAGGATTGAATAACTCACTTCACACTCTAGTAAGATTGCTTGAATATCTGGAAACTTGAACATTGACTACAGCACTATGCCAATTTACAGGTAATTCAGAAAATATTCAGACCCCATTTCTTAGGTTTGTAGATTTATATGACCAATTTTATACATCATTATTAACAATTCAGCCCACCTCCAAAAAAGATTGCCCACTCCTGCTTTAGGAAAAGGGTGAGTAGAAGGAATTGATTTGAGCCCCATTTTCATCTGTGCAATAGGACCCCAAATCATTAAATGCACTGCTGATCACAGCGTAGGTTTTTTGTGTGATATTCCTCAAAGCAGTTTCTATTTATTCACATATTCACAGAGTACGGGGTGGGGGTGAGTGAGACGACAGAGGGAGTCCCAAAATGCCAAGTGGGCATGAACTTAACAAGTGCACAATGGTGCTATCAAGCAATATAGGCAATGGCCACTTATTACCCTCTAGTGGCGTTCTGTGGTTACTATGGGTCTAGAATCGTTCCTAACAGTCCAGCACTCAGGTCCAAATGAGAAGTCACCTTCTGGGGATGTCTCTCTTTTATATCAGCCAGAATGGAAGGGGAGAGGACTTCTATGGCTACATTGCCCTCGAGGGTTGGTTTCTTGGCACTATGAGGTAAAAAGGAGTCAAGACTTTTGGCAACAGAACAGCTCAGAATGCCCATATGCAGGGTGTGAGGGGTCAGCCACAGTGCTAGATGCTTGGCAGAGGCTGCCTGTGCTGTAGAGTAGGTGTCTTGTATGGAAGGGAGAGACACACTGATGATGTCCTCAGCAGTCTTAACAATCCTCATGACTTGTGATCTATACCACTACAGTTCCCGTACTACACCATGATAGAGCTAGTCAGCACACACTTTATAACATCTTTGCAAGAGTGGAGGAATTTCACCTTTCTCAGCTGTCACAGGAAGTAAAGCTATTGTTGTCATCTTTTGGAGTCAGATGAGCAGCTGATGTTCCAGGTGAGGTCTTCAGAGATATGAATGCCAAGGATCAACACTAATTTTTGTATTGTACAGGAGAAACCTTGCTTCTGTGCAAGCAACAGTGGATGTAGAGGGCACTGCTCCCAGAACAGCAATAACAGCTGTGTCTTGTTAGAAAGAGAGACCGAGCAGCTGCAAACGGGGCAAAGTGAAGGCATTTTGATTGACCCCAGCAGTGCAAGGACACAGGACAGTGTTAATGGACTGGCTACATAAAATAGGAACTGGTGCAAGAACATTGAAATAATGTTCTCAGCCATTAAGGTCTTCTGTGCACACTTCTGAAAGCTACGTTTAATTCATCTACATATATTTATTGATGATAATAATAATAATAATAATAATAATAATAATAATAATAATAATAATAATAATAATAATGAAAGTATAGATTAGTGTGGGGCACAACAAGATTGCCAGAATCAGAGGACCTTAGTGGGCGGACAGGCACATAGTGATGGAGAAGGTCACTGATGTAGTTTGGCGTGAGGTTATTTAAGGCTTTGTAGGTTATTAGTAGGATTTTATATTCAATTCTGTAAGACACAGGGAGCCAGTGAAGACGGAGCAGGATGGGTGTGATGTGCTCGCTGCTGCTGGTTTGAGTCAGGACTCTTGCAGCTGAGTTTTGAATAAGCTGGATCTGTGATATAAGATTAGAAGGGGCACCTGCCAGCAGCGAGTTACAATAATCGATATGGGATGTGATAAAAGCAGGGACAAGTGTCTCAGCATTAGAAAAGGAGAGGAAGGAGCGAACACGGGATATGTTATGGAGGTGAAAGTACGAAAGTTTCTTAATGTGGTTTATGTGAGCAAAATAAGAAAGGGAGGAATTAAAAATGACACCAAGATTCTTTACAGTAGAGGCAGGTCTGATGAGATCAACGCCAAGATGGACAGGGAAGGAGCTCATTTTATTAAGTTTCATTTTAGTGCCAATTTGCAGGAGTTCAGTTTTTTTGCAATTTAATTTTTAAAAGTTCTGCTCCATCCAGGTTTTAATTTCACTAAGGCAGGTTGTGAGCTGAGAAAGCTCTGATGAAGTTCCACTTTTGACACTGAAATAGAGTTGAATATCATCTGTATAAAAATGATAACCCAGTCCATTGCTACGAATAATATGGCCAAGGGGAAGCATATAAATACAGAAGAGGGCTGAGGACAGAGCCCTGAGGAGCTCCTTGTGTGACTGGTGCCAAGCTGGATCTGCTGTTGCCAAGACTAACAAACTCTTGCCTATCAGTCAGATAGGACTTGAACCAATGGAGGGCAGTGCCAGAGATACTCAGCATATTCTCCATTCTGGGTAATATACATTTGCTTAACATCTTCAAGCTAAGAAAGAAGTACTTGAAAATTTTACTCTCTGACTTACTTGTATTCTCACTACTTTTAATCAGTTTTTCATAGCATTTCTGTAAAGGTTGTAGTAAATTTAGTACTTGAACGTTGCTCCAGGGCTTTTATACCCTGATGCAGTTTCTCACTTTTCTCATTTAGGACCTTTATTTCATTCTTTATTTTCTATTGTTCATCTTTGCAACTCGCCTTATATCATTTAGGTTCCACCCAAGTGTGGCAATCATTACTTTCAGCTAGGAGAGTGAGTTTCGATCTTTCCTGATCTGTGTGGAGATGCAAGTTCCATGATCCTCGTGGAATTGATGAATACTGCTTTCCTACCTCACTTGCAGTTTTGCTCCCACTAATGCTCTGCCATGTCAAGTCCTGGCTGGTCTGTACCTTCACCTGTCTGTTCTAGGTCAGTCTCTGGGAGGCCGTACCATGAACTTGGGGGAGGTTCAGACTTTGATGAGAATTTTGCTGCCTTATCTTTTTCCTTCTGAGCCATTTGTTTGCTACTTGTGCTTATTTGTGCTTGCATACAGTATTATTAAATCCCCTCTGGATAAATAAATACAGAACATGTTGAAATTACATAAAAATGGTTAAAATAACACAGCTGCTAATGGAGCTCCTTCCTACATGTCTATCTCCAACAACGGATGAGACTCTGGACCTAAAAACAGGTAATTTCAATGCCATACAGAAAATGGGAAGCTTCCCAGATAAAATATATTTTATTCTTCCACACTCTTCACACTGCAACAGGTCTCCATTTCTGGATGGTACAAAACAGGCTTTACCTGGTAGTTTTCATTTCTTTCAGCTAAAAAACTTCTGTCTTCCTGCAATTATTGAGTTCCTCTGATTTTTGAAAATTCCTCCCTCTGCTAGGGCCTTCCTGTCTCTTTTAACTAATATCCTGCCCTTCCCATTGGGCAGTCTACAGCACATCATCTCCCAAAAAGTTGCGATCTGACCTCCACTTTGGAGTAAGTCGAACACAGTCAAACAAATATATACAAATTATAAGGGGGAAATGACAATGCCAAAAACAAGATTGACGTGGCAAACGCTACAAACTAATCCTTGATCAAAGTCATATAGCATGTTTCTCTATTCATTTTAAAGATCAGCGATGTGCCAGAGAGAGTTGCTTAGGGCAAGAAGGTTTAAATCATCATATCTTTTCATTATTAATACTATATACAATGGAACCTCGGTTCACAACCATAATTCGTTCCAAAACTCTGGTCGTAAACCGATTTGGTCGTGAACCGAAGTAATTTCCTCCATAGGATTGTATGTAAATACAATGAATCCATTCCAGACCCTATGAACTGTAGGTAAATATATATTTTTGAAAGATTTTTAAGCACAAATATAGTTAATTAAACCATAGAATGCACAGCGTAATAGTAAACTAAATGTAAAAACATTGAATAACACTGAGAAAACCTTGAACAATAGAGAAAACTAACACTGCTAGAGTTCACGCTATAGTGCTACGAACCGCTCGCTAAAAACACTTTTTCTTAATGAGTTTTAAGCACAAGGAATAAAATGAACATCTGAAAAATCCGTAATTTAATAAACCACCAAGAAAAGTAACATTGCAACAATGCACGCTACGAACCGATCGCTGTAAACAGAAGTGAAGTGGAGGTTAAAATCCAATAGAAAAAAGTTTTCATTAAATAGAACAAGGTTAAAACAATGCTCGAATCAGTCTCTATAAAAACAAGCCCAGTGCATTCTTTAACTGCCTTCTCGGCCTTATGCGTCCAGCCATCAATCTCTCACTCGTGTGTGTGTGTGTGCGTGTGTGTGTCTCTCTCTCTCTGTCTCTCGCTGGCTGCACAGGGAGAGACTGAACACGTGCAGAAATCATCGGCACACACAAACCGAAAGGGAAACTGGCTTGTTCGTATACCGAGTGTGTGGTCTTGAACAAATGCAAAAGTCTGGCGAACTTTTTTGGTCGTAAACCGATTTGTACGTGTTCCGAGACGTTCGTGAACTGAGGTTCCACTGTATATATGAAAGAGGACTTTAAGAAATTTAATGAGAAAAAAAAAAATATTTTAGGTTTATTTTAGTAACATAGTTCATCTGCTAGGGTGGGCAAGGCCCCCTCCACCTACACCATTAAATCTTCCCATGGCAAGAGTGTTGCAGTTATCACATCTCAAAGGTTAAATTGAAATAATAATGATAATAATAATAAATAATAATACATTTTATCTTTATAGCACCATTCCTACGCTCAAAGTGCTTATTTAAACAGCAGGGTGTATGTAACATTGGAGACAAATATTTCTGCATAGAACACTAAACAGATAATATAGGATATAAAAGCATTAAATAGAATAAAAGACCATAAAGCAGAGTAAAATACTAAATTCAATAGTAAAAGAAAAGCCTGAATAAATCACATCATTTGTGAAATGACACAGACACACAAATTATCCTGAGCATATAGACATAGAGGTAAAGTGAAAGAGGAGGCAGAATGTCAGGTTAAGTTCAACGCCTTCCTGAACAGACACGTTTTCAATTGTTTTTTAAAGAACTGAATGAAATCAGATGATTTAATTAATTTCAGGAGGTCATTTCAAACTCTGGGCGCTATATAGCTGAAGGCCCTGCTGTCACCCATAGAGTGCAGGTTAGTGTGGGGCACAATCAGAAGGCCAGAGTCAGAGGACCTTAGTGGGTGGACAGGAGCAGAGTGATGGTGAAGGTCACTGATGTAGTTCGCTGCAAGGCCATTTAAAGCTTTGTAGGTTATTAGTAGATTTTAGATTCAGTCCTGTAAGACACAGGGAGCCAAGTGAAGGCGAAGCAGGATGGCCATGATGTGCTCGCTGTTGCTTGTTTGTGTCGCAACTCATGCAGCAGAGTTTTGAATCAGCTGGAGCTGTTATATAAGATTAAAAGGGGCATCTGCCAGCAGCAAGTTACAATAATTGATGCGAGACGGGACAAGTTTCTCGGCACTAGAAAAGGAGAGGAAAGAGCAAACACAGGTTATGCAATGGAGGCGGAAATAAGAAGAATCTTAATGTGGTTTATGTGGGAATCAAAATGACACCAAGATTCCTTGCATTAGAAGAAGGTTTCACTGAAAAGAGTGACTGAGAAGGAGCTCATTTTCTTAAGTTGCACTTTAGTGTCAATTCGCAGAAGTTCAGTTTAGTTGCAGTTTAACTGTAAAGCATTTTAAAAATGTGGTTTTGCAGTGTTAGAGATTAAATTGGCCAAAATAGCTGGGATGTAAGAGGTCCAGAATGAGGAACAGCAAACAGCAGACTTGTCAGTTGATGTGGTTAAGACAGACACTGAGACACATGACATACTTGGTTACTAAAAGACATTCACAACTTTAAGAAGTGTATCATAGAATGAGAAATATTTGGAAAATTATATTTACTTAAGATTTATAATCACATATAAAGTTCAGTCAATCCAGTCATCGTGTTATATTGTACAGATATTTAGGCAGCACAATTTATGTGAATTTTCACTCATTTTATATGTTTTCAGCATAACCACACCCTTTGCAAAGCACACAAGAAAGCACATCAAAGCAATACAAGACAGGAAATTCTAAAGTAAAAGTTAGACAGAGACTCTCTTAAAACGGTCTTGAGTGTTTCAGTATGCCTCCGAAATAGAAACCATACACACTGACATGCCTCCACCAGCTTCAGTTGTGTCCGACTTCCTGTTTACAGAAAGCAGCCTCACAAGTTGGCAATCTGCAGCGTATTACAGGAAATTCTAAAACCAAGCTGGGAAGTCATGCGCTGCAAGTAATGTAGCTGACACAAATGGAAACTTTTTGCTTCTCATTACACAGAACTGGATGATATCTCATTACTGCTGTGTGCCTCAAGCACTGGTGACTAATGAGCAGCTCCCTCTCTCTGACCACATTTCAAATGCCTCCCAATCATGCCGATTCACACTGGATAGCATCCACAGAACCAGACCTTATCTGACTGAGTTTGCAGCACAGCTTCTGGTCCAAGCTTTGGTATTGTCACATCTGGATTACTGCAACTCACTACTAGAAGGAGGATCTGTATGTGCTATCAAGCCACTGCAGATGGTTTAAAATACAGCAGCCTATCTTGTATTCAGCCAGCCAAGATGGGTTCATGTCAGTCCTCTCTTAAGGTCACATCGTTGGCTCCCAGAGTCAGCACGCATTAAGTTCAAATCTTTGATGCTTTGCTACAGATTAGTCAATGGGTCAGCACCTGAGCACATGGAAACATGGCTGATTCCAGGACTACAGGGGATGAGTTATGAGGAATGATTAAGTTTAAGCAAAAGAAGACGAAGAGGAGACCTGAGTGAAGTGTTTAACATTATGAAGTGAATTAGTCCAGTGGAGTGAGACGGTGACTTGAAAATGACTTCATCAAGAACACGGGGACACAGTTGGAAACAGTGAAGGGGAAATTTTACACCAACATTAGGAAGTTTTTTTAAACAAAAAATGAAAGAATAAGCTACCATGTACTATAGTGTAGGAGACAGTAAAACTTTCAAAACTCGACTTGATGATAATTCAGAAGAATTAAGTGGAAAGGACTGGTGAGCTTTGCTGGGCTGAATGGCCTGTTCTCCTTCAGATTTTTCTGATGTTCTAAATATACAATCATACAATCTCGCTCTCTGCAGTCCACCAAAGACCAGCCTCTACCTTTCACATGAGGTTGCTAATTAGTTTATAGATGCATTCTTCAGCCTTCCTGCGCTTATAGAATGGAGTGTGAATATGCCTGAAACTTGTGGAGTGTGTAACTACATGCAGTCAGGATGGGATGACTGAATTATGCTTCTGTGTAGAAAAGAATTGCTTTTATTTTTTTTTGTAGATTTCTCCTGTAATTTCACCGTAAGTGAGGGCAGCATGGTGGCGTAGTGGTACCGCTGCTACCGCGCAATTAGGAGACCTGTGTTCACTTCCTGGGTCTTCCCTGCATGGAGTCTGCATGTTCTCCCCATGTCTGCATGGGTTTCTTCCCACAGTCCATAGACATGCAGGTTAGGTGCATTGGCGATCCTAAAATTGTCCCGTGTGTGTGTGTGTGTGTGTGGGTGTCTGTGCCCTGCGGTGGGCTGGCACCCTGCCCGGGGATTGTTCCTGTCTTGCACCCTGTGCTGGCTAGGATTGGCTCCAGGAGACCCCGTGTTAGGATATAACGGATTGGAAAATGACTGACTGACTAAACTGTAGTGATTTGAAATAATGTTGCACAGCTGTGCCTTGTGATGTATTTCCGCTCTGGAAACTCTTTTCCCTTCGATGCTGTGTGAAGCAGACAAATCTTTTCATTTTTCTGGTTTTAGGGATAACTTATTGAAGCAAATCCTGAAATTTAAATCTCATTTCAGCAGATTCATTTCATTTGCCATGAAAGCAGGGATTATAAAAAATGTTCAATGAATATAATCAAGTGAAAAATGGATGCTGGTCCTTTGGAAGTAAGATGCATTTTAAAATTCAGCCACTCTTCATTCTGTTAAGTGAATTATAACACCCCAAGTCCTAAGGTGTAGTATTTGAATGGACCACCATCAACAAAATCTATGCATGCCCAGAACCTGAAATCGTATTCGGACTGGATGGTTCTCATTTTAAAACATAAATTGTAACTCTAATCATTACACAATCATTTTTAAACCACCTATTCCAAAATACAGTTGCAGTAATCTAAAGCCTATTCCAAACTTGGACTGGGTGCTAGTCAATCACACACCTGCACACAGTTATGTGGGGCTCGGTTAGAGGGTTTGGGGATGGAGTGGAAATAGTGAAGTACACTGAGAAATCCCCACGTAGACACAGGATGGCACCTCGCACAGACTGTCTCCTGGCCAGGTACCTGGGGGATCAAAGAGCCCGAGCTCCTTGTTTCCTTCTTATAAGTAAAGAAAAGGACATTCGCATCAAACACCGCTTACCATTTCACATGGATTGTTGAAGAACTACAGGAAATAATACTAGAAGAATAAGAAGGGGAACTTCCAATTTTATCTGGGAACTGCCGTTTCCATCCCTGGTTTCTTTGGTGGAATTTCCTTGAGGTGTAGTATTCTTTTCAACATCTGTGAAAAACATAAAACTTCAATTGTAAAATTCAGATACCATTAATAAAGAATGAAATAATTCATGAATTTCATTTATTAATTACACTTTGAACGATAGTAGTAGTAGTAATCTTAAACAGTAATGATCAAAATGTTTAACCTGTGTCATTTAAAATTGACTTTAAAATCCTGGTTATGGTTTACAAAGCCTTCAATAATCTGCTCTCTCTTGTATTTCAGAATGTCCTTCAACTTACACTCCAAATCGTAACCTTAGATCTTCAAATGGGGGTCTGCTTAGAATTCCAACAGCTAAACTTAAAAGAAGTGCTGAGGCGGCCTTCTGCTGTTATGCACCTCAGATCTGGAATAGCTGACCGATAGAAATTCGCCAGGCTAATACAGTGGAGCACTTTAAAACACTGCTGAAAAATCATTACTTTAACATGGCTTTCTCGTAACTTCATCTTAATTTAATCTTGATACTCTGTATATGCATTTAATTATCTTTTTTTTTTTTGAGGTTCCAAAATCTGTACTAACCCCTACTTTCTCTGAAGTTCTCTTTCCAGTTTTCTGTCATTGTGATCTGCGCTCCAACCACCTGATCAAAATACCTCGCTATCCCTATATTGATGGATTGAAGGCTGGATGTCCACATGTCCATCATCGTCTAATTCTTCCATGTAAAGCCTCAAAAACCACGAGAACTGATGGAGATCATTAATTTTGTTTTTTTTTCTCCAGTCCTCTAGTTTTTTTGTATTTTCTGTCCACTTTACTTTATTCTTTGTTAATTAGTTTTGCCTAATCTTATTTTTATATTTTTCCTTTTTCTTTCTCCATATTGTAAAGCACTTTGAGCTGCATAATTTGTATGAAAACTTTCCCTAGAAATAAATGTTGTTGCACAGAATTGAATTTGCATTGAAACTTGAAGAATTTTGCTCTACAAAACAAGGTGGTGCTTCATCACAACTGCTATTCTTGACATTAACACATAACAGTATATGGTGTATGTCATCTGCAACCTCTTTCTCTATGTGTTGTGATGGAAACCCGGGCATAAGCCAGCCCAAACCCTGACACAAACACACAAGTACAGTCCAGGGTGCAAATAAAGGTTGGTTTATTAACCAAATGCCCCTCAAATATGTCACAACAAGCACAAAAACACTGGTTTCTCTCTCTCTATTATAATTTCTTTCACCACCACACTGCCCTCCTCCACTCAAGTGTGGCCTCTCTACCTCCCAACTCCGACTAGTCTGGATAAGGGAGTGCAGCCCCTTTTATTACAGACGCAGTAGTACTTCCAGTGCCAGGGCGATTGCCTAATGGAAGGACTTCCGGGTCCTGCCCTGCTGAACTACATTTCCCAGCATGTCCTGCTGGCTTCCCACTGGGTGAGGATATTCTGGGACTACTGCCATCAATCGTGCTGGGGGAATAAAAATTCCCCAGCAATATCTCTGTTTTTTTACAGGGGCTGTCCGTCCATCTCTTTCTTCCGGGTCTGCTTCCTGTTTCCTTCCCAGTCGGAATGCCCGTCCAGCCCATGTGACATCTACAGTGTAAAAGCATGGCAAAATTTATTATTATTATTTATATGTGGAAAGTATTTCATGACTGGAGACCAATGACCTGAAAGTGCTTTCAAAGGAACTTCTTCAGTACTAAAATCCATTAGCTTGGGTACATGACCAGCAGGTCTCTGGAAGGATTCTGGCTTGGAGTAGCTTACGAAGTTGGGGATTGTGAATGAAAGTTATCTTTGATCCCCAAATGAATGATACCAGGTGGAACAGGAACAGTAAAGCCCATGAGAGCATGTGAAGCTACGTGTGCTGTAACCTGACAGTAGTAAAGAAGCGTCACTGTTATACATCTAAAAATTTTGACAGGTGTATGTCCTGCCCCCCTTGGCATTTCTGGTACCCAACTGATGCCAGCTGATTAATGGGGCGTTCCCACGCTCTGGATCTCTGCCCGTTGTCGGGGCAATGTTCGGACCTTTTGTCAGTCTTCCAAAAGGAAATGGTCGGCCAATATTGGTCCTGGTTCTAAAAATGGGCTGGTCATCTTTGTAAGCCGAGACAGACCTTCAGTGACCTGTAAGGTGTCAAAAGGTAAGTCGGCAATGGGGCGGAGCAGGCGTACAGAGCTGGTGTGTGTACAGAGAGTACAGAGAGCGTGAGTGACAGACACGGAGAGAGGATGTACAAGAAGGCTTTAGAGAGAATCTATTACACACCCAAGGAGCCTGGCAGTTCTGGTGGTATTAACAGCTTCTTGAGAAATATATCAAGTCGTGGGGAAAATGTCAAGCGAAAAAAAGTGTTGGAATGGATGAGTGGACAATATACGTACAGTGTGCACAAACCAGCACAACTGAGGTTCAAAAGAAACAGAACCATTGTTTCAACGATCGATGACCAGTGGCAAGCAGATTTAGTAGAGATGTCTTATTACTCAAAATTCAATGATGGATATAAATTTATCCTCACGTGTATCGATGTGCTCTCAAAATATGCTTGGGCTGTGCCGTTAAATGCCAAGACAGGGAAAGAAGTTTCTCAGGGTTAGGGTTTGATCTTTAGACAGGGTCGAGTTCCTAAGACAGACCAAGGCAAAGAATTTCATAACACATTGGTACAAAAACTACTAAAACAGAACAATATTGTACATTTTGACATGAACAGCAATGTAAAGGCCAGCATAGTAGAATGGTTCAGTAGGTCCTTAAAGTCCAAAATGTGGAAATATTTTACATATGCAAATACTTTTCAGTATATAGATGTCCCGTCAGACTTTCTGTAGAGTTAAAACCACAGTTTTCACACCACGATTAAAACAAGACCTGTAGATGTGTCTCCAGAAAATGCTCTGAGTGCTTGGAAAACAGGCCATGGAAGGGCCGTGCAAAGAAAATCTACTCTGTGCACTTTGAAGATAGGTTATCATGTCAGAGTTTCAAAATTAAAAGGTGTATTCGAAAAAGGCTATGAGCAGTCATTTACAGATGAGATATTTATTATCGTGGACTGTTTTAAACGGATCAAACCTGTATATAAACTAAAAGATTATGCAGGTGATGAAATTCAAGGGACATGTTATATAGAAGAGTTACAAAAAATAAACCCTGATGCTAACAAGGTGTACCGCGTCCAGAAAACCCACCTTAACTGTCCATCCCTCCACAAATACAATCTCTCAGCATGACAAACGCCAGCGGCAGCATGTCTATGAACTTAATTTAAAGGTGAATGGTTCTACTGGCAGGATTGTACCTAAGTACAAGGCGATATTGGGTTGGTATTAATGACATGATTAATTTCCAACAACAATGCTTCTATATTCTTGAAATGGCCTTTGTTTGAAGTGTATGTCCAATTTGTTGATCTTGTTTCCTCATTCATTAGTGTAAAATGTGCTCCCTGAGTGATGGAATTGAGCGTTTTTGGGTTGGTCAGTTCCACCAATGCCACTTCCCAGGCTCTGGACAGTTCTATTGTCTTGGCTAGCTGAACAGTGAATGATGCTATTGTGTTGTTGGGAAAAGTCCTGGCCGATGAATTACTCAGCAGTGTCACATAAAATCCATTTCTGACTTTAGACATTTTTTTCTTGCTTTCTCAACTCCTTGTCTTTCACTTCTGAAGCCTTGACCCAACTGTTACATTTCTTGTTCCAACCAAGCCATTTTACCAACACATGCTTGTTTCTACCACACCCGTGAGTGGCTAGAATGTTCTGGATGCGGTACATCTGGTTAGCATCGGGGTTTATTTTTTGTAACTCTTCTATATAAAATGTCCCTTGAATTTCATCACCTGCATAATCTTTTAGTTTATACTAGCAAAATACCCGCACTTCGCAGAGGCGAAGTACTGCTTTTAAATTTTTATTAAGAAGAAAAGTAAACCTTTTTAAACTGAGGGAAAATATACCAATAATTATTTGTTAAGGATCTCTTTGTATACGACGTTGTCAGTTCAGCACTCCGGTTGTAATATGACCAAGCTTTGCGAGCTCACTCTTGAGCATGCAATGTATAGTTGGCCATGTGAAAAGCAATCTTGCCTCAAATCAATGGCAACCTTTTGTAGGGTCTGTCCCTGAGACTTATTAATTGTCATCGTGAAGCAGAGCCTTACTGGAAATTGGAGGCATTTGAATTGAAATGGGAGATCAGAGGGTATAACGGGGATGCGAGGAATAAAAACTCTCTCCCCTGAGCAACTGCCAGTAAAAATAGTTGCCTCAATTAGGTTCTTTTGCAGACATGTGACCTGAAGTCTCGTGCTGTTACAAAGTTTCGGTTGCTGTAAGGTCTTCAGTAACATTATTGGTGCCCCAACCTTCAAAATGAGATTATGCTCAGGAATGCCTGGAGGATTCAGAGTGTGGAGAAACTCTAGCGACAGCGTGTCTATTAACTTGTGGATTTTTTTGTGAGTATTTGGCGGCAGCATCACAAAGTTGTTTCCGCAAAACCGCGTTAGCTGCGGAGCTCAGCTCAGAGCGAAATGAAGTGAATGAAATGAGGTGAATGGGAGGGGAGATGATGACGTGACTCCCCCACCCGCCTTAACTGTCCATCCCTCCACAAATACAGTCTCTCAGCATCACAAACGCCAGCGGCAGCCTGTCTATGAACTTAATTTAAAGTTAAGCTTTACACCTCGCTTTCCTATTCGTTTGCATAAGCACAGTCCTTCACCAGTAATTTTACAGAAATTTTAACCCTGTTTCAAAGTGATCAAAAGTCTCGTTTATACCCTGCTTCTTCTTATTAAACTTGTATCTCGCAAATATCGTATTCGTCGTTGCTTGTATGCGTCACTCGCTTCATATTATTTTGCTGCCTTCTCAATTGTGTAATGCGTCTTTTGTTCAGCACTCTTTGGAGTTCTTGCTTGTTGTCTGCGTACTGCGGTCACAGTCAGTTCACGTCAGCCGCTCGGAGTACATGCATCGAAGGTTCTCAGCTGTGTTTGTGCTATCTCGTGCGATCTTGCGATGTCCACGGCTTTATTTAATGTTAGCTAAGACCCGGCACTTAAAAGTTTCTCTCGTACTTTCGCTGAGTTTGTGTCAAACACTAGTCTATCCCTGACCATCTCATCTTTGTAAGCACAGTCCTTCACCCGCGAATATTTAGCGGCAGCGTGTCTATTGGATTGCTATTGACGGACGGCCTTATATGGGCAGGCAGTCAAATACGTGCGAGGCATGATGATGGGGGATGCAACTCCGCCTCTCACGGCGACCGAGCTGCAGGCTATATATGTACATAAGTAGGTTTCAGTTATGACCGTTACATGTAGAATTTCGAAATGAAACCTGCCTAACTTTTGTAAGTAAGCTGTAAGGAATGAGACGGCCAAATTTCAGCCTTCTACCTACACGGGAAGTGGGAGAATTAGTGATGAGTCAGTGAGTGAGTGAGTCAGTCAGTCAGTCAGTCAGTGAGTCAATCAGTGAGGGCTTTGCCTTTTATTAGTATAGATACAGGTTTGAGTCATTTTAAACAGTCCACGATAATAAATATTTCATCTGTAAACGACTGCTCATAGCCTTTTTCGAATACACCTTTTAATTTTGCAACTCTGACATGATCACCTATTTTTAAAGTTCACAGAGTAGATTTTCTTTGCACGGCCCTGCCATGGACTGTTTTCCAAACACTCAGAGAATTTTCTGGAGTCACATCTACAGGTCTTGTTTTAATCGTGGTGTGAAAACTGTGGTTATAACTCTGAAGAAAGTCTGACAGGACATCTATATACCGAAAAGTATTTGCATATGTAAAATATTTCCACATTTTGGACTTTAAGGTCCTATTGAATCATTCTACTATGGTGGCCTTTACATCACTGTTCGTGACAAAATGTACAATATTGTTCTGTTTTAGTAGTTTTTGTACCAATGTGCTATGAAATTCTTTGCCTTGGTCTGTCTGTAGCTTCTTAGAAACTCGACCCTGTCTAAAGATCAAACTAAAACCAAGAGAAACTTCTTTCCCTGTCTTGGCCTTTAATGGCACAGCCCAAGCATATTTTGAGAGCACATCGATACACATAAGGATAAATTTATGTCCATCAGTGAATTTTGAGCAATAAGACATCTCTACTAAATCTGCTTGCCACTGGTCATCAATCGTTGAAACAATGGTTCTGTTTCTCTTGAACCTCAGCCATGCTGGTTTGTGCACACTGTACGTATATTGTTCACTCATCCATTCCAACACGTTTTTACGCTTGACATTTTTCCGACGACTTGATACATTTCTCAACAAGCTGTTAATACCACCAAAACTGCCAGGCTCCTTGGGTGTGTAATAGATTCTCTCTAAAGCCTTCTTGTACATCCTCCCTCCGTGTCTGTCACTCACGCTCTCTGTACTCTCTGTACACACACCAGCTCTGTACGCCTGCTCCGCCCTATTGCTGACTTACCTTTTTATCACCTTACAGGTCCCCGAAGGTCCGTCTCAGCTTACAAAGATGACCAGCCTATTTTTTAGGACCAAGGCCAAAAACGGCCAAACATTTCCTTTCGAATGACTGACAAAAGGTCTGATGCCTGTCAAACATCGCTCCGACAACGGGTAGAGAGACCCAGAGTGTAGGAACGCCTCATTAATCAGCTGGCATCAGTTGGGTACCGGAAATGCCAGGGAGGCAGGACATACACCTGTCAAAATTTTGAGATGTATAACAGTGACGCTCCTTTACTACTCCTGACAAATGAATGGATTCAGCTCTGCTTCAGGTGATGTATTTCAATTAAATTGTTTCACTGCTTTGTGTAATCCCTATTATTATCCATCCATTCATGTATGCCTGTTGTTTCACATAAACAGTTTTTTAAAAGGTATTTTGACTCATTTGGTACTGAAGTACTGTGTTTACAACATTCCATTTATTTAAATACTTTTTTATGGTCATGTGACACTCCATTTGAAATATTTTGTTCCGTTCCCCCACAGGTTTATAACAAAATAAACAAAACAAAAGTCTGAAGTGTCTTTCAAATGGCCACTACAGAAATCAGAAATAACTTCACAGACAGTCTCCTTGAAACCATCAGGAATCTCTTTATTGTGATCAGTTCATACCTGAATCCTCTCATCTGACATGCAGGCAGGATTGAAGTTATAGATGGCTGACATGTTTCACTTATTTGTGAAAAATGAGTTTTTATGTATACTTCTATAATGGCTTCATAGATTAACATACACTATATGGACAAAGGAGCTGGGGCACAATTCTTAATTATTAAATTCAGGTGTTTCAGTCAGACCCATTGCCTCAGGGGTATAACATCAAGCACCTAGCCATGCAGACTCCATTTATAATCAATTGTAAAATAAAATGAGTCGTTCTGAAGAGCTCAGTTACTTCAAGTGTGGTGCTGTGATAGGATGCCACCTTTATAAATAAGACAATTTGTGAAATTTCACACCTGCTGAATATTCCAGGGTCAACAGTAAGTGGTATTATTGGAAAGTAGGAAGTGTTTAGGAAACTCAGCCATGAAATGGAAGACCACGTAATGTCACAGAGCGGGGTCAATGACTGCTAAGGTGCATGGTGCATCAAAGACGCCAACGCTCTTCTGCTGATTCCATAGCTGAAGAATTCCAAATGTCCACTGAGATTAATGTAAGCACAAAAAAACTTCATGGAATGGGTTTCCATGGCCGAGCAGCTGCATGCCAGCCTCACATCACCATATCATGTCAAATGGAGTGGAGTAAAGCACACCAACACTGGACTGTGGAGCATTGGAAACATGTCCTGTGGAGTGATGAGTGATGCTTCTCTGTTTGTCAGTCAGATGGGTGAGTCTGGTGTGGTGGAAGCTGGGAGAACATTACCTACCTACCTAGCTGCATTGTACCAACTGTGAAGTTTAGTGGAGCAGGGTTAATGGTGTTGGGCCTATTTTTCCGGGTTTGGGCTCAGCCACTTACTTACTTCCAATGAAGGGTAATCTTAATGCTTCTGCATACCAAGACATTCTGGACAATACTATGCTTTCAACTTTGTGGAAACAGTTTGGTGAAGGTCCTTTTCTATTTCAGCATGACTGTGTCCTAGTGCACAAAGTAAGGTCCATAAAAACATGGTTGGATGAGTCCAGTGTGGAAGAACTTCAGTGGCCTGCACAGAGCCCTGACCTCAACCCCATCAAACACCTTTGGGATGAAGTGGAATGGATATTGCAAGCCAGGCCTTCTCGTCCAACATCAGTGCCTGACCTTATAAATGCTCTCCAGAGTGAATGGGCACAAATTCCCACAGAAACGCTCCAAAATCTTGTGGAAAGCCTTCCAAGAAGACTAAAAGCTGTTATAGCTACAAAAGGGGGGACCAATTCAAAGTCTATGTATCTGAATGCAATGTCATTACAGTCCCTGTTGGTGTAAGGGTCCGGTGTTCCAATACTTTTGCCCATATATTGTCGGCAAGAGATGGACTATTGCATGAAAAGCAAAGGCACAGAATGAGGGAGAGAAAGACAATTATCTCAAGAAAGCAGCAGGCAAATGAGTAATGACGAGAATGACAAACAATTGAGCACCTCTTATGGGGACTGGTTCGGTGGGTACACCATGGAAGTGTGTAAGTTTAACACCACCACTTACCCATTTTTTCCTTCTGCTACTCTCATCAAGGAAGATGATGACTACTGTTGATCAGCAAAATCCCCAAAAACGCTTCAGATAGCAAATTTGCTGTGTTCACCAGTGACCTTGTTCACAGATTATCTCAGTCGTATGGCCAGCTCAAATGAACTCCCCCCGGCCCACTCCCCGTGATGTGTTACGTGATATCAAAGTGCTGTAACAGTCATACTGTGCTATCTGCCCAATTTGTGTCACACAAACGTATTACAAGTAAACTCCATCTCACATTTTATGGTGCTGCCCGATCTGCTTTGCACATACATAAGTAATTTCTGGCATATACACTGTGACACTAGAGGGCGCTGTTGCTCCTCAAAACCCACAGACAAACGTCCAGACACCAGGTAAAAGCACTAGAAAATATTTTAATTTCTTTTCTTCTTGAAATAATGTTCTTTTCAAGCACCTCCACCACCACAATACACAATCAATAATCAATAATACAGTTCTTTTCCTGCTCTCCTCCCAACAGCTCTGTCACTCTACCTCTAAACTCCGGCTCCGCTTGCTGGGACTCGAACAGGCCTTCAAATAGTCCTTGACCCCTGACTTTTGTTCTTCCGTCCCCATGACTTGGGAGTACTTCCAGGCTACAGGGAAAATAAAAATCCCCGCCGTTTCTTCTTCCCCGTTCAATACAATTTGCAGAGTTTCCAGAGATTTTAGAACATTTCTGCATTTTTGCAGATTTTAAGGTGAAGCAAATTCAGCGGAGTTTGCTTCTCACTAATGATGACCCAAAAGGAAACTAGTGACCTGACTCCAAAACCACCTCACCACTTTCAATACTTGTGAGGCAAATGCCAGTTTTACAATTATTATGTGTTGTTACTTATAGATTTGACTAATTCTAATTTATTTTTGTTTTAGTCAGCTTGGTCTACAGTAAATTACACTGGATCACTAGTGGTAACTCCAACATTGTAACGCTGTTCTCTTGTTTATTTTTACTAATCAGTAATAATAATACATTTTATTTATATAGCGTCTCTACCATGCTCAGTAGACTCTATATTGCTACTGGAGAAATAGAGCAAGTTCTGAAATTATCAAAAAGGATACACAGGTGAAACAGTAAGGTCTGCAATTGATTGGAAATTTGGTAAAATTTCATAGTTAATTAGATTGAAGAAAAAAAAATACAAATCATAACAAAATGCCACTCACCTTTAACAACAAGCTCAATAAATGTCTTTTGTGAGTTGGGGACATTGATGCAAACATAAACTCCTTGATCCGATTTGGTCAGACGTTTTATTTCAAGTGAAAAATTACCCTTTTGCAGCTCACTGTGAAAAAGTTGAGTCCTTCCATTATATTCCGGCTCCTGCGTGTTTAGAATATCTTTGCCTTCGATGAAATAGTGCACAATTTTTCCAGAAGAAGTTTGCCAGTAAATCTTTGCTTTACTGACAGGAGTATCTGGATAACTACATGGCAATAAAGCATCAGTTCCCACTTCACTTACAACAGTTTCTTCTGCAAGAACTTGAAAACGAAAAGAAAAAAAAGAACACTCAGTAAAAATATCATTTTAGAGGTATTCAAAGAAAACCTCTGTAAATTCAACCAAACATATTTAAAAAGCTGTTTTACTGTGTTAAATGGTTTAACAAAAGATGACGAATAAAAATCAAAAATGAAAATCCACGGGGAGGTAACTACATAACTGACATTTGTCATTGTGGAAGCTCACACTAATAATTATATATACTGTATATTGTGGAGGACGGCCGGGACCCATGCCCAGCCGGGACATCCCTTTGACATTGGGACTGGGGGAGCAGCAATAGGATGCAGACAATGTCCCCCGGAAAGCGTGAGGGCAGCCCTCCTTGGTTAGATCGGGGCCACAGGGTTGGGACTTCAGAGCTCAAACCTGTTGGGCTCCATGGCCACCACCCGGAGGAGCTTCATGGCTTAACGAGCCTCTGTGGGCTGGAATGCAGCCACACCGGAAGTGCAGCCTAATTAGGCCAATTACCACCTGGAGCACTTCTGGGAGAGCTTTAAAAGGAGCCTGCAGCCACTAATTAGTGCACCAGAGTCAAGAAGAAGAAGAAGAAGAAGAAGAAGAAGAAGAAGAAGAAGAAGAAGAAGAAGAGTGCGTGTTTTTGGTTGTTTTTTCTTTTGGTGTTTTTGGGACTGTGTAGGGCCTGTGGGACACGGGGAAGATGTGCCCCATGGCTGAACACAAGAAAAAAATCTTGTTCTTTATTTTTACATGTGCCTCAGTTGTCAGTCTGTGTTGAGTCGATGCCTATATAGCTCATTTTCCACTATATATATATATATATATATATATATATATATATATATATACAGTTGTGCTTGAAAGTTTGTGAACCCTTTAGAATTTTCTATATTTCTACATAAATATGACCTAAAACATCATCATTTCTCTCAAGTCCTAAAAGTAGATAAAGAGAAACCAGTTAAACAAATGAGACAAAAATATTATACTTGGTCATTAATTTATTAAGGAAAATGATCAAATATTACATATTTGTGAGTGGCAAAAGTATGTGAACCTTTGCTTTCAGTATCTGGTGTGACCCCCCAATAACATCAACTAAACATTTCTGGTAACTTTTGATCATTCCTGCACACCGGCTTGGAGAAATTTGAGCCCATTCCTCCGTACAGAACAACTTCAGCTCTGGGATGTTAGTGGGTTTCCTCACATGAACTGCTCGCTTCAGGTCCTTCCACAACATTTAGATTGGATTAAGGTCAGGACTTTGACTTGGCCATTCCAGAACATTCACTTTATTCTTCCTTAACCATTCTTTCTGCCTGCAGCTGACGTGAGGAGAACTTTCTCCAAGATCAACCCACGTAAAGCTGCCGGTCCGGACAACATTCCAGGTCGAGTGCTGAGAGACTGCGCTGATCAGCTCGCCGAGGTGTTCACAGACATCTTTAACACTTCACTGAGCCAGATGATCGTCCCGACGTGCTTCAAGTCCACTACCATCATCCCAGTGCCAAAGAAATCTTCAGTTTCCTGCCTGAATGACTACCGGCCCATCGCACTGACCCCATCATCATGAAGTGCCTTGAGAGGCTTGTCATGGCACGAGTGAAGAGCAAGCTCCCCCACTCACTGGACCCTATGCAGTTCGCCTATCACACAAACAGGTCAACTGAGGACGCCATATCCACTGCACTTCACCTTTCCCTCTCTCACCTGGACAATAAAGACTCTTATGTTAGATTGCTGTTCATAGACTTTAGTTCAGCGTTCAACACCATCATCCCCCATAGACTGTGTGTGAAACTGAGCAAGTTGGGACTAAGCACCTCACTCTGCAATTGGATACTTGATTTCCTGTCAGAGAGACCTCAGTCCGTCCGAATCGGTGACACTGTCTCCAGCACCATCAGGCTGAGTACCGGAGCTCCTCAGGGCTGCGTTCTCAGTCCACTTTTGTTTACACTCCTGACTCACGACTGCACTGCCCTGCACAGCTCAAACCACATCATCAAATTCGCAGACGACACGACCGTGGTGGGGCTCATCAAAAACAACGATGAATCTGCATACAGAGATGAGGTGAAGCAGCTGGCTGCCTGGTGCAGTGACAACAACCTGTCTCTGAATGTGGACAAAACTAAAGAAATGGTCATCGACTTCAGGAAAGCTCGCTCCACCCACACACCACTTAGCATTCACGGTTCCATGGTTGAGACTGTAAAAAACACCAAGTTCCTGGGAGTTCACATCTCAGATGATCTCACCTGGACCACCAACACCACCTCCATCACCAAAAAGGCCCAGCAGCGTCTACACTTTCTGAGACGACTGAAGCGAGCCAACCTGCCCCCTCCCACCCTCACCATGTTCTACAGGGGCACTATAGAGAGCGTCCTAACCAGCTGCATCTCCACCTGGTTTGGAAACAGTACTGTTGCTGATATCAGGCGGATTGAAAGGATCATCAAAGCAGCTGGAAACATCATTGGAACGTCTCTTCCGCCACTGCAGGACATCTTCCACAGACGCTGCATCAAAAGGGCCTCCTGCATTGTGCTCGACCCCTCTCATCCTTCACACGGACTTTTCACGCTCCTTCCTTCTGGCAGAGGCTTCCGCAGCATCAGGTCTCGGTCTTCCAGGATGCGTGATAGCTTCTTCCCACAAGCCATAAGACTCATGAACTCACTCCCAGCCATCACACTTCCTCTTCCTACCTCTTCGTCTTTTCTAGTTCTAACTTTATTTAAAAACTCTTAAACTTTATTTAAATGCATATTGCACATTCTCTAGTTTAAAATGTGTCACTTATTTATTGTCTATTTCATATGCCTATTTATTCTATATCCTCTGTTATGCTGTTCTATGTTTGTCTATACTGGAAACCTGGAGCCACGTCGTCTCGTCTCTCTATGTACCTGTACAGTGTATAGCAGAGATGACAATAAAGTTGACTTTGACTTTTTGACTTTGACTCTTTGGTAGAACGACTTGTGTGCTTAGGGTCGTTGTCTTGCTGCATGACCCACCTTCTCTTGAGATTCAGTTCATGGACAGATGTCCTGACATTTTCCTTTAGAATTCTCTGATATAATTCAGAATTCATTGTTCCATCAATGAAGTCAAGCCGTACTGGCCCAGATGCAGCACAACAAGCCCAAACCATGATACTACCACCACCATGTTTCACAGATGGGATAAGGTTCTTACGCTGGAATGCAGTGTTTTCCTTTCTCCAAACAGAAAGCTTTTTATTTAAACCAAAAAGTTCTATTTTGGTCTCATCCGTCCACAAAACATTCTTCCAAAAGCCTTCTGGTTTGTCCACGTGATTTTTTAGCAAACTGCAGACGAACAGCAATGTTTTTTTGGGAGAACAGTGGCTTTCTCCTTGCAACCCTGCCATACACACAATTGTTGTTCAGTGTTCTCCTGATGGTGGACTCATGAACATGAACATTAGCCAATGTGAGAGAGGCCTTCAGGTTGTTTAGAAGTTACCCTGGGGTCCTTTGTGACCTCGCCGACTATTACACGCCTTGCTCTTGGAGTAACCTTTGTTGGTCGACGACTCCTGGGGAGGGTAACAATGGTCTTGAATTTCCTCCATTTGTACACAATCTGTCTGACTGTGGATTGGTGGAGTCCAAACTCTTTATAGATGGTTTTGTAACCTTTTCCAGGCTGATGAGCATCAACAACTCTTTTTGTGAGGTCCTCAGGAATCTCCTTTATTTGTGCCATTGATACACTTCCATAAACATGTGTTGTGAAGAGCAGACTTTGATAGATCTTGTTCTTTAAATAACACAGGGTGCCCCCTCACACCTGATTGGCATCCCATTGATTGAAACACCGGACACCTGACTCCTCACCTTCAAACTAACTGCTAATCCTAGAGGTTCACAAACTTTTGCCACTCACAAATATGTAATATTCGATCATTTTCTTCAATTAATGACCAAGTATAATATTTTTGTCTTATTTGTTTAACTGGTTTCTCTTTATCTACTTTTAGGACTTGAGTGAAAATCTGATTATGTGTGTGTATATATATATACATATATACATATATATACATATATACATATATATACATATATACATATATATATATATA
Source organism: Polypterus senegalus (assembly GCF_016835505.1). NCBI lineage: Eukaryota > Metazoa > Chordata > Cladistia > Polypteriformes > Polypteridae > Polypterus > Polypterus senegalus. The sequence continues at coordinate 309,507,113 of NC_053154.1, read as the reverse complement.
TATATATATATATATATATATATATATATATATATATATATATATATACACCCCCTTACTCGTCAATGATTTCCCCACCAGAGGGGACCTTCCTCTGATGACCATATTCAATTTCACTAGGGGGAATACCCCTTGTGGGTTGCCAATACACTTACAAAAGAAAATCTGAGTCACAACACTATTAAAGGTTGAGAAACACTGAACAAGACAGGACCTTAGTGAGTTGCACAGGCAGCTTTATACCTACTGTACCATTCAGTGGCTATAAAAATCTTTAATCTGTGAAGCAACAGCACAACAGTGCATGACAAGTATCTAGCAAAAATACAACAGCAAAAGAAAAGGCAAGGAAAGGTGATGCTTGAAATTTCAGAATATGGTGTCCTCTGTCATCTGTTCAGTTTGTCCCTAAGGCTTCAGAAAGTGTCGCTGCTGTGGAAAACATCCTGCATTGTAAGGTGGGCGCCTCTTCACTTTAGGACTACAGACTAGTGACACTTATGTCTCACATCATGAAGACCTTTGAGAGGCTGGTCCTGGACTATATGAGTCCTCTTGTGGTAGACCACCTGGACCCACTACAGTTTGCCGACAAACAGACAAAGACTATAATGGAGGAGGCGATTATCTGTCTGCTCCACAAGGCTTATTCTTACGTGGAGAAAGCTGGCAGCACTGTGACAATTGTGATTTTTGATTTCTCTAGTGCCTTCAATACCATCCAGCCATCCCTGTTAAGGGGGAAACTCAGAGATGTGAAATTGGATGAGCCTTTGGGGTCCTGATGATGGACTCTCTGTCAGGCAGACCCCAGTTTGTGAGGCTCAAGGACTGTGTGAGCAACACTGGAGCACCACATGAACAGGCCTGTCTGCTTTACTCTTCACTCTACACCTCAGACTAGAAACAGAAGAGCAGGTCAGGTCAATAGAAGGAGTTCTCAGATGATTCTGTGCTTATGGGTCATATCAATAAGGGGGGTGAAACAGAGGAGAGGAGTCTACAGCTTAACATTGGCAAAACCAAGGAACTGGTGACTGACTTTCGCTGCACCAAACAGCCTCTATGTCCAGTCACTATTCAAGGAGTGGATATAGAGTAGGTCCACCCCTACTAGTTCTTGGGGGTCCACATTTACGACAGGTTGGACTGGTCTCACAACACAGAGGAACTTGAGAAGAGAGAGCAGAGCAGCCCTTTTTCTTTAGGAGATATGGAAAATAAAAAGTCATGTAGTGATGAATGGAGACATCCTGGGGTCAGAGAACCAGTTAAGGGCCGGTTAGGAAATAAGAGAAGGAATGATAATGAGGGACAAGTTACAAGAAATATTGGTGGCTACAGAAATGGCCTGCAAGAGACCAGCTGGAGTGGGGAGTCAGAATAAGCAGTGAATGAGCTGTTTCAAGCTAGGAATGATTATATAAGCTGTAATGTTTGGCTTGTTCGGAGCTCAACTCAGCTTGGCTTAATTGGGTTGAGTCCACGTTATTGTTTATTGAAATAAAATGAATTACTCTGTTTGCTTATCCTTTGACTCCTAGAGCCTTCTTTCAAGGTGAGAATCTCTGGTGCATTTTATGCTCCAACTGAGACTGAGTTTCTTTAATGTGAGAAGTGACATCCTTCATATCTTCTACAACTCTGTGATGGCCAGTGCAGTGTGGTGTGCTGGGCTGGCAACTTCAATTGAAGAGAGGACCACTGAATCAACAAGCTAATTAAAAGGGAAGGAATTGTTATGGGGCACAATCATGGACTCCCTAGAGGTCGTAGTGGTGCACAGAATTACAACAAAACTAAGTATCATTATGAACAATGTTGCACATCTACCATCTGACACACCAATGCTGAGGACTTTCAGCCAACGTATTATTCAGCAGAAGTGCGTCAAGAAACGTGACTGGGGGTCCTTTATACAAACAGCAATGTGTCTGGATAGCACCTCACTGGGACTAGGACTGCCCAGTCAGAAGATTTCTGTCTTTTTTTAATTTTCTTGCTTTATAGTCATTCTTGTGTGTGCTTAGACCAAAGTGTGTGCCTATTTTTATGTATTTATTTATCTAAAGAGCTTCTGTAAAAACCCAGATTTCCCCCATGGATAAATAAAGAGCTAACATCTCGCTAGTATATAATGGAAGTGCAAGAACTGGGCTTCAAAAACGTGAATTTACTCACTCACATGTGCTGATGGAATTAGGTTTTTGGGTCTGGTCAAGTCATAAGAAAGGGGACCAGACAGTCCAAACTTCCAAAAAGTTCTTAGGCAGTAACAGAAAAAGATGCTTTTTCTTTTGTGTCCTTGCTGAACAGAAGTTGTTCAAATCCCCTAAAGCTGCTAAAATGTCATCACTTTAAACATGAAGATTTTCCTTCTGTAAAAAGTGTCAGCTTAACTAGATTCCTTCCCCAGAGTTATGTCCTTGGAAGACGGAAGTTCAAGTTTAAGTTATTTTGGCCTATTAACTAAATTAAACCAGAAATGTTTGTTTGTAAAAGACTGCAAGGCCTTAAACGGTATATGTGATCCAAACTGCGGATTTAAACTTGAATACAAGAGTTGTATGGAAGTTGAACAGGTATTCTGAATTTACACGAACAACATATAATTTAACAAACAAAACAGTAATGAGTAACGTTGAAGTGTCCATACCTTTGGGATGAAGGCAACACAGTTGAATGAAACATGGAAAGAAAAGTACCCTAGACAAAACAGAGCAAGCATGCTTTTAATGAAAATGTATTTCAGACATATTAGATATTTCATAGATATCATAAAATTTAGATTGTCAAACCCACTTAAATTTTTTTTTTCTAACAGCCAACACACTAAAACTGAAATTCCAAATAGAATAATTCAAAATGTAACCTCTGTTGCTATTTTGATAACACCTTTTTAGTCACTTACTTTAGCTGTTAAACTAAGTTGAAAGATATTCTAAAATGTATCGTTTACTTTCTCACCGTTATGTTACTAATTATTTTCATATTATGGATGTCAAACGTAATGGCGACACTATGGTTAGCACTCCTGTAATTTAGCTCGAGAGCCTTCACTTTACTTGCTTGCGTACTTTTCAGACTTACCAACCTGTCAGATTGCTAAGAGTGGTCCTCACAAGAGAAGTACTGCATGGGAGCAACTAAAGAAGAATGGGTTAGTTAGCAATGGCAGCATGATCTGGGATTCGTATTGTTTTATCAGTTTAAATAAAAGGTCCACATTAAATTAAGATTCTGGTATCAGGAATTTTTACACCGAAACTGATTTCCACCTGAAGTCTAGCCTCCACCATGGCATTCAATCTTCCCCTAATAGGCCGTGCTTGCTTCACCCAACACGGTAGATCAGGGATTCTTAATTTTTTAAATCTGAGAACCCAAATAAGTAAAAATCAATAGTACACTGGGACTCAGAAAGAGTATTTTTTTAATTATACTTTAATAATCCCAAAGGAAATTACTTGTTTTTTTCACATACCCCTTGGGGTCAGAGCACAGGGTCAGCCATTGTACAGCACCCCTGGAGCAATTGAAGGTTAAGGGCCTTGCTCAAGGGCCCAGCAGAGTAGCATCTCTTTTTGGCAAGGACAGGGAACCGGCAACCCTCAGGATACCAGCGCAGAGCCTTAGCGTCAGAGCCACCAGTCCACCTCATAATGACAGTGTAAGACAAAGGGACATGACTCATTCTTCAAGGCTTTTGAGGCACACCAGGCCTGTTAAGATTTAAAAGGGATGCGGTCATCCAGTTTCACAAAACCCCCACTTGCATTCCAGACTAAGTGGCTGAACCCCAGCTTTTAGCAGGATCTGCCTGGACTTCCACTGATAGCAAAGGTGTAATCAGAGGTGACCTGACCTGTATACAGAGGCCCCTCTTGACCCTGAAAGGCCTCTAATTCAAGGGATGACAACTAAAAAGGACAGAAGAACCCATCTATTAGAAGACACTGGTTTTGTAACTGGAAGTGACTTTAATCCAATCAGGGGAAGGTTCGACCTAACCTTAAAACTCTCTACACCATCCTGAAGAAGCTCTCTCTCTGTCTCTCTGGGATATTCGCTGGATTCCCTGGAGATTCTCTCAGGGAAAGAGAAATATGCAAAATAATCTTCTGAAACTGAAAAAGTGGCGAGCCTCGGAGAGCTGAATCCGACAAACTCATCTCATTTCTTTGTGAACTTGAGAGCTGAGATCCAGTTTGCCAGGCTCAACAGTGAGCCAATCTGAAGGCTGAGAAGCAGCCATTGCTTCAAGAAGGGAACTTCAGAATCTAAACTCTTGTGCCAGAAAAATGAATGATTTTCTCTAAGTTGTGGACAGAACAGCAAAGGGCCTAACAGCAGCAGTAGCGCAGCACTGACAAGGATCAGGCAGCAAAGAGAACAAGTGAACTCCAACACGCGAAGAATCCTCCACTTAAAGACTTGGTATCGCAAAACTATTTATCTGTGCCAAGGTAAAATAGAACTTTAAATACCAGTCAGCCTATTCAGTATTATATGTTTGTCAGTCTAGTGTGTCTGCGTCCAGTCTTATATGTCAATATATGCGTGCATTTATCATGCTGTACTTCTAAAATCCTTGTGTTTTTCAATAAATTGTATTGTTCTGTTTTTTAAAGTGAGTAGGCTTTAGTTAACTTGATATAAATCTAAAGGCCAGAGACCCCCTCCTACAACAGAGAAAGGTAAGGTAAGGAAAATAGGAATTATTTGATTAATTATCAGTATTGCCAAAGGCAAACTAATATTTATTTATTTATAAAGCACTTTAAAAACAACATCAAGGCTGACCAAAGTGCTGTACAATAAAACCTAACCTATAAGACACACAATAACCAAAGAGTAAAAGAAATATAAACATATAAGAGCTGTAGAGATTCATAATAAAAAAGTACACAGATAGTCAACATATCATACTGGGTTAATAGCCAGGGAGTAAAAGAGTGTTTGTAAATAAGATTTAAAGACAGCAAGTGAAGGAGTCTGCCTAACGTGCAACGGCAAATTGTTCCAGAGTTTTGGGGCTGCAACTGAAAAAGCTCGATCACCTCGGAGTTTGCATCGTGCTTTAGGAACACGTAAAAGCATCTGATCTGCTGACCTGAGAGAGTGAGATGGTAAATAATGGTGCAGCAGTTCTGACAAATAAAATGGGGCACAACCATTTTAAACCATTAAAAACAAATACAAGGGTCATAAAATGGATTCTAAAATGAACTGGAAGCCAGTGAAGGGATGCCAAAATTGGGGTAATGTGCTCATGCTTTCTTGTGCCGGTTAAAAATCGAGCAGTGGCATTTTGCACCAACTGTAGGCGAGCGATCAAAAAGAAGTGCATTGCAGTAATCTAGACGAGAGGTTATAAAAACATCTATTTTATCTTTCTTAAGGTAGATATGTCAGTGCAATTGATTAGTTTTGTCATACTGTTAGAAGAGTTTATAGCAATCGTAAGATCACATTCATTTATATTGTGCATGTTCCTGCATTGAACAGTAGGTGATATTATTTGACTGTAGCACAACAGGATTTTTAGGATGTTGACATCACCCCTGCTAAAATAATCACCCAAACCCCCTTAACTGCAGATTGTAAAGGTCAGAATATTTCCAGATTTCATCTGCTGTCTCCGGTGGACCTGGAGATTATGCCCTAGAAATTTCACTCCTTCCTAAAAGTGGATGTATTGTGGCTACAGTCATGAAATTTTTAACATCTCACACTCTCTCAATAGCATTGGCGACATTTTTTTTTCACCGGTCACACAATATGTGTATGCGGTTAAATCTCTGAAGGAGACCACAATCCTGGCTGTTTTTATTTCCTTTTTTTTTTTTGAATATGTAATATTCATAGAGTGTAAATTAGAACATTAGAACACTCTGGACGAGAACAGGCCATTCACCACAGCAAAGCTCGCCAGTCCTATCCACTTATTTCTTCCAAAAAACATCAAATTGAGTTTTGAAAGCCCCTAACGTCTTACTGTCCACAACACTACTTGGTCTCTTATTTCAAGTGTCTATCGTTCTTTGTGTAAAGAAAAACTTCCTAATGTTTGTGTGAAATTCACCCTAAACAAGTTTCCAACTGTGTCCCTGTGTTCTTAATGAACTCATTTTAAAGTCACCATCTTGATCCACTGTACTAATTCCCTTCATCATTTTAAACACGTCAATCATGTCACCTCTTAATCTTCTTTTATTTAAACTGTAAAGGCTCAGCTCTTTTAATCTTTCCTCATAACTCATCCCCTGTAGCCCTGGAATCAGCCTAGTCGCTCTTCTCTGGACCTGTTCTAGCACTGCAATGTCCTTTTTGTAGCCTGGAGACCCAAATTGCACACAGGACTCCAAATGAGACCTCTGCTCAAGCTTGAGCAGAACCTCCTGTGACTTGTACTCCACACATCAAGGCGCTATATAACCTGACATTTGGTTAGCCTTCTTAATGGCTTCTGAACACTGTCAGGAAGTCGATAGCTTAGAGTCCACTATGACTCCTAAATCCTCCTCATAAGGTGTACTCTCGATTTTCAGACCTCCCATTGTGTGTTCAAACCTAACATGGCATATCTGTGCTTTTTTAGTGATAAAATTTATATTGTAACATTACCCACCATATTAAACATGTTAAACCTGTTCACTTAGTGGTCTAAGCTAGTATGCAACTTTGTTCCCAATCTCAGTCTCCTAAAAGCCGACTGCAACTGCACTAAGTTTTGGTCTTGATCCGCTGCAATTCTAGAGCACTCTGAGGCCTATTGCAATGATGCTAAGTTGGACTTGTTACTTGTTTACAGGATCATCACCAGCTCAGAGCATATTGACATGGACTCCTTTAGACGAGGGTTACCCATAAATAAACAATGAGGAGGTGTAGGATTGTCAATATGACACTGATACCAAACACGAACATAACGCAGTCTGGCTGGTCGAAATCTACTGAACAGGAGTCAGTCTTTGATGTCTGATGACCAATTCACATCATTACAATTGCTTCATTCAAGCAGCGGTTCAGTTACAGTTTGTTCTGCTTTATGGATTTTCATTTGCTATTGTGTTTTTGGTTGAAGGCTCCGTCCCACTCATGAATATAGATAAGTTGCCACAGTATTATCATAAAGTGACAGAACACATTGAAAAATTCATGGTTTTTGCAGTATAATATTATTTTATCCACTAGACAGACGCAGAGACGCAGTACTGCCCCAAGAGTTATTCAGGCTAAACACTAAAGCACATCACCCAGAGTCTGATACGGACCTTACCATGTTTACATTAAATTCTGAGCCGGAGTCATGCCAAGGCAGTTAGAAGAGCAAAGGTTTCAATTAAAGAAAGTAATCCACATTTTTAGGACATGTTTGTGACAACAAAAGTAAACTGGAAGGAATAGATTTCAGCCGTCCACAAGACCTGCTGGGTCAATTCCTCCGGGACAAAGCCTGAAAACAATGAGGAATCATCTAAGAACATTTGTGTTAGGTAGAAGTGCTAAAGTAGAAGTGGTAGGTTGGTGCTGAGTGGTCTTTTTTTCCTTCTTCACTGGAGTTTCTGTTTTTCCTGTCCTCACAGACATTTGATTTTATCATCATACTCCTCTACAGAAATTTAGAATACAATACTATATAGTACATAAGGGCTCTTCCTTTCTACTAATTATATACCTATGTTATGTACGCTGATATTTGATTTTTTATCTTATTCATTAATCTCATTTGTTTTTCTTTTCTTGTAACTACTTCTTTGACGTCTTGTAAAGCACTTTGAGTTACATTCTGTGTACTTCTGTGACATACAGAAATAAATATTGGTGTTGTTGAGGTAAAGATATGTTTCCTGTTTGCTTGCCTGCTCACAGACTCGTGGGTGCAAAACTAACCAACACTTTCACTGTCACTACAGGCTGCATATTTTACTCCTTTAGTTTGTTCCATTCATTCTGTTACATCAATGGATATGTTCTGCCACGGTTCGTAACAAATGATGCTGAGCTGAGTGATTGATAAAACAGCAGAGCAGTCAGTATGCCATGAAATCATTGATCTGAGAACGCATTACCTGTCAAACTGAATTTACTGAATGTGACTCAAAACACGTAAAAGCCTTGGCCTACATCTTTTTCTTATAACATGCTAACAGAATCACATACAGACACAGTGGTTAGATGACAGATGCGCACATCAATTATACAACACAATACAGTTTATTTTTGTATAGCCCAAAATCACACAAGAATGCCACAGTGGGCTTTAAAAGGTCCTGCCACTTGACAGCCTCCCCCAGCCTTGACTCTCTAAGAAGACAAGAAAAAAAATGGAAGAAATCTCGAGAATGGCAATTCGAAGAGAGACCCCCTTTCCATTTAGGTTGGGTGTACAGTGGGTGTCAAATCATAGAATCAGTTTTTCTTAAACTTCACCTCACAGAGTTAAATTCCATGTTACATGGCTCCTTCCAACCTCAGTCGTGTCAGCTTTAGACCAAGAAAACACTCTTTTAATTTATGTCAAGTCTGCTGTCATAATGCCACCTTCCAGGAATGTATTCTTTACCTGGAGCTTGCTCCATCCACTCTTCTCTTTTCTCCACATAGTTCCTGAATCAGGCTGTGTACTACAGTAACTACTTTAAGTTGTGTGAAAAGCATTGTAAAAACATTCCTGATAATTTTATAAATAGCTTTGCCTAAGCGACATCGCCTGAGGGGTGGGGTGATTGTGGCTATTGTGTTGTGACATTTTAGATTCATGCAGCATTTTGCAGAGTAACAGCGCGGTGCCTGCTGATCTTCTTCTTTTCTATCCGACTCATCACTTCCCAACTCGTGTTGTCACATTGCTTTCGTTTTGATTGATGGCCGAATGAGACAGAAGCAGGTGACTAGATTACTGTATTTTTTTTTCATTTCGAGTGTTTAAAAAATGAGCAAAATTAGTTTAGCGAGAGCTTCTTATTCTTATTGTCAGTAAGTATCCATTATATTGCCCAGCCTTGGACTTGGTGTTTTATATGTTAGAGATTTTTATTTTGACTTATACAGAACTATGTTATTAAAATTATATATTATTTGCCATTGTGTTTATTTTAAAATCTTGCTTGCTATATTATAGTTCTATAGTACTTAATCCAGACAGGCTTCACTCCGTGTTGGTGCTTTAACATGCTGTGTTAAAAAACAGACACTGATTACTTCTAAAACTCTTTCGCTCCACTATTTACAAGGTTATCTCAGTTAACATTTGGATAATTTAAGTCCCCCATGACTATAATACCTCCCTGTAAACTTGCCTTTATGATATTACTAAAAAGATGTGTGTTGAAATTACTGTCTGCATTGGGTGGACTATAACACACTCCTAAAATAAGACCTCTTTCTCTAATGCTTTTCAGGGGAAGCCACATATCATCATTAAGATGGGGCTCATCATGTAGTTCAGGGGACCTCAATCACAGTCCTGGAGGGCCGCAGTGTCCTAATTGCTGTTAATGATAGTTGGTGATAAACTCTATGCCTTGTTGGTGCTTTCATTCATCAAACATAAAGTTTAGTTCCTTTGTCGATCAGGGGTCTTCAGTTACAGTCCTGGAGGTCTGCTGTGCCTGCAGGTTTTCACTTTTACCAATTTCTTCATTAGATCCCTTTTATTTACTACAAAAGCAATACATTTTTGTTCTTAATTTGAGTTCTCTTGCCTGTTACCATTCAGAACCCTTAATTGCCTATTTTAGATTTTAGCAGCTGCATTTAAGTTTTAATTGTTGCCTGTATTCTTAATCAGAAATTAGTTAATAACGAGAGGCAGATAACCAATAAACCAGCAACTCTCCAGCTCATGTGCTTACCATGAAGTATCTGAGATAAAAAAAAAAATTTAGAAATTAATAAATAGAGGGGAATTGGAAGGACCAGTAAGTTTAAATCTCTTCTGGTCCACAAAACACGAGGATAATGTTCTCACAGAAGGAAACTCTACAGTGTAATTTAAATTGCTCTTAGATGAACGCAAGCCAAATAATTTAATACCAAAATTCATTATCAGCATGAACTGCTTTTTGATTAGGAAACGAGTTGGGATAAAAACCCGCAGCCACTGCGGCCCTCCAGGACTGTGAGTGAGGACCCCTGATCTAATTGAAGAAGACTTGTGTACTTCTGACATTAAGTTAAGTTATTTTAATGCGTTACTCATTTTAGTTTTACATTTAAATTATGGGTTAGAATTTACATTACTGTTTATTTTATTTCTACACCGTTGTTTGTTCCTTCATGTACAGTTTTAACCCTGACCTTTCCTAAACTCCCTACATTCCCTAGTTTAAACAGTCCTCAACTAACCTAATTATACATTTAACCATAAGCCTTAAAATGTTCGGTGCATAAACAGACCCATAATATTTAATGTTATCTTCTAAAAGTACGTTCCCCTTTCACGTGAAAATAAATATCATATCCAGAACACTTAATTTTATGTCTAAAATGTATACGGAAAACTTGAAATAGCAGAAACACAAGCTTCAATAACTTTCATAATGCAACACCGCTGTGAAGACAGGCCATCACGGACACACTACAAAATAATTAATTTGTAATATATTACTCACGTTGCCTTCTTTAATATAAACCTCAACATTACTTCGAAGCTTTTGTCCAGCCAACTGTTCAGCAGTTCTCGTGTGCCAAAAATGACCAAAATATAAAACTGTTAGTGAATTTTAAAATTCTCTTACTACTGTGGTGCATTGCCACCTACTGACTATGAGTGAAATGGCTGTTTAAAAGGTTAATGCATTTCTAATCAGCTTATCAAGCATCAGGCAGAAGACGGAACCAACACCAGGACAGGCTGCCAGAGCACCACAAAGCGGGCACACAGACACCAATTTAGCCTCACCAATTCATTTACCTTGCATGTGTTTGGACTGCAGAAAGAAACCTGCACAATAAAAATAATATACTGACTGGTTTACTGAAACTGGCAATCTGGGCATCGCCTTTGTCTTCTACAACTCCCCTTGTCAGCTCTTTTAAATCTTTCATTAAACATGTTGTCAGGGATGCCAGGGGCAATGACCCTGGATCACATGGGGGCCGCCTTCCTGGTTGCTCTGGGGGCCACGGGTTGAGGGCATGGAAGCCCCACCCTGTAGGGGCACGTGGTCACCACCAGGAGGCGCCCCAATGCCTTGGGGACCTGTTACCTCAGCACTTCCACCACACCAGGAAGTTCTGGGGGGAAGAATTAAGAGGACGCCCACTTCCGGTCCTCCAAGGTGTCCCGGCTGGGTCTGGAGTTCAGTTACCAGGGTATTTAACACAGCATTTATGTCCTGCCCATCTGTCATCTTCGGGTTTCTATCCTGCCAATCTGTGAAGAAAGCAAGTGAGACAGGATAAACTTTTGGGGTTTCCGCTCCGGTTTACTGCAACAAAACGAGTAATATCTCCATAGTACAACAAATGGTCACAACGGACAAAGAAACAATCAAATGAGGGAACATTTATACAGGGGGACAGGAAATTGAACAGAAATGGTGAGATAGATGATGGGTGATGGAAGCATGGCGTCTTTCATTCACATCATGCTTTATTACGGCGGCGAGTCCTTGTTCTGGCTGATGAGATAAAAAGAGAAAGGTTAGTGCGCCGCCGCTGTCCCTCGGCATGGGTTGACGCGATAAGTTCTGAGTCTTTAAACTGCTCCCCATGCGCTCGTGCGTGACAATGCATACACACTCGTCTATTAAGAAGACTAACAGAATGTCAGGTTATATAGTGCCTTGATGTGTGGAGTCACAGGAGGTTCTGTGTGCAGTTTGGTTCTCCAGGCTGCAAAAAGGACATAACAGCACAAGAAAAGGTCCAGAGAAGAGCAACTAGGCTGATTCCAGGGCTACAGGGAATGAACAAAGAGGAATGACAGAAAGAGCCGAGCCTTAAGGAGATTAAATAGTGACCTGAGTGAAGTGTTTAAAATGTTGAAGGGAATTAGTCCAGTGGATTAAGACTTTAAAATGAGTTCAGCAAGAACACGGGGACACAGCTGGAAACTTGTTAAGGGGAAATTTCACACAAACATTAGGAAGTTTATCTTTACACAAAGAACGATAGACACTTGGAATAAGCGACCAAGTAGTGTGGTAGACAGTAAGACTGTAAGGACTTTCAAATCTCGACTTGATGTTATTTTAGAAGAAATAAGTGGATAGGACCAACAAGCTTTATTGAACAGAATGGCCCATTGCTTTTGTTTTAATTGATTTCCGAAAGAGACAGACTCAGGTGAATGGATTACTGTATTTTTTTTTTAGCATTCCGAGTATTTAACTAATGAGCAAAATTAGTTTAGCGAGAGCTTCTTATTCTTATTTTCAGTAAGAATCCATTATACTGCCCAGCCTTGGACTTGGTATTTAATTTGTTAAAGATTTTTATTTTGACTTATACATAACTATGTTAATAAAGTTATATATTATTTGCCATTATGCTTATTTTAAAACCTTGTTTGCTATATTTTAGTTCTATAGTACTAAATCCAGACAGGCTTCACTCCGTGTTGGTGCTTTAACATGCTGTGTTAAAAAACAGTCACTGATTACTTCTAAAAACTCTTGTGCTCCCTTATTTGCAAGGTTATCCCAGTTAATATTTGGATAATTTAAGTCCCCCATGGCTATAATATCTCCCTGTAATCTTTTCCTTTTTAATATTACTAACAAGATGAGTGTTGAAATTACTGTCTGCATTGGGTGGTCTATAACACACTCCAAAAATAAGACCTCTTTCCCTAATGCTTTTCAGGGGAAGCCACATATCATCATTTAGATGGGGCTCATTTGTAGTTCAGGGGTCCTCAATCACGGTCCTGGAGGGCCGCAGTGTCCTAATTAGAACTTAGTCATTGTTGATAATGATAGTTGGTGTTTAACTCTATGCCTTGTTAGTGATTCCTTCCCTCCATTATCCAACCCGTTGTATCCTAACTACAGGGTCACGAGGGTCTGCTGGAGCCAATCCCAGCCAACACAGGGTGCAAGGCAGGAACAAACCCCGGGCAGGATGCCAACCCACCACAGGGCACACACACAACCACACACTAGGGCCAATGTAAGATCGCCAATGCACCTAACCTGCATGTCTTTAGACTGTGGGAGGAAACCGGAGCGACCCGGAGGAAACCCACGCAGACAAGGGGAGAACATGCAAGCGAACCCGAGTCTCCTAACTGCGAGGCAGCAGCGCTACCCACTGTGCCACCTTGTTGGTGCTTTCATTCATCAAATATAAAGTTTAGTTCCTTTGTAGATCAGAGGTCCTCAGTTACAGTCCTGGAGGTCTGCTGTGCTTGCAGTTTTTCACTTTTACCAATTTCTTCATTAGACCCCCTTTTATTTACTACTAAAGCAATACTTTTTTGGGCTTAATTTGAGTTCTCTTGCCAATTGCCATTCAGAACACTTAATTGCCTATTTTAGATTTTAGCAGCTGCATTTAAGTTTTAATTGTTGCCTGTATTCTTAATCAGACATTAGTTAATAATGAGAGGCAGATAACCAATAAACCAGCAGCTCTCTCTGTCTCTGAGATAAAAAAAATGTTTAGAAATTAATAAATAGAGGGGAATTGGAAGGACCAGTAAATTTAAATCTCTTCTGGTCCACAAAACATGATGATAATGTTCTCACAGAAGGAAACTCTACAGTGCAATTCAGACATCTCTTAGATAAATGCAAACGTTAACAAGCCAAACAGTTCAATACCAAGTTTCATTATCAGCATGGACTGTCTTCTAATTAGGAAACTACTTGGAATAAAAACCTGCAGCCATTGCGGCCCTCCAGGACTGTGATTGAGGACCCCTGATCTAGGTGAAGAAGACTTGCATAATTCTGAATTTAAGTTAAGCTCTTTTAATGCGTTACTCATTTTAGTTTTACATTTAAATTCTGGGTTTGAATTTACATTACTATTTATTTTTATTTCTACACCGTTTGTTCCTTCATGTACAGTTTTAACCCTTACCTTTCCTTAACTCCCTGTATTCCCTAGTTTAACAGTCCTCAACTAACCTACTCATACATCTAATCATATGCCTTAAAATGTTTGGTGCGTAAAAAGACCCATAATATTTAATGTTATCTTCTAAAAGTTCATTCCCCTTTCACAGGAAAATAGATATCATATGCACAACACTTAATTTAATATCTAAAATGTTTACGGAAAACTTAAAAGAACAGAAACACAAGCTTCAATAACTTTCATAATGCATCACTGCTGTGAAGACCCGCCATCACGGACAAACTACAAAAATAATTCATTTGTAATATATGACTCACGTTGCCTTCTTTAATATAATCCTCAATATTACTTGAAAGCCTTCGCCCAGCCAACTGTTCAGCAGTTCTCGTGTGCCAAAAATGATCAAAATGTAAAACTGTGCATGAATTTTAAAATTCTCTTACTACTGTGGTGCATTGCCACCTACTGACTATGAGTGAAATGGCTGTTTAAAAGGGTAATGCATTTCTAATAAGCTTATCAAACATCAGGCAGAACCAACACCAGGAGAGGCTGCCAGAGCACCACAAGGCGGGCACACAGACACCAATTTATCCTCACCAATTCATTTACCTTAAGTAACCTGCACAATAAAAATATACTGACTGGTTTACTGAAACTGGCAATCTGGGCATCGCCTTTGTCTTCTACGACTCCCCTTGTCAGCTGTTTTAAATCTTTCATTAAACATGTGCTTCCTCTTTGCCACCTTTCATCAAAATATGCTTCAAAATTGATGCTCTCCATTTCCCAGAATGCTCTCTATTTCCCTACTTTGACAGAGGACAACAGGAAAGTCCACTTTGTATCTAAGAAAAAAATGACAACATTGCAATTTTTTTCTTATTTGGTTTCTTTGTGCTTCAGATAATTTCTTGAGTGATCTTAACAGACAAGCAAGCGTGCAAACACAGTATAGTTAATAGTAAATACTAAATACACTGAATACTTACTTGTTGAACACTACAGCCAGATCTATGAGTTGCAGTACGTTTTTCCACAGTGAAAATATTAAAGAAGTCCAAAAGCCAACAGATCGGTACCTAAGACAGTTTTTTTTTATTTTTCTCTGTAATTTCTTCCATGCTGGTTGCTTTATGTGCATTGATTCATTTAAACACCCTGTTTCAATGGCCCACAGAAATACAGCTGGATGAATCGTGTGGTACTTCAGGCACTCATTTTGGAGGGATGGTGTTATTGTGATCAATGCAGGCACGGCACACATCCATCCAATCATCCATTATCCAGCCCGCTATATCCTAACACAGGGTCACGGGGGTCTGCTGAAGCCAATCCCAACCAGTACAGGGCGCAAGACATTAAGCTCATTAAGTTTGCATTCTGTTAGCATCTGCAAAGCTTCACACATTTTTGCATACCATACTTCACATCTGCTACTATAATAGATCTCTAGTTTATCCGTCATAAAGTAAATTACAGATAATCATGGGCGATCCTCAGTTTATTACTATTAATGTCCTTTATGGATATACAGTTGCTCATACCTTTCTGTATGATGGCTTTTTAAATCTGACCCTGTTTGCTGCTCCAAAGCTGTAACAGAAAAGAGACCTTGCTACCAGTTGGCTTTCCTGAGCCTTTACATGCAAAATGGGGATGAAGTCATACGACATACTTAGCTCCAGCAATTATTTATATCTATGACCACTCGTCCATTAAGAAGGCTCACAGAATGTCAGGTTATATAGCGCCTTGATCTGTGGAGTACAAGTCACAGGAGGTTCTGCTCAAGCTTTATAACACACTGGTGAGGCCTCATCTGGAGTCCTGTGTGCAGTTTGGGTCTCCAGGCCAAAAAGAGGACATAGCAGCACAAGAAAAGGTCCAGAGAAGAGCGACTAGGCTGATTCCAGGGCCACATGGGATGAGTTATGAGGAAAGATTAAAAGAGCTGAGCCTTTACAGTTTAAATAAAAGAAGATTAAGAGGTGACCTGATTGAAGTGTTTAAAATTATGAAGGGGATTAGTCCAGTGGATCGGGACAGTGACTTTAAAATGAGCTCATCAAGAACACGGGGACACAGTTGGAAACTTGTTAAGGGTAAATTTCGCACAAACATTAAGAAGTTTTTCTTTACACGAAGACACTTGAAATAAGCGACCAAGTAGTGTGGTAGACAATAAGTGTTTAAGGACTTTCAAAAGTTGACTTGATTTTTTTCTGGAAGAAATAAGTGGATAGGACTGGCAAGCTTTCTTGGTCAGAATGGCCTGTTCTCTTCTAGATTGTTTTAATTTTCTAATGTATTATTTAGTGATCAGTTTTGAAGCTTGTGCTGTGATTAGACATTCTTGAAGAATATTGACCCATCTCAGACTAAGTAAGCTTGGAGACTGATAAATTAATTTGGTTTTTAGGAAAAGCTGGGCACATAATGAAAAGTATCAATTCCTCTTTATTCTCTTCTTTGCTCTTTTAGGTGGCTCGCTATCATTAAAAGGACTGCTTCCCGTTGCTGTACTAGATAGCATTCTCTCTAGGACACTGCATGCTCGCTTGCTGTTTTTATACAGTAGGTACCCTGCTGCTGGTGAGAGAAGGAATGCCAGCTCACTGAATGTGGGACTCATCCCTAGCTGATACCACTGATCTGCACTGTTTGAACATATCTGAAGTGAGTAACATTTACAAAAAAAATGCCAATGACACTCATTTCAGTCTGATGTTGCTTAACGATTTCAGTTATTTTTTATTTAGTTTGCATGAGGATGTACTTTACTCTGTGCTCTGCCCCTTTAAATCTGGAGGATTGTGCAACTGGACATCATTACTCGAGAGAGGGCAACACTCTTTTTATTGTTGTCAAGTCTGCTGTCATAATGCCACCTTTCAGGAATGTATTCTTTACCTGGAGTTTGTTCCTTCCACTCTTCTCTTTTCTCCACATAGTTACTGAAACAGGCTGTGCCCCACAGTAACTACTTTAAGTTGTGTGAAAAACATCGTTAAATCATTCCCGGTGATTTTATAAATGGCTTTGTCTAAGTGACATTGTCAGAGGGGTGTGATGATTGTGGCTATTGTGTTGTGACATTTTAGATTCATGCAGCATGGTGCTTGCTGATCTCCTTCTTTTGGATCCGACTCATCACTTCCTGACTAGTGTTATCACATGACTGTCCCATTACTTTTGTTTTGAGTGATTTCCGAAAGAGACAGACTCAGGTGACTGGATTGATGTATTTGTTTAGCATTCCGAGTGTTTAAAAAATGAGCAAAATTAGTTTAGCGAGAGCTTCTTATTCTTATTGTCAGTAAGTATCCATTATATTGCCCAGCCTTGGACTTGGTGTTTTATATGTTAGAGATTTTTATTTTGACTTATACAGAACTATGTCATTAAAATGATATATTATTTGCCATTATGTTTATTTTAAAACCTTGTTTGCTATATTTTAGTTCTATAGTACTAAATCCAGACAGGTTTCACCCCGTGTTGGTGCTTTAACATGCTGTGCTAAAAAACAGTCACTGATTACTTCTAAAAACTCTTGTGCTCCCTTAATTGCAAGGTTATCCCAGTTAATATTTGGATAATTTAAGTCCCCCATGACTATAATATCTCCCTGTAATCTTTTCCTTTTTAATATTACTAACAAGATGAGTGTTGAAATTACTGTCTGCATTGGGTGGTTTATAACACACTCCTAAAATAAGACCTCTTTCTCTAATGCTTTTCAGGGGAAGCCACATATTATCATTTAGATGGGGCTCATCATGTAGTTTAGGGGTCCTCAATCACGGTCCTGGAGGGCCGCAGTGTCCTAATTAGAACTTAGTCCTTGTTGATAATGATAGTTGGTGTTTAACTCTATGCCTTTTAGAGATTCCTTCTCTCCATTATCCAACCCGCTGTATCCTAACTACAGGGTCACGATGGTCTGCTGGAGCCAATCCCAGCCAACACAGGGTGCAAGGCAGGATGCCAACCCACCACAGGGCACACACACAACCACACACTAGGGCCAATGTAAGATCGCCAATGCACCTAACCTGCATGATTTAGACTGTGGGAGGAAACCAATGCAGACTTGGGGAGAACATGCAAACTCCACGCAGGGAGGACCCGGGAGGCGAACCCGGGTCTCCTAACTGCAAGGCAGCAGCGCTACTCACTGCGCCACCGTGCCACCTTGTTGGTGCTTTCATTCATCAAATATAAAGTTTAGTTCCTTTGTAGATCAGAGGTCCTCAGTTACAGTCCTGGAGGTCTGCTGTGCTTGTTGTTTTTCACTTTTACCAATTTCTTCATTAGATCCCTTTTTTTTACTACTAGGTATAGCTTATGCCTATACTGGCAACACTGGGCACAAAGCAGGACTTCGCTCTAGAGTAAATGGGATATTAGTCAGTTACAGGACATAGTTACACACACACACACAGCCAAATTAATTCAAACCCAACCACTTTAGAGTTGAAAATTAACCTAGAACATAGCCTAGACATTGGATGATACATATAGACACTGGAGAACATGCAAAATTCATTTAGGTATTGCTAGATTCAAGTCCTAGACTCTTGGAGATGTGAAGCAGAAGTGATGACTTCTGGGTTATGATGTCTCCCAAATAAAGGAATACTATAGGGTAATCCAGATCTAATTATGCAATTTTAGTTACGCTATAACTTATTAAGTTTATTACATAGAAAATCACTCGAAAAATCCCAGACCATCAAGAAGTGTGCGAACTGGTGACATGAAGAATCGTCTTTGCGCCGAACTGGAATCATCTCCGCATAAATCAAAGTCATCCAGACGATCTGGATCTGCATAATTAGATCTGGACCACACTGTATATCTAAAATTCTATTGGGTCATCTCCTCGGATCTTACCTACCTTATTAAGAGATAAATTGAGCTTCTGTATGGGACTGTTGTCCTGGAGAGTTCCTTAGCACAAAGTTCCAAAAACTGTTGCAAAAAAATTCACAAGTTGCAGGATCAATAATCCTTCAGCTTGTAAAACATAATTGGCAGACAAAGGATCTTTATAAAATAAAAGATTTATTTTCCAAAATGTTCTGTAGCACAAGAATCTCGGAGGAGTGCAAAAGGCTCAGAAAAAATTATATTAAACAACAAAGGCAATCCAAGGCAAACAAGTCCCAAAAACACAAAGTCAAAAACAGCATAAGGTCTGAAATCCAAAAAATCAGCAATAGATAGGCTGCAATCTCAAGAATTCACCACTGCCAGTGTACCACAAGGAATTGTGTATTTCCTTAGTTTGTATATGGACAGGTGGCCCCGACTCTTTGGGAAACCACCCACAAAGCACAAGAAACATCAAAACATGGGCATGGATACATGGACGTAATAGTACACAAAAAAATAAAAATAATAATAAAAAAAAAGCAGAATAATAGAAATAATTAACAAAGGTAAAAATATTAACATAAACTAAAGAAAATAAATAAATAAATAAATAAATAAGGGATTTAAACATCAGCTTCTTCACAGCTGTGGCTCAGTAGTAAATACTCCCAGACTCTCTCTCTCTCTCTCTCTCTCTCTAAGGGCTGCCTGCCGTCTAGTGGATAAAAACAGATTTGTACTTCATTTTGCTTCATTTTTAATTCTTTGTAAATTGCATCATATTATAAACTTTGTGATGTCTTTATATTTGTAAAGAACATCTACCCACATTATTAGAATTGTAAAAAAATCATTACATTGAAGCACAAAGGCTTCCAACATTTTTACATGTAAGCAAGCAAACTCACATATTACTGTACATGCTTATTACACTTTTTTAGAAAATAAATCTCAGGTAATTTGTCATAATTTGACAATAATGCTTTATTGCATCTTCAAGCATCAAGACCTGATGTCGACAGGAATCTGATTAAAGAAACCATTGAGTCTTAATGTCTCTGAGACCATCACATTTTGAGAGTCCCAAGTCTTCATCACGGCCAGTCATGTAAGACTAACACAACGATTCACAAAGTTTTTACATTTAAAGACCATTTTTCCATTGTAGATGCCAGAGAGTAAGGATAGGCATCCTGGCTGGGATAAAGGAAAGATTCATGCTCAGCCTCAGTATCGGTTGAATGGGCTCATCGGGAGATTCCCCATACGGCTAGTGGCAGTGTTCTTCAGAGCTAAACCCAATCAGGGCACCTGCAGGGTGGCATGAGAGTTGGAGGCTGGAAATGCAGCCCTGTTGGGAGGACTGTCCTGGTTTCTGCATGGCCCAGGTTCCAAGGTTTAGTTTAAAAGGAAGCTTGCTGCTTCAGTTATATTGAGTCAGAGTAGGTAGACATTGGGCAACACTCTTTTTGGAGGAGGAAAAAGAAATTGTGATTGGTTCATTTTGCTGGTGTTTGTATGAAGCAGGCGTCTTGGAAAAAGTGACCAAATAGACAGTAGGACTTTAAGTACTTTCCAAACTTGAATTGATGTTATTTTAGAATACTTAAGTGGACAGGACTGATGAGCTTTGTTGGGCTGAATGGCCTGTTCTCATCTAAATTGTTCTAATGTTCTAAAAGTACTTAATAAATAAAAGTCTAAAATGCAGTTTACATAATTAAACTTCTTATATGAAAATTGTTATAACAGAACAAAGCACAAGGTTAAATGTTATATACAGTATATGATCTCATTAATCTTTTTAATAAAATCCCTTTGTGTGTCCAGGTGTCCGTGTGTGTGTCTTCTGGTGAAGTGCGCATGCGCGGGGTCTCACGTGTTCAGTCTTTCCGTGTGCATTCCCTGTGCAGAGAGAGAGAGAGAGAGACACACACACAGGCATGCAAGAGAGAGAGAGAGACACACACACAGGTGTGCGAGAGAGAGACACACACACATACACAGGCACGCGCGAGAGAGATAGAGACACACACACAAGCATGTAAGAGAGAGAGACACATACACACACAGGTGTGCGAGAGAGAGGCACACACAGGCGCGCGAGAGACACACACACACAGGTGCGCGAGAGACACAGACACACAGGCGCGCGAGAGACACACACACACAGGTGCGCGAGAGAGAGGCACACACACACACAGGCGCCCACGTGCATTGTTGCAATGTTACTTTTCTTGGTGGTTTATTAAATTACGGATTTTTCAGATGTTCATTTTTTTCCCTGTGCTTAAAACTCATTAAAAAAGTGTTTTTAGCGAGCGGTTCATAGCGCTATGGCGTGAACTCTTGCAGTGTTAGTTTTCTCTGCTGTTCACAGTTTTCTTAGTGTTATTCAATGTTTTTACATTTAGTTTACTATTACACTGTGCATTCAATGGTATAATTAACTATATTTGTGCTTAAAAACTTAAAACAATATATATTTACATACAGTTTGTATGGTCTGGAACGGATTAATTGTATTTACATACAATCCTTTGGGGGAAATTACTTCGGTTCACGACCAAATCGGGGTACAACCAGAGTTTTGGAACGGATTATGGTCGTGCACCGAGGTTCCACTGTATTACTGTCAGAGAAAATTACAGGCATTTTACGGAAATACAAACCAGTATTACTGAGAGAGAAAATTAAAGGCACACAATACAGTGACGCATATTACAGCCACATACAAGGTCCCTTGCCATTTAATATGGACTGTTCCTACTAATGTTTATGCACTACTTTTCTAGTGCCAGTTATTGTAACGGGCTTAATGTCTAGTCCTAATATAAAGTGGTTGTTCTAACATAACAGGCAAGCACTTTTTGCTTTGCACCCTCCCCCACCATAATCTATCATCTATGGAGAAGAAGCGAAAGTTTTAGATTCAAAATTTGAATCTTCAGTTTGTCAACGTATGTCAATGTTTTAGGGTCCCATGATACCAAAAAAAATCAATATTTTGATGATGGGTGTGTGTCTGTGTGTCACAGTTTCTTGAGGACGGTCTAGAGCTAAAATGACTGGATGGAAAAATACCAAACTCGAAACTTATTTCTGTTATGGAATTTCAGGATTATGTAAATCGGACGACTATATGTATGAAATGATGTCTGATGCCATGTCTGTAATGATGCCTGACACTTCTTCGTATACTTAATTATGAAAGGTGAAGTTGATGCTTTACAATTATGAGAAGCATTCAAAAGACCATTATCCGAAAAGTCAAATGAACAAACAGCTCTTTCAATCATCAAAGAATTGTTAGAAGCAGAAGATTTAATGATGCAACAATTTGGACTTCCACAAGAAATTAACGAATCAGAGATAAAGAAAGAGATAAAAGCAGATGAAGATGTAACAGTGGAAGACCATAGAAAAATATATCACAATTAAACAATGATTAAAGATCCATTTTTGACACAATTCAAAAAAGTCTCCTCAGAGAAATTAAACAGCTATTATTCTTCATAGATGGACCAGGTGGAACAGGAAAAACACTTTTGTATAAATATTTACTCCATTATTGCAAACAGCTATTAAAAAAACATTACATTGATAGCATGGACAGGTATAGCAGCAATTCTTCTTCCATATGGTAAAACAGCTCACAAAACATTTAACTTACCTTTAAATATCACAGACGAAAATGTTACATTGAACTGGGGGTTGGCGAGCGAAGTGATGTATTTTTCACCTGTACTGTATATAATGTCTTGATGGTGTAATGTATTGTATATTCAGTCAGTTATTTTCTAACTGGCTTACTCCTGAACAGGGTCACAGGGGATTGCTGGAAGCTTTCCCACCTAGCGTAGGGCACAAGGCAGGGACAAACCCTATACAGGGCACCAGCCCATTATAGATATTTTATATTGTGATGTTTAATTATTTTAATCCTGTTATGCGTATGGATGGAATACCAAGAAATTCAGAGTAACTATGTTGCCTGGCAATTCAATGGGTTATCTGTAAATCTTCACCTGTTTCTTTTTTAACTAAACTTGTAATTCCAAATTTCTACCCTATCAATGTATCAGCACCATCAGTGCACAAACCAGCACATTTAGTCCAAGATGAATTTTTATTTTTGTACATAACTATTTAAGGCTTTAAAAGTTTAATCACCGGTTTCAAGGCCTGGTACTTTGAGTAAAGCCATATCTACTTCACAAGCACAAAGCTTTTCAAAGTCAATGTCTTTAATGTACACTAGTGTGTCTGGTGCATTAGTGGACTCATCAGTTTGAACAGAAAACCACTTTGATTGTTTCATTTTTAATATCAATTGATTTTCTATGTCTAAAGACATAGCCTCCACCCCTCATGTAACTTTATTGTTTGAAAGGGGTTTGGATGTCATTTTTTCAGGAAGACTCTCTCCCACCATTTCATGAGTTATGTCAAGGACACATGGCAAATAAAATCTTTGCCTATAAAACCATACCAACTGCACTTCAGAACAGGCCCTCCACCTGAAGCTATGTATGTTCAGTACTTGGATGGGAGACCAACCAGGAAAAGCTTGGGTTGATGCTGGATGAGGTGCTGGTGAGGCCAGAAGGAGGCGTTTACCCCGTCATCTGAGAGTGGATCTCAGTACCCCAGTGTACTGACATGGACACCGTGCTTTGAAAATGTCACTGTCCTTCAGATGAGATGTAAAGCTCAAACTCTCTGTGGTCATAAAAGATCACTAGATATCCTTCGTAAAGAGCGGGTGTTTCCCGATGTTCTGGTTAAATTGCCTTCCATGGCCTGGTCATTCTGGCCCCCTAATCATCCATTCTATCTAATTGTCTCTCTCTCATCATTTCATCACCTAATTGCTAATATGTGGAGAGTGTACTGGTGCAAAAATGACCGCCATTGTAGCATCCAAGGGGATACTACACAATAGTGGTCGATGAAGTGGCTCTACACTAACTAAAGTGCTTTGAGTAGTGAGAAGAGTGCTATATAAATATAAAGAATTATTATTATTATTATTATTATTATTATTATTATTATTATTATTATTATTATTATTATTATTATTATTATTATCATTATTATTATTATTATGGTAAAAGGATTTTTGCTTGAGCAATTCTTAGAGATATAAAATAAGATTTTGTCATGCATACAAGCTGAAGGACCTCCTCACAGGCTCAGCCCAGGTATATAATAACCCACCAGGATGAGAGGTGCTCTATCGCTAACACTGCACTCTCCCTGTGAGGGTAACTAACACTGCCCCTTTTTAAGTTCAGCCGCTATAAAAACCCAGGCCTCCCTGAAAGAGGCATCATTACTGGCATGAGAGACCCGCTGGACAGAGCTCCGCTAGCACTGCGACAAAGGCTAAGGAGCACAACAAAACATCATTTGTTTAACCTTAATAACCCACATATCAGGAAGCACACGTCGAAAAGTGTTTTTTTTTTTTTATGTCTGTGGACAATAAATGGGATGATGCCCCAAATTTTCTTACTCAATGGAGCTATCATGGCTGCACTGGGTAGGAACACTTTTAGGCTAGCTTTATCATCGATTCAATAAGTTTCTATTACTTTCTTTCTTAATTTCAACTATTAAAAAGACTACAGACCTACCAACAAAATCATTGCATTTGGATTCAAATGGTGGAACAGTTTTGTAGTTTCTTTGTACCATTGCTTACATTTTCAGCACATATTACACACTGAAGTGGTTTAATATCAGTTTCTTCAATGCCTGTGAAACCATACTTAATTCATTCTGAACTGTATTAAATGCTTACAGCTTTGCTACATTTTTGCCCACTTGCAACTGATCTTGTCCACCTCAACAACAGTCTGATGACTCATCGTCATCAACAGGTTTTTGTTTCAAAAGTCCAAATAATTGTAACTGCTTACTAAACACTCACTACAGCAACAACAAAGTAAAACTTATTTCCATAGAACATTTTGAAACAGAGGATGAAGCTTGGGGCGGCACAGTGGTGCAGTGGGTAGCGCTGCTGCCTCGCATTTAGGAGACCTGGGTTCCCTTCCTGAGTCCTCCCTGCATGGAGTTTGCATGTTCTCCTCTGTCCAGGGTTTGTTTCCTGCTTTTGCGCCCTGTGTTGGCTGGGATTGGCTCCAGCAGACCCCCATGACCCTGTAGTTAGGGTATAGCGGGTTGGATAATGGATGGATATATGAAGAGTTAATTAATGTGGGAAACCAAATAAAGGCCAAGTTAACAACAAAATGTACACTGAAATATAAGATTTGGTTTAGGAAAAATACTGAGATGGTCAAGTAAAAAAAAAATGTACCAGTATATATAAAATGTACTGAAGGATGACTAAGAAATCAGCAGAAAATGTATGCATTGATTTGACACTGTATGTTAATTCAACAGTTTATATCCCTTGTTTCTCAGACCATGCTGACCCTGCTCTAACAGACTGAATGCTCCCTCCAAGGCATTTTGCCGAGGAGTCATTAAAAGATGCAATGAGCAGCTTTTCTCCTACCTGATTACTCAATTGCCCTGTTAGAGGATGTTTCTTTCTTTAATAAAATGTTAAATTTCTACCACAAAGTAAAATATACTGATACTTCATTTGTCCCCAAGGGGAAATTAAAACTTAACCTAGAGGGAGAGAAATATGTATGTTGGCTCTCTTAACAGTAAAACTATGGCAAAGAAACACAGTTGCCCTTCATAAAGTCCCTCTCTCCCTTCCTTTTATTCTGCTGGAATACATGCATACAGGATAAGTGTATTGAGAAGGATGGAGAATACATTGAGAAATGACAGAATCTACTGTATGACTGTATTGCCCAAACCAAATCTATCTATTATGCTCACATTATTTCTTCCAATAAAGGTAACACCGAGTCATTGTTTTCACTGCTTAATAATGTCACACAACCCCCAGTTTCTTTACCTTCTCACCTTTATTCAACTGATTTTTGCAATTCCCTTATCTCCATTTTTAATTAAATAAACCAGAAGATACACCAGTCTCTCTGTACAGATTCCTCCAGTATTTCATTTGACTTTCCCCCACCAACTCACCTATTGTCCTCTTTACAGCTTCCTACTTT
Organism: Polypterus senegalus; assembly: GCF_016835505.1. Taxonomy (NCBI): domain Eukaryota; kingdom Metazoa; phylum Chordata; class Cladistia; order Polypteriformes; family Polypteridae; genus Polypterus; species Polypterus senegalus. The sequence continues at coordinate 309,481,092 of NC_053154.1, read as the reverse complement.
CTCAGAAATCTCAGATCTTGTTTGTAAGTCTAAGCCACCCACCTGGTCAAAGCCTGCCTCCCCTTTCTGGTCCCCATTATCTCTGCTATAATCCACTCTTCTCTCACTACTGGTACCGTTCCTTCATCTTTTAAAACTTCTACAATAACACCAATACTGAAAAAACCTGGTGCCGATCCGACTAATTTCAGTAATTTTCGTCCTATTTCTAAACTACCCTTCATTTCCAAAATTCTTGAAAAAATAGTAGCTATTCAACTTCATTCTCATTTATCTCCAAATAATCTACATGAACAGTTCCAGTCTGGTTTTCGTCCCCCCTCCACAGTACAGAAACAGGACTAATTACTAATGACCTCCTCGTGGCAGCTGATTCTGGTTTAATTCCTATTCTCATCCTCCTTGATTCGAGTGCAGCCTTCGACACAATTTGTCACACTACTTCTCTCAATAGGTTATCTTCGCTTGGCGCTACCCACACTCCACTAGGTTGGTTCAGATCCTATCTCTAAGGTCGCACTCAGTTTGTTCAACTTAAAACTTTCACATCCCAACCCACCACTGTTACTTCAGGTGGGCTCTACCGTCGCTATTTACCTCCTTCCCCTTGGTAATATATTTCGTAAATATAACATTATCTTCTACTGTTATGCTGATGACCCCCAGCTCTACCTCACTAGCAAACCTACTTTTTCCTTTCCACCTTCCTCACTTATTGACTGCATAGCAGAAATCAAATCCTGGTTTTCTTCAAACTTTCTTAAATTAAATAACAAGTAACAAAACTGAGGTTCTCCTCATTTGTACAAAATCAACATTATCCAAAACTGATCATTTTTCCTTTGTTATTGATAATTCCTCTGTCTCCCCTTCCCCACAGGTGTCATCCTTGACAGTACTTTATCCTTTCAGTCCCACATCAACAACATCTCCCGGTCTGCATATTTCCACCTGCGTAACTTTAATCGTATTCACCCCTCCATCACTCCCCACACCACTGTTATCCTTGTTCATAGTCTTGTCACTTCTAGTCTGGATTATTGTAATTCCCTTTTCTTTGGTCTTTCTCACAAATCTCTTTAAAAGCTTGAACTGGTCCAGAATTCAGCTGCCCGATGCATCATTACTAGAACCCCCTCTATTCACCATATCACTCCCGTTTTGCAGCAGCTTCACTGTCTTCCAGTTAAGTTCCGAATTCAATTCAAAATTCTCCTACTAACTTTTAAGGCTCTCCACAACCTCGTCCCTCTGTATCTGTCTGACCTCCTCCATGTTGCCATTCCCTCCTGCACCCTTAGATCCTCTTCCTCCATCCAGTTGACTGTCCCCTTCGTCCTTCTTACCACCATTCAGTTGCTCTGCTACCCAGCTCTGGAACTCACTACCATCTGAACTTAGAAATATTGAATCATCTTCACTTTTTAAATCTAAACTTAAAACTCATTTCTTTTTCTCTTTGATTACAATTGCTCTGTCTGATTTTAATTTTTGTATTTTAGTTTTGTTTATAATCTGTGTTTTGTCTATTGCTCGGTGTCCTTGAGCGCCAACGCACAAATAAATTGTATTATTATTAATAATATTTTGTAAAGGTTTGTTCCATTTTTTGATAAGTCCCATTTTGTAACTTTAGCTTGACTCCCCTTCGTAATATGCCATCACTAAAAAGTAAATCAGAGCAAAATCAAAGCATTTAATACCAAATTGATAGTGCAGCCCCAGATCACCTAATAATTTGCCATGAAGCATACATAATCAAACCTTACACCTCATAACATTTTGTAAACACCCCTTTATGCTTAAAATGGGATACTCATATCACAGATGTTTAAATCAACAGATAGTTCCCAAACATTATCATTCTCCAAAAATTTTAAGAGATATCCTTTACCCTATATCTATATGTATATCTATATCCTATAACCATTTTGCCTTCTATCATCCCCCTGGAAACATTTGGATGGGAGATCATTGTAATGGATTGCACATATGTTCTGCCATCCTAGCAAGGATTGATAAAGGATTCATATTCATCCAGGAGGTCAGTGCAATGGAAGGGCCAGAAAAGATGAGCTCTGCTGAATATTTTCTCCCCTGGTACATTAGATGTATTATTCCCACACGAACACCCAGTGAGCATGCTGGGACCTGTAGTTCCATGGTGCAACCCTAAGGGGCAGTCGCTGAGGGAGCTCCCAGGATTCATAATCCCTACTCTCAAGGACTTCTGTTTGATCCAGCTGTGCTCTAGCTCCTGAAGTGCACCCGGATCATAGATAAAAAAAGCAGTCCGACCTCATCCAGGTGAGTTGGAGTCAGGTGTGGAGGAAGGACAAAGCTTGCTGGGAAGGTGTGGAGAAGAACAAAAGAGAGAGAACAATTGTGTTTGTGTTTATGTTATTGTTGAACCTGTTTGAACAGATAGATGTGAGAATAAACCCTTTTATTTAAACTGGGACTTGTGTCTGTGAGGTTGTGTTTGGGGTTTGGGGTGCTTCAATGCTCCCTAGGGGTCACATCATCTAGTTAAAAAGTTTGAGTTGCTGCTGGAATAAGCGTAGGTGAGGCCATCAGGGGGCACTTTCCTGTGGTCTGTATGTGGGTCCCAATGCCCCAGTACAGCAACAGGGACACTGTGCTTTAAAATCTGGCACCGTTGTTCAGATGAGATCTAAAACCGAGGTCCTGACTCTCTGTGGTCATAAAAGTTCCTAGAGCATCTTGTGAAAAGAGTAGGGTGTTCCCCAATGTCCTGGCTAATTTGCCTATCATGACTTTGCCAGTTCATTCTGGCTCCCTAATCATCCCCTGTCCCTAACTGGCTAATTATCTCACTCATCCCTGCACTCATAGGCTGCACTTTAGTAGAGGTTGAAGTGCTTCCCCACTGTCTATGTAAATTGCTTTTTAAATAGGTTACAAATGCTCTACATAAATGTAATTTATTGTTATTAATAATTATTATTATTAAATCCAAAGCAATTAAATATAGATGTACTGATTACTGCAATAACCAACAATATAAAACTAGCCTAAAGCTAAGAATCAGACTGTTGACACCACTTCTTGGAAGCTTGTATTGGTTTAATGAAGCTCACTGTTTTAAAGTTTGTGTCAAAGCTTTTCAGCCATGTGAGTGATGATGTCCGAAGCTTCAAACGTAACTGAAGCACCAGCAGCGCTCGGACTGCTTTGAAGTTTTGTGCTGTACCATATGCAATGAAAGTGGATGTGGAACTATGGCTCGCATCTTTTGCCCAGAAGATACTGAATTAAATTTGGAGCCCAGAAGTGTGGAACCTGTTATCCAACGATAAAATCATTCCCATGCTATACTTTTCTTCTGTTCCTGAATGTATAATATGTTGTTGATACTCTAACAGGGGTCATCAACGTCGGTTCTGTGGGCCCACTGTGGTTTCAGGTTTTTGTTCCAACCAGATTCCTAATCAGTGACAACACCTGATAACACCGATCTCAATTAATTAGCTGGTACTTTTTTTTCTCTTCTCTTATTCTACATTAAGAAAGTACCACAGCATGTTTTACATTTATAAGACATTTAGGAATATTTCCATTTTTGCTGGAGATTTAAATGCTTAACAACCTTTTGTTGATTTTATTATATTTTGCCCTTTCTCTGTGCAGTTTGCTCCCTTTATCGTATCTTAATAATGACAATTAAAAACGAGCAGAGCAGACAGCCAGGCAAACATGGAATCATGAAAGCTACAACTACTGCAGCATTAGACCCACTAATTAGACAATAATGGATTAATTAAACAATTAGAGCACCCGGCAAAAAATAGAATGAAAATCAAGATGAAAATATTGTTAAAAAGAAAAAAAATACATCATTCCCATTAACTGCTTGGTACATTTTAATATATATATATATATATATATATATATATATATATATATATATATATATATATATATTTTTTTTTACAAAACTTAGTTTTCTAATTTCTGCATTTGTCCCACAACACAGAGTCTGGCAAATAACAGTTCACTTAATTATCCCAGGTGTCCAATTAAAAATTTAAACTGATTAGAACAAAAACCTGCAGCCACAGCGGGACCCCAGAACTGATGTTGATGACCCCTGCTCTAGCCTACCATAGGCACATTACAAAATTCTTTCATGTGTGCCAGGTTCCACAAGCATACTCCATAAACCCTGTTAAGATTCTCTTTACCATTTAGGGCACTTATGGTTTGTAATGTATGATAGCATTTCTATCTAAATGCCCTGATCTATTTTTGTTGTTTACATCACTATGGTAACAACTATAGATGGGAAAATGATACCGAAGCGTCGAAGCTTTGTGTCAGTCAATCTGAAGCGTAGTGAGTCGAATCACTCTGTCGGAGCTTGTGTCAAAACACCGCTGTCACGTGACCCATGACATTTGATGCTTCGAACATCATCAGTGCTTCACAGTGCGCTTCACTGGTTTGTCAGCGTTTCGTCGGATTAACAGGCAGGCTATTTAAAATGCATCATTCTCATTCAACAATGTTGGGTTGTGAAGAGAGAGAGATTTGGAGAGCTTTGGTGACAGATGGCGACTAACAGCGGAAAACGGCGTTCAAAAGTTTTGGAGCACTCATACCACCGAATAAGGTAGAATATGTTATCTCCTTATGGTCTACATTTTATATTCTGATTAAAATCTTATTCTTACACTGTGTCACACACGTGTGAATAGGAGGCAGCTGAAGGGCTTGGAGATGAATGATAATACCAGGGGGTGGCGGGGTGCACTAACACTCTTTCTAAGTTCCCTGCAGACCTTTCCCGGAAAATCCCACCAGGAGCCACCGCTTCGACTCGGGACACCCCACTTCTGGTCCCGGCTACGAGGATGACATCACTTACAGTCTCGGGCCCAAGGACGACATCACTTTCGGTCCTGGCCCCAAGGAAGATATCACTTCCCCCAGACTTCCTATAAAGCCTCACACCTTTTCACTGGAATTCAGTTCTGTTTTGGACTTGGTCTTGTAAACTTGACTAAAACTGAAAAGCATTTACTTTTGAAGCCAGGATACTGAATTATAAAGGTGGCTGCCCCAAACCTTGCCATGTCTCTTGTCTCTTCTTATTACAACTGTTAAATGAAATTTAAAAATTATTGTGTCTCAATTCTACAATTCAGTGTAGGGGTGGTGTTTACTGTGCACGCAAGAGTTGTGTTACATCAACAACACGTCATCCATATGTGGTGTTATGGGTCCACAGCTCGCTGAGCAAAGGCCGTTTTTTAAATAAATGTGACCGCACTCGCGGCAGCTTAGTGAGGGGGCGTTGGGCCATAGCAAGCCAGAGGGCAATCTGCGGTGTGGGCATTTCTCACCTAGTGCGCAGGTGAGGAACTGCCCACATCCATGACTGTTCCCGTGGCTAATGTGCTGCAGCTACTATGGCCCCTCACAATATAAAATATGGGCGAGTCGGGCAGAGAGAGGTCAGAGAAAAAAAAAAAAAAAAAAAGGAAACGGAAAGAACGGAGGTTACAGGGAGCGAGAGAGCAAGCAAGTCAGTGCAGGAGAGCAAGCAAGCGAGTGGGCGTAGTTGTTGTTGTCGCTTCCGCTGAGCCAGCATGTAGCGGGAGTGACCAAAGAAGGAGACGGGTGACTCCGCATGGGGCCGCGGAAGGCAGCGGGAGTCAGGATTTGGGATGTGGTGTCCTCTACATGAGAGCCTTGGCCGTGAGAGGAATTCCCAAGTCTCGGTCTTGAGGGAGCAGAACCGAAGCCAGGGATCGGGACGCCACCAGATCTGTAGTGGTGTGAAGGTCAGCTGCAGGTAGAGTGGCTCCCCTGTTGCGAAGCCTGGACAGGGAGAAGCAGAGGAGTCACCAGTTAAAAGAAGGCACCGGGCTTGTTCTTGGTTTTAAAGTCTGCTTCCTAAGGAACGTTTTAACCTCGATTTTAAAGGATTGTTTTTTTTTTTGTGTATTTTTTAACCTCCACGTTTGTTTTTATGGATTATTTATTTAATGAAAAATTTTGAACTGCACAGCACTATTTATTAAACACTTTGTTTGTTTTGATCTTTTTGATAAAAGCAATTTGCACTTTTTGAACCATCCCCTTGCTCAATAGTTATTGCCTCAACTGTCTATCTCATCGGTGACATTACCAACGGTGTTGGTTTCAAGGGCTCCCGAACAGCGATGGGAGCATGGAGCTGAACCCGCATCGTCACACCATGGTGAGACGCCTACAGTGCATTCGTAAAGTATTTACAGCGCATCACTTTTTCCAAATTTTGTTATGTCACAGACTTATTCTAAAATGGATTAAATTCATTTTTTTCCTCAGAATTCTACACACAACACCCCATAATGACAACGTAAAAAAAGTTTACTTGAGGTTTTTGCAAATTTATTAAAAATACAAAAATTGAGAAAGCACATTACATAAGTATTCACAGCCTTTGCCATGAAGCTCAAAACTGAGCTCAGGTGCATCCTGTTTCCCCTGATCATCCTTGAGATGTTTCTGCAGCTTCATTGGAGTCCACCTGTGGTAATTTCAGATTGGACATGATTTGAAAAGGCACACACCTGTCTATAGAAGGTCCCACAGTTGACAGTTCATGTCAGAGCACAAACCAAGCATGAAGTCAAAGAAATTGTCTGTAGACCACTGAGACAGGATTGTCTCGAGGCACAAATCTGGGGAAGGTTACAGAAAAATTTCTGCTGCTTTGAAGGTCCCAATGAGCACAGTGGCTTCCATCATCCGTAAGTGGAAGAAGTTCGAAACCACCAGGACTCTTCCTAGAGCTGGCCGACCATCTAAACTGAGCAATCAGGGGTGAAGGGCCTTAGCCAGAGAGGTGACCAAGAACCCGATGGTCACTCTGTCAGAGCTCCAGAGGTCCTCTGTGGAGAGAGTAGAACCTTCCTGAAGGACAACCATCTCTGCAGCAATCCACCAATCAGGCCTGTATGGTAGAGTGGCCGGACAGAAGCCACTCCTTAGTAAAAGGCACGTGGCAACCCGCCTGGAGTTTGCCAAAAGGCACCTGAAGGACTCTCAGACCATGAGAAACAAAATTCTGTGGTCTGATGAGACAAAGATTGAACTCTTTGACCAGGCGTCACGTTAGGAGGAAACCAGGAACCGCTCATCACCAGGCCAATACCATCCCTACAGTGAAGCATGGTGGTGGCAGCATCATCCTGTGGGGGGCAGGAACTGGGAGACTAGTCAGGATAAAGGGAAAGATGACTGCAGCAATGTACAGAGACATCCTGGATGAAAACCTGCTCCAGAGCGCTCTTGACCTCAGACTTGGCGACGGTTCATCTTTCAGCAGGACAACAACCCTAAGCGCAAAGCCAAGATATCAAAGGAGTGGCTTCAGGACAACTCTGTGAATGTCCTTGAGTGGCCCAGCCAGAGCCCAGACTTGAATCCGATTGAACATCTCTGGAGAAACCAGACCAAAACCTAAATTTGCAAAAACCTCAAGTAAACTTTTTTCATGTTGTCATTATGGGGTGTTGTGTGTAGAATTCTGAGGAGAAAAATGAATTTAATCCATTTTGGAAAAAGGCTGTAACATAACAAAATGTGGAAAAAGTGTTGTGCTGTGAATGCTTTCCGGATGCACTGTATGTGCCAGGCATGATGATAGTCCTGTTGTTGCTGGAGACCCTGACATAAAGCTAATTATTTCTCCACAGTAGGATAAAATTAGTATATATGAATATATCTAACAATAAAAATATATATTAATAAAATGTTAAATTCATCAAAACATAAAGGAACCTAACAGATACATGACCTCATGTCCAGAACACAGAGGCTGGATGAGGTCTTAGTGGAAATGATAGTAAAGGATGGCCGTCCTTTTTCCATGGTTTTGGATGAAAGATTTAGACACTTTGTTAAAATCCTGGATCCATCTTACACCATTCCCAATAGAGAAGCTGTGAAGGCAATGGTGGGAGCAAGATATAACACCACCAGAAAGAAAGCAATGGCTGAAGTAAAGCAGGCTACAGCAGTTAACTTGACATCAGACATGTGGACATCCATTAACACGGATGCATATCTCCCTCTTACATACCACTATGTAACTGAGAGCCTATATTTGGCAACTTTACTTTTAGGGGTACAACACTTTCCCCTGACCCACTCAGCAGCTCGTATAGCCGAAGTTACTGCTAAGTTAATGGCTGAGTGGGAAATATCTGACAAAGTCAGTGGCATGGACACTGATGGGGGCACACGACATTGTAGCTGGTGTAAATCAGCTGAACATTAGACACATTTACTGCTTTGCACACATGCTAAACCTCATTGTGAGGAAATCCCTTTCCCAAACCCCAGAGATTGAAGATATGCTCAGCAGGGCCCGCAAAATTGTGGGACACTTCAAATCAAGCAAAACTGCGAAGGAAAAGATGTGTGCTATGCAATCTAATATGGGTATCCCTCAAATGAAGCTTGTACAAGTGGTGAGCACTTGATGAAACAGCACCTATGGGATGTTTCAATGCCTATATGAGCAGAGAGAACCACTGGGGGCAGCACTGGCATCTCTGAGCACTGACAGAACATCTTTCAGTGCTAAAGAGTAGGAGGCAATAAATCAATGTCTATCAGTTCTTAGGCCATTTAATCAGGCAACAGTAGAGCTCTCTGAGGAGAGGCGGGTGTCAGGGTCCAAGGCAATTCCCCTTATAAATGATTGCTAAGCATGTTATTGCAGGACAGTGTTCCCAAATGGGTCATGGAATCAGTGCTACACTAGCCATTATGTTAAAGATCAACAAAGATAACCTCGAAAAAGTCACATCCATGTCTTTGGCCACGATATTGGATCCTCATTTTAAAGAGGTTGAGTTTACCAACCCAAGTAATGCCCAGGCAGCTGGAGAAAGGCTGAAACGGGAGTGTGCTGGCCTTATGAGCCATGAGACCCCAGAAGTTGTTGACTTAACACAGCGAGCAACTACATCAGCCAGTGAAAACTACAACTTGTGGGCACTGTTGGACAGCCATGTAGAATCTCAATAACACATAAGTAGTGCATCTGCCAGCGCCACACTGTACGTTGTAGATTCACCCGATACTGCTGAAAGTTACATTATTCTTTTCCATCCTAAGTAACCTTTTTTACTGTCTCATAGGTACTGTATATGAGAGAGCCACACCTGGCAAGATCAGAGGACCCCCCACATACTGGGCAGCACTCAGGACACTTTATGCTACATTGTGGAAACTGGCCTCAAAATATCTATGCATTCCAGCATCATCGGTTGCATGTGAGAGAATATTTTCCAGAGCTTAGGAAGTGGTGAGCTGGAAGAGGAGCTGACTGAAGCCTGCCACGGCAGAAAATATATTATTTTTGAAAAAAACCTTTGAAGAAAAATCCTTTTGTCACCTCACTTCTGTTTATTAGCAATCCTTATGTACCATATTATTCACCTAAACAACTGGTAAATAAAACTTAACTTATAAAAAGAAACACAAAGACTAAACAAAACAAGACCTTTAGGTCTTCATCCAAACCCCATCACCACTTGTAAAGCTGCAGCAGGAAATATCTCTGGTAAGTCTTTTTAGTCCAGTGTTTCGGATTCAAACTTGTTTTTTTTTAAAAAAAAAAACAAAAAACTCTCTAAATCCTAAATCTGCCAAGTTATATTTATCCTTAAATTAAATCTGGAATTTGTCTTGTGTGTGGATGAGTGTGTTTGCACATTAAGTCTGCCATTATACTGCCATACTCTTAATTTAGAGATGCCACAGAACACTTACTGCTGGCACAGTGCCAAAGTCTCTTCTAAGAAATAAATTCATTATTTAATATTTGATTGTGTATTCATTAAATAGTATAAATAGACAAGGACCTTAGCAGAATATAATAAACACAGATTTTTCTGATTTTTTTACTGGTGACATGAGACTGAAACAGTGAGTGCTGCTTCACTTGCACTCTTGTCAGTGTGTCTTGAACTCAGTTAACCACCAGATGTCACTGTTCATACTGGGGCTGAGGCTTCAAAGCTTTAAATCTTTTTCAGCACAAATATAGAAAGAAAGCCTCAAAGATTCACGAGGCTTCATTTTCCCATCACTAGTAACAACACTATCTGTCAGGATGCATTTGTGCATTGCTACAACATTCATAATGGCATTAAATTATATTTTTAGGACTAATGAGAACATGACTGTCATAAGATCAAAATGAACGCACACAGAGGTGTGTTTTAGTGTAGTTGTCCGATAGAAACTATGCAATCAACAAGGGTGAGGGGTATTTGGGCTATATTGAAATCATGGCTGCTATGATTTCTGTCACCCACCAGATGGCACTATTTCTGAAGCTTCAAAACTTCAGATCTTTTTCTGGCACAATCAGGAAGATGGTTCAAAAGCTTTGTGGGGCTTCATCCACCCATAGTTATCTAAAACATTTTAACCAGTGAAAGACCAGCCTCGGCACAGATAGACACGGGCTCTAAATCCTCTTCCAACTGACTCCGGCTCCTCGAAGGGAGTGAGGCAGCCCCTTTTATCATGCCCCAGATGTGCTCCGGGTGCTCTGTAATGGTCTTCCGGCAGCACTTCCTAATGTGGTGAAAGTGCTGCCCTTGCACACGGAAGCACTCCGGGCGTACACAGTTACTGGTTTGGCAGCACGGAAGTGCTGTCCTCCAGGGCTCCAGGACCATCCAAGCTCTGACGGAATCCAAGGGGGCTGCCGTCTTGCGCCAAGGGAAAGATAGTGCCCCTTTCCTGGTCTGTCCTTCTTCCAGGCTTCCCGGTGGGGCAGGGTCCATGGTCGTCTGCCACAAACCCATATCTTTAATGGAAAAGGATCACAGTATTACAGGGTGCACTCTTAAAATCCTGGCTCATTTTGCTTTGAAAAACATCCTAATATGTAGACAAAAACTGTACATTTCTAAAGTATTCTGGACTGAAGGACACTCACATATTTAAAAACCCTGGAACTTAGCCTGTGTTATTGTATACATAGAGTCTCCAAAAAAAGCAAAGTCCTTCAAGAACAAGGATGAGACCTGACTGACCAAGTTTTCAATGATGTGTCAGTAAATAATTCATCACTTTCAGATCAATATTCCCTAAAGACAAATTGGTAGGATTTTGGAGCATTTTTTAACCCTCTACTGTACACCTGTAATGGATGTCATGACATGGGCTTGGTAGTACTTCAATAAACCTTTTATCAGTTAATGCCATTCACTGTGGTATCCACAGATGAACACTTTACTGTGTAAAGCAGAAGCCAAATATCAACACTGACCAGGAGTGTTATCTACTTCTCTGGGCTTGGTCTCATGTGAGATGGAAAGCAGAACAGTACAATTGCGTTTTGTGGCCCAATAAATCAATATTTCAAATATTTTTTGGAAAAAATGACAATCCTGATCATTTTTCCGGAGAAGTTCCTCCATTTTTCTGGCCAGATTACAAGTGTATGACTGTAGGTATGAGATTGACCAGCATGTAGTCCTGACCTGCATGGCGCAGTATGAGGTGTAAAATACAGAAAGAAATGTCCCGGAAAGGTGAAGACATGCAAGACAGATGAATGGGAAAAAATTCTGCTTACTAAACTTAACCAACTTTTGCCTTCAATGACCGAACACTTTATGTTATTAAAACAAAAACAAAAAAAAAAGTGATAGGAATGATGAACACTCGAACGGCCCAACCTTTTCTGAGGTCATCAGATTTATGAAGATTATATGAGGAAATTGAATAAACTGTTGTGAAATGATCACTCTAGGTGAAAGTGTTGAGCTTTAAAATCGAAAGTGTGAGATCAAACGCTGCTCACTTCTTATACAGCAGGGACATTCTTGTCTTATCGAAGGAAAAACAATCTGCTCTGCATTTATAGGGCTTTTTAAAAGAAGTTCAGTATGAAAGTCAATGTGTATGAAACAGCCTTCAACATTGCATTGTAACCAGAAGTAACGGAGCAATAGAGTAATAAAAAAGTGGAAATTTTCATAAAAAACCTTTTAAAGTGAGTAGTATATTTTTTCAAATCATTTTGGAAAAATGTGAAATCAAGTTTCATTGCCATTGTCCTCAGTATGAATATATATATATATATATATATATATATATATATATATATATATATATATATATACAGTATATAGTGACACCACCAGGTGGAAGCGTTACCAAATAAGACTCTGGAATGGTCCATGCCCCCTGGCAGTGGTCACGGGTTCCAACAAGGTTGAGCTCCCATGCTCATAACCTGTGGCCCCACTGGAAACTAAAGGAGCTGCCCTTTATCGGCCCGGGGAAGAAACTGTCTTGATAATACTATCTCACCCGGTCCTTCCAGACTCTGGACGTCCTGGCCAAGTAATGATTCTATATATATATATATATCTTTGGTTATTGCCTCCACTCCTCTCCCGCAAGCTCCATCCTCTGCCTCCCGACTCTGGCTCCCTGAGTGTAGTGAGGTGACCCCTTTTATGTTGCAGGATGTGCTCAGGTAGCACTCTGATGATTTTCCTACAGCACTTCCTGGAGTGGTGGAAGTGCTGCGGTCCAGGGCTCCGGGATCGTCCAGGCATCCCCTGGCAGTAGCCATGGTCTCCAACAGGGTTGAGCTTCCAAGCTGAAGGCCTGTGGCCCTGATGAAATCCAAGGAGCTGCCCTCTTGCATCCCAGGGAAGATATTGCCCTTCTGGTCCTTCCTTTTTCCAGGTGTCATTGGATGTCTGCCACTATATATATATAGCGGTTCTTTGAGATACAAGTTTAATTCATTCTGTGACCGAGCTAGTAAGTCAAAATGCTCGTATCTCAAATCAATCTTCCCTATTGGAATTAATTGAAATGATATTAGTTCATGCCAGCCCCCCAAAAAACACCCCCATTTTTTGTTAAATGTTTTCATCATAAGAAATGTATTTATAATGAACAAATATTGTATACAAACAAAATAAAACCTAATACATAAAAGAGAATCTAAAGAAGTAAACAGATATTGGCTGAGCCGATTAGCGTATTGTATTATTTTTTCTTTCACTTCACTTTTGCTTAACTTCATTTTCTTCTTCACTAGTTTTTTTCTTTTTTGCCATGCTTTCGTCACTTTCATTCGCAGGGCGTTTTAATAGAAACCTGTCCATGGAGCTTCGTTTAGTCCTCCCCTTTAGAATGTTTCTGAAATGAGTTAGGCAAGTGTCATTAAATAGCGCTGCTGCACTACCAGTTGCAACTTTTTCAGAGTGTTTCTTTTCAATAAAGTCCGAAAACTTTTTCCCACATTGCCAACACTTCCTTTATCTCACTTGAAGAGATAACCACCTCCACCTCTGGCTCCTCTTTGATACTGATCTCCTGCAGAATCTCCGTATGTTGCTGTGTCTGTAGTTCCGTCAACTCCTCCGTTGTCAGTTCCTCCGAATGTGTGGCAACAAGCTCTTTGATGGCTCGTATTTTGAATTTTGGCTCGTAACTCAAGGCAAAAAATCGACCTAGTGATGGCTCATATCTCAAAAAACTTGTACATTGGGGCACTCGTATCTCATGGTACCACTGAATATACTATATATATATAATATATATTGTATTATATATACTGTAAAAAATGCTGCATTAAAATTACTTAAAAAAAATAAGGCAACAAATTACAAGCAATATTTTTGAGTAGATTTAATATACTGCACTATTGAATAAACTTAATTTATTAATTAACTCAAATTTACCTAAAATAAATGAGTTTGATTAAATATAAGTAATGGCAAAAATGATTTCATTTTACTCTGATTTTCATTTGAATTAAAGTACTCAAAAAAAGTGAGTATGCAATGCTGGACAGTAATGACTTTATAACAAATACTGTACATGCTTAAAATCCATATATCTTTATTTATTTGAACATACACAGATAGTCACAACAACGGAGTTATATTTTCAAAGGACAATTAAATCAAATGTCTGAGGAGAATTTTTACTGAATTACTGACATTCAAATGTCAATGAAAATTTTATTTTCTTTTTTTTAAACTTTCTTCAAAAAGTATATCTCAATCAAATAATGTCCCAGGAATGAGTGGTAAATGGGAAGGAAACAGAGAGTGAAGGAGTGAAATCCTGCAGCAGGTGCCGCTCTTCAAACACGTCCTGCATTTACGCCAACATGTCCGCTTAAATGAATGGCCGCCTTTTCCACTACTTTTCAGTATGCGATAGCGAAAATCCTGAAATAAAATAAAATAGGAAATCAAACATCGCTAAATAAATCACAGTGTTAAGAATTAACCAGAAAATACATGGCCTCTGTAGAACACTCATTAAATAAGAGGTCAAATAATACCGTGACAGTTAGGCAAACATCTTTATATGTTGTTTACAGGTCATAGTTTAGGACAAACGCCATATCGTTCTCAAACTTATCTCAGAGTGTCATTTTATTTTTCTGTGTAAAATAAAAGTTTTAAACGATAAAAAAAAAAAAAACATATGAACATACGTAACTATCCGAGAAATGTACTTGCTTTTTAAAGCAAACCAACGAGGTAAGTTGTTAGAAAGACGCTACCTTGCCCGCCATGTTTCCCACATAAAGGGAAAGGTTTCGTGAAAACAACAGATGCTTACGTTTGTAACTATACGAAATGAAATACCAGTTATTCATTACGGAATTAATATGCTTTATACTTACACATTCGTAGTAAAATATCTCTTATCATGGATAAGCGTTACAGCTGAATGCGTTGTTTTAAAGACCAAGAAATCGATGTGAGAGGAAGTGCCATGTCATTAAATTTGACTTAACAATAAGTTATAAAAAATGTTTATATTTTAAGAAAAATAAGTTAACATTATTCTTAATTTTTTTATTGAATTAGAATTAAAATAATCAAGAAAAAGGGTAAAACCCATTTTTATTAATTAAGGTAATGATTATTTTGCGTATAGTTAGCTATTTTTTATTATTATTTTTCACACATGCAAGATTTATTTTTTACAGTGTATTGTCACAGGCGGCTGGGGGTGGAGCCCAGCTGGGACACCCGAGGGGACCGGAGGAGGGCTGGTGCCTCGTGGGGGTGACTCCCCTGGTTTTGTTGGTGGCCTCGGGTAGGGGGCTTGGAAGCCCAACCCTGTAGGGGCCCGAAGCCACCTCCAGGCGTCGCCCTGGTGCCTGAAGAACCCTGGAGCCCAGCAATTCCTGGTGTGGCGGGGAAGAGGACCAGGAACATCCGGAGGACTTCCGGCTACACAGTTGGTGCTTCCGCCACATGGGGGTGTGTCGGCGGAAGCTCCTCAGGAAGCACCTGAGCCCATCCGGGCGCATAAAGGGCCGCCTCCAGTCGACAGCAAGAGTCAGGTGGAAGTGGACGAAGCTCAGAGGAGAGGAGTGGAGGCAGTCTGACGACTGTGCAAGGCATTGTCGTGCGGCCAGGACTTGAAGGGGTGATTGGTGCTGCGGCACTGGGTTAGTGCACTTATTTGTAATATAGAGTATTGTAAATAAACACGTGTGTGGTGAAACAACATGTCAGCCTGTCTGTGTCCGGGCTGTACCCCACAGTATATATATATATATATATATATATATATATATATATATATATATATATATATATATATATATATATATATATATATATATATTGTGGTGGATGGTACGCCCCTATAATGGACGGACCACAGGAGATAGCATATTCAGGGCATTAACTCCACTGGAACACTAGAGGGCAGCCCCCCGGGCTTGAAGAGGGGCCACAGGTTTGGAGCCTGGAAGATCAACCCAACTGGTGCCCTGTTGCTACCTCCAGGGGGCACCTGGATTATTGCTAAGTCCTGTGCTGTGCAGTACTTCTGTCACACTCAGAGGTGCTGCTGGAAGAAGATCTCTGAACACCTGGAGCACTTCTGGGTGCTCTATAAGAGGGGCCAGCTGCCACAACTGGGTGAGCCAGAGTTGGGAGGAAGTGCACGAAAGCTTGCCAGGAGGAGTGGAGGAGGAAGGACAGAGAGGAAGAGAAAGAAAGAATAAAAGAAGTGTGTACTGTGCATGAGAATTGTGCTGTAAAACTGGTTTCCACAATAAAGTATATACAGTATACATAAACCAGTAACAGAGCACTGCATGATAACGTTCAGTGAATCCACTTGGCTTGACCATTCCTAGTCTTTCTCTGTATGTTTAGCATTCGTTTGCTCAGTCGTTGATGCGCTTGCTGCTTCCTGAGCAGCTCTTCTTCTCTCAACCCTAGCAGCCTGCTTCTTCTCTTCTTTCGCGTTAAAACTAATTAAGTCAGTGTTTGTGTTGCAATTTCTTGGTATGTTTTCCTTAATTTTTCAGTTAAGCTGGAACTTAAGTCTTTAAGTTGCCTCAAGAATGATTTAATATATGAAAAGGTAGGGGAAGTGATGGCCAAGGTGGTAGGGAAGAGAACGGCACCAGTACACATGTGCCACACGACCGTCCTGCTGGCCGCTGCCGAGAGTTGATTCTACAGTAAAATAAAATAAAAAATAATATGAAGAATAACATTGGAGGTGAATCATCACCCTGAAAGCGGATAGTAGATGTCACATAGTATATGTGTACCAAATTTCAGGTCAATAGTTCAAACTGTTTGAGAGCTACAGGTGATATAAAATCCTGGACAGACAAATGGAAAGCTAAGGAAATGTATTTTATATATATAGTCACGCATCTGCAGATACAGCCTGATTCAGCCATGTTAAATATGGATCAGAATCTCAAAGGAATGTTTCCAGCATCTTGTGAAATCGATTAAATGAAGAATTGAGGAAGTTCTGAGAGAAAGAGGAGGCTCTGTCCAGTATCAGCCTAGTGCTCCTAATGATTTGCTCCATGAGTGTAATAACCGTTTATGTTACCGTCAATGTGTGAAATTAGGCATTTTGTGGAATGCCTAGGAAATCTATAGAATGCCAAAAAATGGGACACATATACACAGTTATTATATACATTCATACAAAATATTTTCTAAGTCACAATATTTGTTGCAGTATGATTGACTGATCAGAAACGTGGATATGGGAATCGCTAGTGTTCGACCAATGACCTTCCATGGTTGTTTCCAATATTTATTTATTTGTTTATTTTTCTTTTTGATACATGAACAGTATTGCTTTAATGCCGTGCATTGTTACGGTTGTTCGAGTATATCGCATAATTTAAAAATTGTCTAGTCGATCCCAAATGCTTTGATTGAAAAAATAACGTTTAAACTGGAGACATTTTTTTTATTTATTTTTGCCGCTGATGAGTTTTCTCATTGTAGTTCCCTTCAGTCTCCGCCCTGATCAAAACCACATCAGTTTTTCTGTTCTTTTGGGCGATCCCAAGTTCACTTTCCTTCAGATCAACGTGTGCTTGTCGATGAACAGTCTGCCGTTGCTGTTATAAATATGACTTTGAAAGTAACATCATAAGAACCTGCCGTCGCCGTTAATTCGCATTTCTTAACCTATGGACATAAACGGGTTTCTGCATTGCGCCTCAGTATGGATTCTGTGTAAGTAATTCTTATTAATCAATGAAAAGTGCACTAGCGTTTGTATAAGGAATGTACGTATCTACTTTTTCTGCACTGCTTGTCGTCTGTATTAAATGTTAACTACTTTCTTCCTTTTTTATGTTATTTTAATTTTCAGGGCATGGATTTCTCTGTGCTCCTTTGCTGAGTTTTTACTCGTCTGGCTCAGACGTGTCGGTGTTCTGTGAACACACCAACACTACGATCTACTGGTTCAGACTGCAACACCCAGCGGAGCTCCCGGTGCCGCTACTACACACATACGGACCAGGAGACAACTCGGTATTCCGCAACCTTGGGACCTCAGACAGATTCTCGGTGACACCGGACGGCACACTGGTCATCGGAAACGCGACAGAGGAGGACAAGAACTCCTACTATTACTGTGTGGAGAAAGACAAAAAGTGCGAGATCATCTTTAGAAACGTTACTAACCCTTCAAGGAAAAGTAAGGCATGCATTATAGTAAATCGCGTCTCGAGGAATGTTTGTTTTATTTTGACATGAATAAGAGGTCATTGATACAATCATTCAGTTCTCACAGTGAAGTATTTACCATTCTTACATCGTTTTAATCTGCGGTGTGCTGGCGCCCTGCCCCGGGTTTGTTTCCTGCCTTGCGCCCTGTGCTGGCTGGGATTGGCTCCAGCAGACCCCGTGACCCTGTAGTTAGAAATTATTAAAATTATTTCTCATTAAGTGGACTATGCTTACAGCTTTGAGGTACAGCTTACTACAAAGCTTGCATGCTCATTGTGTTTTTAATCATCTTTCACAAAGCTCAACGTTTACTCAGGTTATTATTAAACTGAAATTTTAGATCATACAGTAAGTCTGACATGCACTCTTAGAAATCCTGATCCTGTGATGGCACTTTACTAGGAAAAGCAAGACCCTGTGCTTTACCAGGACTCATTCCATTCTGGGAGGGATTCTTTTCATACGAAGTTGGCTCTCTTGAGCTTACAAAGGTTCCTAATTTGTGGACAAAACAGAAATCTTTAATGTCCAGCAGGCTACCTAGCAGGATACCATCACATCTAGAAAATGGTCATTCTAGCCCCCTAATCATCGCCCCTCTCTCCAATTGGCTCACTGTCTCTCACCACTTTATTACTTAACAGCTAATGTGTGGTGGTGCAAAAAAATTGCTGCCATCGTCCAGGTGGTTGCTACACATTAGTGGTGGTCGGAGTGTTATATACTGTAAATGTAAAGAATTGTTATTTAATTATTACTATTATTATTATTTTTAGTTCGGTGAAATTGCTATGGGTGGCATGGTGGCGCAGTGGTAGCGCTGCTATCTCGCAGTAAGGAGACCTGGGCTTGCTTCCCGAGTCCTCCCTGCGTGGAGTCTGCATGTTCTCCCCGTGTCTGCGTGGGTTTCCTCCCACACTCCAAAGACATGCAAGTTAGGTGGATTGGCAATTCTAAAATGTCCTTGGTGTGTGTGTGTGTGCCCTGCGGTGGGTTGGTGCGCTGCCTGGGGTTTGTTTTATGCATTGCTGCCCTGTGTTGGCTGGGATTGGCTCCAGCAGATCCTGTGTTAGGATATAGCAGGTTGGAGGATGGATGGATGGATGAATGAAATTGCTGGTCTTAGAACTAAACTCACAAGGCTTGAGTGAGTTTTACTTATTCCAGTAGACGACTCTTCTTGTATAACCAAAACTGGGAGGGATGGCAGATCATGTGGAATCAGTGCTGCTTTGTCTTTTTTCTTTGCCCGGAGACCACAACTGCACGTTACTCCAGGTGAAGCCTCACTAAAACATTTAAAGAGAATTCTACACTCTTAAAAATCCGGGTAGTTCTTCAGAGCAAAACCATAGACAAACCATTTTTGGTTCCCAAAAGACGCGTCAACGTGAAGGCTCCAGAAAGGACCTTTATTTATTTACACAGTGAATAACCCTGACTAGATGGGAACAGATTTGTGAAATACTGATGGGCCATGACTTTAAAAAGACTCATGCTGCATATGTCCAGTAAGTCAGGCTACCTGCAGGTTTTCTTAATTTGTTGGTGTCCTGTTACGTAGTCTAGCAGACATTGAAGATCTCAAGCTTTTTCTGCACTGTAAAATGTGTCTTTGTAATTTTACAGAGTTGCCAGCCAGTTACTGTACATTTACAGTGAAGCTACTGTAATTAACATTTAGTGTATTGCACTATAATTTGATAATACAGTGTGATACAGTATGATTCTGTAATATTAGAGTTAAATGAGTTTGGAATACATGTACTTTGTGCAAAACCACTCTGTCCGTATATGTAAAATGATAGAGCACTGTAACATCTATTATATTATAATGTCTGGATGTCTAGCTGACATTTTACTTTATGTATCCGGTCTAATGACACACTGGGAAAAAACGCATATGCAGGGTTTTTGTGCAAAGTTAAAAATAAAGATATTGTTTAAACATGAACTGGATGAAAGGCCTTTCCATTACAAGCAGGGCAAAACCGTTGTGTGGGCTACACAGGCTACCTGATACTTTTAAGTACAAACTAACTAATGATGTTACACAGTTATACACACATACAAACAAGAATGCCCAGGATGTGAAACGATTGATAAATTAATAACTAACTAAACTCACTCACGTTGACAAAAACTAAATGAGACAGAGGCTCACCAAGTCAAAACGGCAGTGAACTGTTTCTGGAACTTTCGATTCTCCCACCTCACACGCTATTTATTACCCGTCACGACCCAACAATGGAAAGTGGAAAACAAATAATATTGAAAATAAATGAACTGAATAGGTGGAGTGATAAAAAGATAACTAATTATAAGCTATAACATAATTAACAGGACGTAAGTTCTAAACGTTCTCATGTGGTTTTCTGAACTAAAACCTCTGCTCAATTTGCACCGCTCTTACTTCGTCGTCACAAACCAATCCCAGAATGCCTTGCTTGTCCAGTATGTTACTGTATCTTAACTAGTTTACATATTGCATTTTCAATATGCTGCTGTATTAAGTGTTGAAAAACGTTCTTTACTGTAGATGTACAGCCATTTGTTAAAATATTACAGCATGTTACTGTGTAAACAAGATGCAGGAAACTACTGTAGGAAACTCTCTGTGAATTTAGAGCAATTCTTTACAGTGTGCGTATTAGGAAGCTTTTCAAAGCACAAAGAACCAACTTCATATGCAGAGAACCCGCTCCAGTGTGAAATGGCGCTCGGTCAAGTGATAATTCTACAAGGAATAACAAGACTCAGTAAGGAACCATGAAGTGCAATTAAAGGACCAGGATTTTTAAGACAGTAGAAGGGCAGATTTACACTAAATATTAAAAGACTAGACTTAGTGTTCAGCAATAGTCAGGATAGGATTGAGGAGGTATATGTGACTCAACTGTTAGGATCTGGTGGCTATAAAATAATGCTATTATAGCGCACTTATAGCTCATATTCAAAAACTAAGAGCTACTTTTTATTTTAGTAGAAGAAACTCTGAGCAGATCCAGTGTAAATAAGATAAACTGTCCCAAGTCTTTAAGAGTGTGAGTGTGTCAGGTTTAAAAATGATTTATATGTGATGCCATACAAGTCTAGTAATTGAGGTTAAGAATCTGCGTTGGTATCTGGAAGGTTGCCGGTTCAAATTCCGCCACTGCCAGAAGAGATCCTACTTGAGCGAGGCCCTTAACCTGAAAATTGCTCCAGGGGTGCCGTGCAATGGCTGACCCTGTGCTCTGACACCCAAAGATCTTGCAAAAAGACAATTTCCTCTTTGGGTTAATTAAAGTATATCAAATCAAATCTAATCAGAATTCAAGTACTAACTGTAGAGCACACGGCAAGAAAGCAAGAGTTAAAAAAGGAGATTAGGAAGGCTAAACGAGAGTTAGAGAGAAATATGGAGAAAAGGTGAAAGATGAGCCAAAGGAATTCCTTCAATATTTTAGAAGCAAAAGGAAAGTCAAGGAGGAGATGAAAGTGCACCAGGAGTAGTAAAGGGAGATTCAAACACATAGTGCCTTCACAAAGCGTGCAGACCCCTTCACTTTTCTCTCATTTATGTTGCTGCTGTGCACTAAAATAATTACACTTTTTTTCCTCACCAAGCAAAACTCAATACCCCAGAATGAGAAAGTGACAACAGCAGTTTAGAAATTGTTGCAAATTTAGTAAAAATGGAAAACTGAAATATCTCTTTGACACAAGTACTTCAGATCCTAGCAACTGGCAGACCACCGCGTTCAGTTTTTCATTGAAGCCTTTTTGGCCGCCTTGGAGTCTGCTTGGGTGTGACGTGACAAGCTTCACACTCCTGGATTTGGGGATTCTCGGCCATTCTTCTCTAGTGATCCTCTCAAGCTCTGTCAGTTTCGATGGAGACTGTTGGGTCATCTGATTGAGTTCAAGTCTGGTCTTTTGCTGGGCAACTCAAGAACATTCACAGAGTCGACCCAATCCACTCTTGCATTGGCCATTGTTGACTAGTTGTCCAGTTGGAAGGTTAACCTTTAGTCCAGTGTGAGGCCTAGAGTACACTAGAGGAGGTTCTCATTAAAGATATTCCATTACTTTGCTTAACTCAGAAGTCATTCATTCTGTCTTCACTCCCAGTCCCTGCCACTGAAAAACAAGCACACAGCAATATGCTGACACCACCATGATGCACTGTTGGAATGGTATTGATGAAGAGCGGTTTCCTCCAGACATGATGCTGAAACTGAAGTGAAACAGTTCAATCTTGGTTTCATCAGACCAGAGCATCTTGTTTCACATAATTTGAGAGCCCTTTAGGCATTATGTGTAGCAACATCTGATAGAATAAAGGGGGCTGAATACTTTCTGAAGTGCACACAGTGAAATAATAAATGCTTTAAACATGCAATTTATTGAAGATTATATGTGTGAAGAAGTCAGTAACCTCCAAACAGGGGCTTCTTGGCTAAAGCATCTGAGCTGGCAACTCCAAGTTTGCCAATACAAACCCTGGCATTAACAGAAGGAATGCTGCTCTGCTGGGCTCTTCAGCAAGACCCTTAATCTGCAGTTAATCCAGGGATGGCATACAAATAGCTGTCCCTGCACTCTGACCCCAAAGCTCTCTGGAGACTATGTTAGGGTGTGTGAAAAGTGACAAAATCCTAATACCAAAAATTGTATATGGCAAATGAAGTAAATTATCAATTATTATTATTATAAAATTATCAACGTAAGAGGGACTACTAAAGAGGTATTTAGTGAATTGGAAATTAGATAGATAGATAGATTAAAAGGCACTATATAATAGATAGATAGGAAAGGCACTATAGATAGATAGATAGATAGATAGATAGATAGATAGATAGATAGATAGATAGATAGATAGATAGATAGATAGATAGATAGATAGATAGATAGGAAAGGCACTATATAATAGATAGATAGATAGATAGATAGATAGATAGATAGATAGATAGATAGATAGATAGATAGATAGATAGATTTGTCCCCAGGGGGAAATTTGGCTTTTTACAGAAGCTCTTTGAATAAATAATACATAAATAGACAGATAAGTAAGTAAACATATACACACAATTTGGTCTGAACATACACTAGAATGGCTATAAAGCGTGAAAATTACTTGGCAGTCCCAGTCCCAATGAGGTGCTACATAGAAATATTGCTGTTGGTATAAAAGACCCCCCATAGTGTTTCTTGACACACTTCTGCTGAGTAATTCTTTGGCTGAAAGTCCTTGGTGTTGGTGTGTCACAGAGAGATCATGTGTAGCCTTGTTCATAATGGCACTCAGTTTAGTTTTAATTCTCTCCTTCATTACTACCTGCAGAAGGTTCAGTAACAGTGTATTTTTCAGTTATATTATACTCTATGATATATTTAAATATTACACATTTCAGTATATTTTAATATATATATATATATATATATATATATATATATATATATATATATATATATATATATATATATATATATATATATACAGAATTTTTTTTATTGAAGTATATTTTAAAAAATATATATTAACTCAGCATTGAGAATACATTCCAATCAATACCTCGTAGGTGTTTTTTATATATAGATATGTTAAACACTACAGTATATTGCTCTGAGACAGCACAAATTCTAATCTTAGCCAAGGAGAAGTAAGCTAAGTTAAGTTTGTCACTTGCAGTATATTCTGTCCTCAGTACAGTTCTTGGTTTTTAAATTGTAATTAAAAGTAGTCAATTTCAAGAAAATTGTTTCTAAAGAATCTTTGAATTCTTTAACATTCCTGCTTTTGAGTTGTCGGTGCCCTGCCCGGGGTTTGTGTCCTGCCTTGTGCCCTGTGTTGGCTGGCATTGGCTCCAGCAGACCCCCGTGACCCTTTAGTTAGGATATAGTGGGTTGGATAATGGATGGATGGATGGAGTTGTCATTTTAGTTCAAGCTTATTGCTGTAAATGTTGATGTGCTACATGAGAATGTCTTTTGCGTAAGAGCCAATGCTCTAATATGCCAGACCTTTTTTGTTAGCCTGATAGTTGATTTATTCATTTCCAGAAAATATTATTGAAGATATTGTGGAACGTGGTCTAGACACAGACAGGTAGATATGTTGAAAAGCACCAGCACACGTTTATTTACAACTTCAGCTATTTACAAGAGTGCAACACAACCCCCAAAACTCCCCCAAAGTCCAGGCCTTCTCTAGCCAATGCTTCTCTCTTCAGGCCACCTCCACTCTTCTCCAATAAGACTTTTTCCTCTCCTCACCTGACTCTAGCCATCGAATGGAGGGAGGCGACCTCTTTTATACACTCCTGGACGTGCTCCAGGTGCCTCCCAATAAGTTGCCGCCAAGACTCCCCAGTGTGCTGGAAGTACCGACTGCGCACCCGGAAGCACGCCGGGTGTCCCTGGTTTTCTTTCTCTTGAGGGCCAGGGCTCCTCAGGCATTGGGGTGCCCCCTGGGGTAACTACGGGCCTTTATAGGGTTGAGCTTCTATGCTCAGTTCCCATGGTCCCAAAAGCCACCAGGGTGGTCGCCCCTTTGTGGTCTGGAGGAGGCATAAGCCTTCCTCCAGTCCTCCTGGGTGTCCCGGCTGGGTCTGTCCCCCAGCCTCCTGTGACAATATATAAATTAAAAATGTTTTCTGCCAATAGCCCCTTGAAGTAATTTGTTTATCCTAAAATTACAGTGCTGAGCTGTTTTTTTATAATTTACTGTCTAAAGTAAGTAATAAGTAAGGCGTCTCCTGAAAATATGCAGTTCTTTCAGTCGGGAATAAATAGCAGCTTAGAAATCAACGCAGCTGCTTACTTGAATGACATCTGGTGAGTTTCTGGGGACTTCATTGTGTTTAATTTTTTCCAAGAAAAACAAAAAGCCAAATAAGTTAATATAGATGTCTGGACACACAGTGTTGTGCTTGTCTTATACACAATATTGATGGAAATATGTTTGTTGCAATACATTAAGTGAAATATATGTTTCATTATTTTTCAAGTAAAATCTTAAAAATACAATTTTACCCTTATGTATTTTATATTAAACTGAAATATATGTTGACAGTTTTGGGTATATCATAATATATTTAATTTTTGTAGGGAATGGTAGGGCCCATCTAGTTATAGATTAGATTACATAAAACTTTATTGATCCCAAGGGGGAGTTCAAACGTGTACAGCATGAGGAACATAAAAAAGAAAGATGCAGACTCACAGGATCGATAAAACAGCCGATCAATCAACCAATAAACAAGCAAACCAAACAAACAAGCAAATAAATAAATACACTTAATAAGTACATTGGGTGGATTGCCTGATGGGGAGAAAAGACCCCAAGTGTTGCTTCTTAGCATACCGTGGTGGAATGAACCCCTGGCTAAATGTGCTCCAAGAGTGTACCTCCTGTGTTCACTGATATGGACCCCCTAAGAGTGCACCACCTCTCCATGGACTTCATGAATGGTGACCGAACACAGAGGCTCTTTGGAGCGGTGAAAATTAATAACCAGTTTCTTGTTTGTACTGATGTTATGTTGCATAATGTTTTAGTTAGAAAGAAATTCCAAATCCTATTCACTGTTTATCAAGAATTTCCAATTTATTTTAGCTGTATTGGTTAATATATTCCATAATCTTTTTCCTCACTATTGTTGTGTTGTTTTTTATATAATTATATTCAAATATTCTTCATATATGATTTGTAATGTAAAGAGCCTTAGACACGTCTTGTGTGAACAAACTGTGAAGTCAAATTCTGGAATTCCTGATGGATGTTTCTATAAGTGGGCCCAGCCTTGGCGTGTAAAGAGTGGGCCCAATGACGTATCCCACTCAAGGTTTGCTCCCAAAGACCACAGCTTGGTTTGGAAAAAACAGAAGGATGTGTGAATGGTCTTATCAGCTACACTTCATGCTTCTCTCTAAGTGAATGTAAACTGTCTTAAGCATTCATATCCTCCGAATAAGCTTTTTTTTATCATAACTTATTAAAATGTTTTGTTTTGTTGAAGATAAAACAGAAGTCAAAGAACAGACACACCTTGCAAAAGGTAAGAATCCATCTATTCTTGTTTTTATTTGCTACAACAGTGGATGAAGGATTACAGAAGATGCATGTGTTTTTCTTATCTTCTAATCTAATCTGGTTATAACGTTTATTCAATGCCTTTCACATCTTTTCAATGCAACATGATTACATTTTGAATGGAACTGAGAGGAATGTACCACTCACAATCAATTTTAAAATCTTCCTGCTCCCTGCCTTATTAGAATATTAGCAAATTAGAAAAATCTGGAGAAGAACAGGCCATTCATCCTAGCAAAGCTCTCCAGTCCTATCCACTTATTTATTCTACAAAACATCAAGTTGAGTTTTGAAAGTCCCTAAAGTGTTACTGTCTACCACACTACTTGGTCTCTTATTCCAAGTGTATATCGTTCTTATTGTAAAGAAAAACTTCCTTATGTTTGTGTGAAATTTCCCCTTCACAAGTTTCCAACTGTGTCCCCGTGTTCTTGATGAACTAATTTTAAAGTCACCGTATCGATCCACTGGACTAATTTCCTTTCTTTATTTTAAACACTTCAGTCATGTCACCTCTTAATCTTCTTTTGTTTAAACTGTGAAGACTCAGCTCTTTTAATCTTTCCTCATAACTCATCCCCTGTAGCCCTGAATCAGCCTAGTCGCTCTTCTCTGGACCTTTTCCATAGCCCTTATGTCTTTTTTGTAGCCTGGAGACCAAAACTGCACACAGGACTCCAGATGAGGCCTCACCAGTGTGTTATAAAGCCTGAGCAGAACCTCCTGTGACTTGTGCTCCACACATCAAGGTGCTATATAACCTGACATTCTGTTAGCCTTCTTAATGGCTTCTGAACACTGTCGGGAAGTCAATAGCTTAGAGTCCACTATGACTCCTAAATTCTTCTCATAATGTGGACTTTTGACTTTCCAACCGCCCATTGTGTATTCAAACCTCACATTTTTACTTCCTATGTGTAATTCTTTACATTTACTGACATTAAATTTCATCTGCTGTCACAAATCTGCCCAAGCCCGTCTGCTGTCCAAGTCCTTCTGTGATGATTCAGCAGATTCTCAATTTTCTGCCAATCCACCCATGTTGGCATCATCTGCATACTTAACCAGCTTGTTACTTATATTCCTATCTAAACCATTTAGAGTAGATATATTAAAAATAGCAGCGGCCCTAGCACTGCCCCCTGCTGGTCACCACTCTTAACATCGGCCAGTTCTGATGAGGTTCCTCGCACCATCACCCTCTGCTTCCTGTGTCTGAGCCAATTCTGCACCCATCTAAAAACATCACCCTGAACTCCCACTTCTTTTAGTTTGATGCCCAACCTCTCATGTGCCACCTCATCAAATGCTTTCTGAAAGTCAAGATAAATAATCTCATCTGCTCCACTTTGATCGTATCCTTTTGTTGCCTCCTCATAGAATCCCAGCATGTTAGTAAAACACGACCTCCATCTTCTGATCCCATGCTGACTGTTCAGTAAAACTGTCCTTGCCATGTGTTGCTTGAGGAAGAGAAAACATTATTATTTAACTCACAAATATCAAGGACTGTATTTTATATTAATCATGCTGCAGAGAGCTATATGATTTGTTCCTCATTTATGCAGAAAAAGAATTAAGCTTTGTGCACAGAATTGAGAGACTAACTTGCATTATTTATAAACTGCCGATCTCTTGATAATAACAGAACACCCTGTGATATTACGAAATCAGCTGTGACCGGTTTCTGAGCCCTTGCTTAAACTATTTTGAGCATATTGCTAAAGACTTTGGTATGTAGCTAATTCCTCCAGGCCGTTGTGCAAAAACATTGAATGCCTAAACAAGATAAGATGTTGATTACTAAAGCTTGCTATGGTAAGTTCTGCTTTGAACATGTAACAGATCTACTATAAAAGAGAGAAACTCCTTGTAATGTGAGGCTATCTGATCTAACTTTCAGTGGAACTGGCTGACAGGGGCTGCATAGTCTCTCTGCCACCAAGAATAAAGAAATTTATTTTATATTGGTGTTTGCCTGCTGTTGACTCGACTTTCGTCCACATGCTCAATCTTATCCTTAATACTTCCTTCCATTAATTTTCCTGTGATGTACGTTAAGCTTACTGGCCTACAGTTGTTAGGATCTGCCCGGTCACTCTTTTTATATAATGGGATACTTTTTGCCCTTTTCCTGTTCTCCAGAATCTCTTCAGTGCACAGTGACTTCCTAAAAATATGTGTCAAGGGTTTATATCTATCATATTCGCTAACCTCTTTAAGAACTCTGTGATAAATATTCTCTGGTCCTGGTGATTTGTTTGATTTCATCTTATTTAATCTAAGCAGCTCTTCCCTCTCTGTAATTTCCAAATCCCTCAGTACCTCCTTAGTAGTCCCTGTTACCTCTGGAGTTTAGAGCATCCACTCTTTCACTTTTCTGAATTTCTTTAATTCCCTTTTACTATTCCTGATGCACTTCACCCTCTCCTTGACTGTTCGTTTACTACTAAAATACTGCAATAATTCCTTTGGACCGTCTTTCACCTTATCGGCTATATTATGTCCTTTAAATGTTTTCAGAGGAAGATACTCTATAGAGCTCATCAAGTTTATCAAATGAAAGTTTAATTTTTTGGGGGGAAATTATGCCCTTGTCAACTGGTATAAAAATGAGGTTGTGGGAGAGATTCATATTTTTCATTATGATTGGTTTCAGGAAATGAAAATGGGTCATATCATGAAGGTAAGCACTTATTTAAACCAGAGCACACAATGCACTCTCTCTCTCTTTGTGCCTTTCTCACTTCTGCTCTTCTGTTATCCTCAGTCCTCGTCTTTTCTCTCCTGCTCTCATCCTGACTGTACACTCAATAAGAGTGGCTTTAAACTGTATCCCGAATCTCTCCAAACTGATCCTCAGGTTCCCTTCCTCAGGCCATCATGTCGTTAATTTCTGTTATGAGCTTTTCTGTCTCCTACCTCTGATCACTCATTAGCAGCTCTGGGTTTGGACATTTTAGTGTGCTTCTTGCTTGCCTGAATTAAATGTTGTATGTATGTGAGAAACCTACACTTTATACTCACTTCGATATGATTTTTCCTTTTTGGAGTCTGGTTTCCCTCCCAAATTACCAGCGAAGGGTAGGAGATTAGGCTCTCTGTGAGGTTGTTGGTGTTTGAGTGGCTCCAGCAGTGGACTAGTGATCTGTCCATGGCCATTTTCTTTCTTGCACCCAGTTCTATTGAGATGGGTGTCCCACAGGCCCTACACTGTCCCCAAAACACATGTGAGAGGTCGCCCAGACACCATCAGACAGACACCAGCAAGTATAAAACACATGTTTATTCACCACAAAAATCGCGCAGAGCACACAGTGCTCCCACACTAAAACATCCAAATCATGGCCTTTCAAATGTCCTTGGGCCACATTTTTTCCCTCTGTCGCTGGAGCTTCGTCTACCTCCAGCTCCCAACTCTCGCTCCTTGAATGTAGGAAGGCAGCCCCCTTTATAGTCACCCAGTTGTGCTCCAGGTGCTTGCTGACGTTCTTCCCACTTCCTGGTGTGGCGGACGGAAGCACTCCGGGCGTCGCTGGAAGGACCTTCCTCCACCTTCCCAGGTGTGGCAGAAGTGCACATCTTCCGGGCTTTATGAGGCTTGGGGCACTCCCTGGTGGTAGCCACAGATTTGCTTGCTACTTCCCCGTGGTCCCCTTGCTATCCAAGGCGGTTGCCCCTTCGTGGCCCAGGGTACAGATACCTGTAGATCGCCTCCCGATCCTTCCAGACATCCTGGCTGGGTCTGGTCCCCAGCCTCCTGCCACACACACACAAAAAAAAGCACCAACACACACTCTTCTTCCTCTGCTCCGCCCAGGCAGCTTTGTTCTCCTCCTCCTTCCGACTCTGGCGCCCTGAGTAGTGGCTGCAGTCCCCTCTTATAGCCCACCTGGAAGAGCTTCAGGTGATAATTAACCTAATTCAGGGTGTTGCAGCATTATAACCCACGTGGGCTCAGGAAGCCGTGCAGCTCCCCCTGGTGGTGACCACAGAACCCAATAAAGATGAGCTCCAGTCCTTCAGAATTGTGGCCCCAATGCAACCCAGGGGGCTGCCACCAAGTGTTGCAGGAGGAGAAATAAGCCTCCCATGGCTGATACCCCGGATTCAGTGCCAAAGGAGCATCCCAGCCAGGTGTAGGGCCCGGGCATCCGCCACAACATCCATAACAGAATATATTAACCTGTTCAAACTCAGCAATCAACCTGTCCACTTTCCCTAAGGTTTGATGCCAATGAAAGAATTTAGAAAGCATTGGTTTCATGATTCAATTGAAAATTATATAAAAAAACAATCATGTGATAAATTAAGGTAACTAATGTGCCTGCACAAATGGTCAATAATTGGCTGAGGCTGATTATCTCCTCATTACGTATGTAACAACAATAACAACAACATTTATTTATATAGCACATTTTCATACAAACAGTAGCTCAAAGTGCTTTACATAATAAAGAATAGAAAAATAAAAGACACAATAAGAAAACAAAATAAATCAACATTAATTAACATTGAATAAGAGTAATGTCCAATGGCCAGGGGGGACAGAAAAAACAAAAAAACTCCAGACGGCTGGAGAAAAAATAAAATCTGTAGGGATTCCAGACCATGAGACCGCCCAGTCCCCTCTGGGCATTCTACCTAACATAAATGAAACAGTCCTCTTTGGATTTAGGGTTCTCACGGAAGGGCTTGATGATGATGATGGTCATGTAGACTTCTGCCTTTTAATCCGTCCATCATTGTTGGAGCATCATGAAGCTTTGAGTAGGTGGAGGTGGCGCAGGCCACCACCACAAAAAAACCGGAAAAAGAAACAGAAAAGAGAGTAGGGGTCAGTATGGATTTTAGATCCACCTTGAATAGTTATTATGAGGAAATTGAACATACAGAGTATCAGGATTAAGTTAAAGTGAAGTTATGAGAAGGCCATGTTAAAGTAATGTGTTTTCAGCAGTGTTTTAAACTCCTCTACTGTATTAGTCTGGCAAATTCCTATTGGCAGGCTATTCCAGATTTTAGGTGCATAGCAGCAGAAGGCCGCTTCACCACTTCTTTTAAGTTTTGTTCTTGGAATTCTAAGGAGACACTCATTTGAAGATCTGAGGTTACGATTTGGAATATAAGGTGTCAGACATTCCGATATATAAGATGGGGCAGATTATTTAAGGCTTTATAAACCATAAGCAGAATTTTAAAGTCAATCCTGAAAGACACAGGCAACCAGTGTAGTGACATCAAAACTGGAAAAATGTGTTCGGATTTTCTTTCCCTAGTTAGGATTCTAGCAGCTCCATTCTGCACTCGTTGCAAATGATTTCTGTCTTTTTTGGGTAGTCCTGAGAGGACTGCATTGCAGTAATCTAGTCGACTGAAAACAAACGCGTGAACTAATTTCTCAGCATCTTTCAGTGATATAAGAGGTCTAACTTTACTTATGTTTCTTAAGTGAAAAAATGCTGTCCTAATGATCTGATTAATATGCAATTTAAAATTCAGATTACAGTCAACAATTACCCCTAAGCTTTTTACCTCCGTCTTGACTTTTAATCCTAATGTATCCAGTTTATTTCTAATAGCCTCATTGTATCCATTATTGCCAATCACTAAGATTTCAGTTTTCTCTTTATTTAACTTGAGAAAGTTACTATTCATCCATTCTGAGATACAAGTCAGACATTCTGTTAGTGAATCAAGAGAGTCGGTGTCATCAGGTGCTATTGATAAGTACAGTTGTGTGTCATCAGCATAGCTGTGGTAGCTCACGTTGTGCCCTGAGATAATCTGACCTAACGGAAGCATGTAGATTGAGAAGAGCAGCGGACCCAGGATAGAGCCTTGTGGAACACCATATTGGATATCATGTGTCTTCGAGTTGTAATTCCCACAACTAACAAAAAATTATCTCCCTCTCAGGTAGGATTCAAACCAATTTAAGACCATGCCAGAGAGGCCCACCCATTGACTAAGGCGATTTCTAAGAATATTGTGATCAATGGTGTCAAATGCAGCACTCAGTTCTAAGAGGATGAGAACAGATAAATGGCCTCTGTCTGCATTCACTCGCAAATCATTTACTACTTTAACGAGTGCAGTTTCTGTGCTGTGATTTGTTCTAAAATCCGACTGAAATTTATCAAGAAATGTATGTAATAAAATTCATTGTTGTACTACCGTCTGTTATATTAGATATACAGTTGTGCTTGAAAGTTTGTGAACCCTTTAGAATTTTCTATGTTTCTGCATAAATATGACATAAAACATCATCACATTTTCACTCAAGTCCTAAAAGTAGATAAAGAGAAACCAGTTAAACAAATGAGACAAAAATATTATACTTGGTCAATTATTTATTTAGGAAAATAATGGAATATTACATATTTGTGAGTGGCAAAAGTATGTGAACCTTTGCTTTCAGTATCTGGTGTGACTCCCCAATAACTGCAACTAAACATTTCCGGTAAATTTTGATCATTCCTGCTTGGAGGAATTTGAGCCCATTCCTCCGTAAAGAACAGCTTCAACTCTGGGATGCTGGTGGGTTTCCTCACATTAACTGCTCGCTTCAGGTCCTTCCACAACATTTCAATTGGATTAAGGTCAGGACTTTGACTTGGCCATTCCAAAACATTAACTTTACTCTTCTTTAGCCATTCTTTGGTAGAACGACTTGTGTGCTTAGGGTCATTGTCTTGCTGCATGACCCACCTTTCTCTTGAGATTCAGTTCATGGACAGATGTCCTGACATTTTCCTTTAGAATTCTCTGATATAATTCAGAATTCATTGTTACATCAATGAAGGCAAGCCGTACTGGCCCAGATGCAGCACAACAGGCCCAAACCATGATACTACCACCATCATGTTTCACAGATGGGATAAGGTTCTTATGCTGGAATGCAGTGTTTTCCTTTCTCCAAACATAACGATTTTCATTTAAACCAAAAAGTTCTATTTTGGTCTCATCTGTTCACAAAACATTCTTCCAATAGCCTTCTGGTTTGTCCGCGTGATCTTCAGCAAACTGCAGACGAGCAGCAATGTTTTTTTTGGGCAGCAGTGGCTTTCTCCTTGCAACCCTGCCATGCACACCATTGTTGTTCAGTGTTCTCCTGATGGTGGACTCATGAACATGAACATTAGCCAATGTGACAGAGGCCTTCAGTTACTTAGAAGTTACCCTGGGGTCCTTTGTGACCTCGCCGACTATTACACGCCTTGCTCTTGGAGTAATATTTGTTGGTCGACCACTCCTGGGGAGGGTAACAATGGTCTTAAATTTCCTCCATTTGTACTCAATCTGTCTGACTGTGGATTGGTGAAGTCCAAACTCTTTAGAGATGGTTTTGTAACCTTTACCAGCCTGATGAGCATCAGCAACTCTTTTTATGAGATCCTCAGAAATCTTCTTTGTTCGTGTCATGATACATGTCTACAAACGTGTTGTGAAGAGCAGACTTTGATAGATCCTGTTCTTTAAATAACACAGGGTGCCCACTCACACCTGATTGAAAACATCCGACTCGAATTTCACTTTCAAACTAACTGCTAATCCGTTGAGGTTCACATACTTTTGCCACTCACAAATACGTAATATCCAATCATTTTCCTTAATAAATAAATGACCAAGTATAATATTTTTGTCTCATTTGTTTAACTGGTTTCTCTTTATCTACTTTTAGGACTTGAGTGAAAATCTGATGATGTTTTAGATCATATTTATGCAGAAACATATAAAATTCTAAAGGGTTCACAAACTTCAAGCACAACTGTAAACCATTGTAGTCATTTCTTATAAACCACAAGAGCTATTGCATCCTTTTACATGTTCAGCATTTTAAAATCAGGAAGAAGAAGTGAACATTTTATAAAAGTGGCATCAGTGACGCTTCAGATAGGAAAAAACTTATCTAGGGCATCATGAAGATAACAATTTAAAGAGATGCTCGTGCCACCAAAACAGCTCTGACCCATCAAGGCATGGACTCCACAAGACCTCTTAAGGTGTCCTGTGGTATCTGGCACCAAGACGTTAGCAGCAGTTCCTTTTAGGCCTTTAAGTTGCCAGGTGGGGCCTCCATGGTTTGGACTTGTTTTTCCAGCAAATCTTACAGTTGGTCAATTGGATTGAGATCTGGGGTCTCTGGAGGCCAAATCAACACCTTGAGCTTTTTGTCCTGTTCTTTAAACCATTCCTGAATAATTTCTGCAGTGTGGCACAGTGTAATATTCTACTGAAATCTACTGTTATCATGAAGGGGTGTACGTGGTCTGCAAAATTCTTTAGGTTGGTGGTACATGTCAATGTAACATCCACATGAATGCCAGGACCCAAGGTTTCTTAGCAGAGTCACTGCATCCTGGGAACATCCCATAAGACCTGCCATTTTGGAGCAGCTCTGACCCAGTTGTCAAGCCATTGACAAATATTGGTCAAAATCCTGATGCTTGCCTATTTTTCCAGGTCATGAATAACAGCCTTTCAAATGTCCTTGGGCCAGCTTTCTTCCCTCTGTCGCTGGAGTTTCGTCTACCTCCAGCTCCCAACTCTCGCTCCTTGAATGTAGGAAGGCGGCCCCCTTTATAGTCACCTGGACGTGCTCCAGGTGCTTGCTGACGTTCTTCCCACTTCCTGGTGTGGCGGATGGAAGCACTCTGGGCGTCGCTGGAAGGACCTTCCTCCACCTTCCCAGGTGTGGTGGAATTGCGCATCTGCCTGGCTTTATGAGGCTTGGGGCAATCCCTGGCGGAAGCCACGGGTTTGAGCCTCCTTGCTACTTCCCCGTGGTCCCCTTGCTATCTAGGCTGGCCTTCGTGGCCTAGGGTACATATAGATCGCCTCCTGATCCTTCCAGGCATCTTGGCGGGGTCTGGTCCCCAGCCTCCTGCCACACACACAAAAGAAAAGCACCAACACACACTCTTCTTCCTCTACTCCTCCCAGGCAGCTTTGTTCTCCTCCTCCTCCCGACTCTGGCGCACTGAGTAGTGGCTGCAGTCCCCTCTTATAGCCCACCTGGGAGAGCTTCAGGTGATAATTAACCTAATTCAGGGTGTTGTAGCATTATAACCCACGTGGGCTCAGGAAGCCGTGCAGCTCCCCTGGTGGTGACCACAGAGCCCAACAGGGATGAGCTCCAGTCTTCCATAATTGTGGCCCCAGTGCAACCCAGGGGGCTGCCACCAAGTGTTGCAGGGGAGAAATAAGCCTCCCATGGGTGATACCCTGGATTCAGTGCCAAAGGAGCATCCCAGCCAGGTGTAGGGCCCGGGCATCTGCCACAACATCCATAACAGAATATATTAACCTGTTCAAACTCAGCAATCAACCTGTCCACTTTCTCTAAGGTTTGATGCCAATGAAAGAATTTAGAAAGCATTGGTTTAAGGATTCAATGGAAAATAATACCAAAAAATAATCATCTGATAAATGAAGGTAACAAATGTGCCTGCACAAGTGGTCAATAATTGGCTGAGGCTGATTATCTCCTCACTAGGTATGTAATGAAATTCATTGTTGTACTACTGGCTGTTATATTAGATATACAGTTGTGCTTGAAAGTTTGTGACCCCTTTAGAATTTTCTGTGTTTCTGCATAAATATGACCTAAAACATCATCAGATTTTCACTCAAGTCCTAAAAGTAGATAAAGAGAAACCAGTTAAACAAATAAGACCAAAATATTATACTTGGTCAATTATTTATTAAGGAAAACGATTGAATATTACATATTTGTGAGTGGCAAAAGTATGTGAACCTTTGCTTTCAGTATCTGGTGTGACTTCCCAATAACTGCAACTAAACATTTCCGGTAAATTTTGATCATTCCTGCACACCGGCTTGGAGGAATTTGAGCCCATTACTCCGTACAAAGCAGCTTCAACTCTGGGATGTTGGTGGGTTTCCTCACATGAACTGCTCGCTTCAGGTCCTTCCACAACATTTCGATTGGATTAAGGTCAGGACTTTGACTTGGCCATTCCAAAACATTCACTTTATTCTTCTTTAACCATTCTTTGGTAGAACGACTTGTGTGCTTAGGGTTGTTGTCTTGCTGCATGACCCACCTTCTCTTGAGATTCACTTCATGGACAGATGTCCTGACATTTTCCTTTAGAATTCTCTGATATAAGTCAAAATTCATTGTTCCATCAATGAAGGCAAGCCGTTTTGGCCCAGATGCAGCAAAACAGGCCCAAACCATGATACTACCACCACCATGTTTCACAGATGGAATAAAGTTCTTATGCTGGAATGCAGTGTTTTCCTTTCTCCAAACATAACGCTTTTCATTTAAACCAAAAAGTTCTATTTTGGTCTCATCCGTCCACTAAACATTCTTCCAATAGCCTTCTGGTTTGTCCACGTGATCTTTAGCAAACTGTAGATGAGCAGCAATGTGTTTTTTGGAGAGCAGTGGCTTTCTCCTTGCAACCCTGCCATGCACACCATTGTTGTTCAGTGTTCTCCTGATGGTGGACTCATGAACATGAACATTAGCCAATGTGAGAGAGGCCTTCAGTTGCTTAGAAGTTACCCTGGGGTCCTTTGTGACCTCGCTGACTATTACACGCCTTGCTCTTGGAGTGATCTTTGTTGGTCGACCATTCCTGGGGAGGGTAACAATGGTCTTGAATTTCCTCCATTTGTACACAATCTGTCTGACTGTGGATTGGTGGAGTCCAAACTCTTTAGAGATGGTTTTGTAACCTTTTCCAGCCTGATGAGCATCAACAACTATTTTTGTGAGGTCCTCAGAAATCTTCTTTGTTCGTGTCATGATACACGTCCACAAACGTGTTGTGAAGAGCAGATTTTGATAGATCCTGTTCTTTAAATAACACAGGGTGCCCACTCACACCTGATTGGCATCCCATTGATTGAAAACACCCGACTCGAATTTCACTTTCAAACTAACTGCTAATCCGTTGAGGTTCACATCATTTTGCCACTCACAAATATGTAATATTCGATCATTTTCCTCAATAAATAAATGACCAAGCATAATATTTGTGTCTCATTTGTTTAACTGTTTTCTCTTTATCTACTTTTAGGACTTTAGTGAAAATCTGGTGATGTTTTAGGTCATATTTATGCGGAAATATAGAAAATTCTAAAGGGTTCACAAACTTTCAAGCACAACTGTAAACCATTGTAGTAATTTCTTATAAACCACAAGAGCTATTGCATCCTTTTGCATGTTCAGCATTTTTAAATCAGGAAGAAGAAGTGAACATTTTATAAAAAGTGGCATGAGTGACGCTTCAGAGAGGAAAAAACATATCTAGGGCATGATGAAAATAACAATTTAAAGAGATGTTTGAGCCACCAAAACAGCTCTGACCCATCAAGGCATGGACTCCACAAGACCTCTGAAGGTGTCCTGTGGTATCTGGCACCAAGACGTTAGCAGCAGTTCCTTTTAGGCCTTTTAAGTTGCCAGGTGGGGCCTCCATGGATTGGACTTGTTTTTTTAGCAAATCTTACAGATGGTCAATTGGATGGAGATCTGGGGACTCTGGAGGCCAAATCAACACCTTGAGCTTTTTGTTCTGTTCTTTAAACCATTCCTGAATAATTTCTGCAGTGTGGCACAGTGTAATATTCTACTGAAATCTGCTGTTATCATGAAGGGGTGTATGTGGTCTGCAGAATTCTTTAGGTTGGTGGTACATGTCAATGTAACATCCACATGAATGTCAGGACCCAAAGTTTCTTAGCAGAGCATTGCCCAGAGCATCATGCTACTTTTGCTCGTTTGGCTTCTTCCCATACTGCATCCTGCTGCCAAACCCTCCCCTAGGTTAGTGACACACACACAACTAGCTGTCCACATGATCTAAAAGAAAACTGATTTATCAGATCTGGCCACTTTCTCCTATTGCTCCATGGTTCAGTTCTTAGACACTTACGTGCCCCTTTGTATTTGCGTTCGGTGTAGGACAGGAGTCAGCATGGGCACACTAACCAGTCTGTGGCTATTTAGAAAGTCATGATGCACTGTGTGTTCTGACACATTTTTCTCATGGCTATTATGATGTTTTTCAGCAATTTGTGCCACAGTGGCTCTTCTGTAGGATTGCAACAGATACACATCAATGAGCCTTGGAAACCTATGACCCTGTTGCTGGTTTACTTGTTGTCATTCCTTTTACCACTTTTGGTAGGTTCTAATCACCTCCCATTTTGGAGAAGCTCTGACCCAGTTGTCAAGCCACTGCCAAATATTAGTCAAATCCTGATGCTTGCCTATTTTTCAAGGTCCTGCATAACACCTTCAGGAACTGACTGTTCACTTGCTGCCCGATATATGCCACCCCTTGACAGGTGCCATTGTGATGCAATAATCAATGATATTCGCTTTTGTTTTTTGTATTTATTTATTTACTTATTATTTAAATTTTACTGAATTTATTAAAATCAAATAAACACTTCATACACAGATTAATTAATACACAAATAAAGATAAATGGAGTAAAAGAGGGGAGAGAATCTGATTCCTCAGTTTTTTAAAAGGTTATTGTAAAATATTATACTGTAGATTCGATCTGCCAGGTTTTGAAAAAGTTCTGCACAGATCCTCTAAGTGAGGTTTTGATTTTTTCCGGTTTCAAATAGTGTATAACATCAGTTACCTACTGACTTAGGAGAGGAGAGTTAGGATTCTTCCAATAAGTCTATGTGCTAATAGTGTAGCAAAGGCCTTGACAGTTTGTTCGTCCTTCTCCACTTTAAGCCCCTCTGTGAGCCCACCAAACAGAGCTGTTAGTGGATTAGGAGGGATTGGGACACCAATGCTGTCTGAAAGCCACTGAAAGATTTTGGTCCAGAATGATGTTAATTTGGTGCAGGCCCAAAACATGTGACCCAGTGAGGCTGGGACTTGATTGCAGCGTTCGCAGGTTGGATTTTGCCCTGAAAACATTTTGGACAATTTTAAATGAGAGAGATGTGCTTGATATATCATTTTTAGTTAAATAATTGTAAGCTTTGCGCATATGGAACTTGAATGAATTCTCTGCTTTGCTACCTTCCACTCCTTTTCTGATATGTTGAGTGAGAGATCTTTTTCCCAGTGACCTCTTTGATCTTTAAAAGGGAAGGACTGTAAAATATTTTTTATATATAGTTGTACCTCGGTATACATCCTTTATCTGTTCCAGATCCTTTGACTTATACCAAACAGGACGTATACCAAATGAAATTTTCCCATAAGAAATAAAGGGAAAATGATTAATCCGTTCTCATGAAAAAAAAATCCTTTTGTTATTGGCATATTATACATTGATGGGGTTGTATAAAATAATTTAAACACTGCTTAATACTAAAATACATAAATACAAAAGCAATTAGATGAAATAAATGAAAATGTAACCTCAATTTACTTTTTAATAACGTCATTGTTTTTCACAATCGTAGATACCGTCATTCTCGGCATACGGTATGCAGCAGCCATGTCCCGGAGATGCATGCCACCTTCATACTTTTCATACTTTTATTTACTGAATGCTAGCAACTGGCGTACTGATGCTCGTGGGCAGTCGTGGCTTTGTCTCAAG
Source organism: Polypterus senegalus (assembly GCF_016835505.1). Classification (NCBI taxonomy): domain Eukaryota; kingdom Metazoa; phylum Chordata; class Cladistia; order Polypteriformes; family Polypteridae; genus Polypterus; species Polypterus senegalus. The sequence goes on along the minus strand of NC_053154.1, from coordinate 309,441,409 downwards.
AAAGGTAAACGCGGGTAGCGCGCGGTGTTCTAGCACACGAGTCGTATTCCAAACAAAGGTCATATACCAAGCAAAATGTTTCGCATCTAAACAGGACGTATACCAAGTTGGACTTATTCCAAAGTGGACGTATACCGAGGTACCACTGTATCACAGAAATGCTGTCTGAGTCCTCAAGACTGATCAATATTTTTTCCGGCATAGAGGGAGGTGGGAGATGGAGAAAATTGGGCAGGTTCTGTTTAACAAAGTTTCTAATTTGAAGGTAGTGAAAGAAATGTGTTGCTGGAAAGTTAAATTTGGAGTGTAGTTGTGCGTAGGATGCAAAGACGTTGTCTATGTACAGATCTCTAAGTGGTTTAATCCCAAATGTTTTCCAGGCATTAAAAACTGCATATGTTTGAGAGGGTGGAAAAAGATGGTTCTCATGTAGAGGTGCCACCGATAAAAGCTTCTCTCTCTTAAAATGCTTCCTACATTGGTTCATATTCTGAGTGAGAGAAGCACAATTGGGTTCTTAGTATATCATTTTAATAATACATTTTATTTATTCGTAGGCACTTTTCTAAACACTCAAGGACACCGAACAACAGATTAAACACACATTATAAACAAAACTAAAATACAAAAATTAAAATTGGCAAAAACTTGTATTTATTGGGCTACAAAGCAAAGAATATAAAGCAGTGCAGCAGGATTTAATTTCTATTGCGGACCAAGCCTGTGTATGTTCATCTATTTGTGTCCATTCTCAGCACTTTTAATGTTGTGTCGGATCCGTGTATATGCAATAACTGTAGCTGTATATGTGTATATGCCTAAGTATAGCTCTCTATTTTTTTTTTACAAAATTAAACTTTCATGTTTTGCATTGTTTCTAAAATATTACTCTACACTTTTTTTAAGGTGTGAAATTTGTTCTTGCTGTTTCATTATTTTTCAATCTCCTTTTCTTGGTATTGATAGGTAAGTGCACATAACTGCTCTTCTATAATTATTTTTTTAATCCCTAGACTTTGTAAAGTATCACTTTAGTTTTGTGTCCTCTGCTCTGTCTTAGCTGCTCATTTTCTGCTTTGTATATCTTCTTCTTTTATTTGACTATTTAAGTGGTTTCATGGTTTTGTGGCTGTTGGTATATTTCAGTGCTATAAGCTACTCAATGTGATACTTTAATCCTGAGGGTTTTAGTTGTTCCTTACTAAAGCTATAAAAGCTGTAAACATTTCAGTTTTCTTATGACTCTGCTTCCTATAACACAGCAGGTGGCTTTGAAGAGACCTCTTTACGATTATATATTATACAGTCATATGAAAAAGTTTGGGAACCCCTCTTAATTGTTTGGATTTTTGTTTCTCATTGGCTGAGCTTTCAAAGTAGCAACTTCCTTTTAATATACGACATGCCTTATGTAAACAGTAGTATTTCAGCAGTAACATTAAGTTTATTGGATTAACAGAAAATATGCAATACGCATCATAACAAAATTAGACAGGTGAGTGTCTGGATTCTGGATGGAGGTATTGTTGACCATTCTTCATACAAAATCTCTCCAGTTCAGTTCAATTTGATGGACAGCCTGCTTCAAATCATCCCATAGATTTTCAATGATATTCAAGTCAGGGGACTGTGATGGCCATTCCAGAACATTGGACTTCTCCCTCTGCATGAATGCCTTTGTAGATTTCGAACTGTGTTTTGGGTCATTGTCTTGTTGGAATATCCAACCCCTGCTTAAGTAACTTCAACTTTGTGACCGATGATTGAACATTATTCTGAAGAATTTGTTGATATCGGGTTGAATTCATCCGACCCTCGGCTTTAACAAGGGCCCCAGTCCCTGAACTGGCCACACAGCCCCACAGCATGATGGAACCTTCACCAAATCTGACAGGAGGTAGCAGGTGTTTTTCTTGGAATGCGGTGTTCTTCTGCCATGAAAAGCGCTTTTTGTTATGACCAAATAACTCATTTTTGTCTCATCAGTCCAAAGCACTTTGTTCCAAAATGAATCTGGCTTGTCTAAATGAGCATTGGCATACAACAAGCAACTCTGTTTGTGGCGTGAGTGCAGAAAAGGCTTCTTTCTCATCACCCTGCCATACAGATATTCTTTGTGCAAATTGCGCTGAATTGTAGAACGATGTACAGATACACCATCTGCAGCGAGATGTTCTTGCAGGTCTTTGGAGGTGATCTGTGGGTTGTCTGTAACCATTCTCACAATCCTGCCTCTGCATATGCCGCTCCTGTATTTTTCTTGGCCTGCCAGACCTGCTGGATTTAACAGCAACTGTGCCTGTGGCCTTCCATTTCCTGATTCCTTTCCTTACAGTTCAAACTGACAGTTTAAACCTCTGAGATGGCTTTTTGCAGCCTTCCCCTAAACCATGAGACTGAACAATTTGTTTTCAGATCTTTTGAGAGTTGCTTTGAGGGTCCCATGCTGTCTGTCACTCTTCAGAGAAGAGTCAAAAGGAAGCACGACTTGCGATTGACCACCTTAAATACCTTTTACCACTCATGATTGGACACTCCTGTTTATGAAGTTCAAGGCTTAACGAGCTCATCCAACCAAGTCATCAGCATTGAGCAGTAACAGGTATTCAAATCAGCAAAATGTCAAGAAGACCAACATTTGTGCACAGCCAGATTTTCACATTTGATTTAATTCCATACAACTAAATACTGATTCATTAAAAATCTTTGTTTGGAAAACACCGCAGTGCTCTGATGTTCCTAGGAAATCAAAGACACACCACTGGTATCTTTATTGTTGAAAGGAGAGTCAATTATTATGCAGACTGAGAGGGGTTCCCAAACTTTTTCATATGACTGTATATATATTACATCTGAATTGTTGTATTTGAGGTGGCCATATTCTGCCCCTATCTGTCTGGATTTTTCTCTGGTAGACAAACATGGCTCAGCTAAGCACCATCAATAAAATAAACACTGCTAAAGGTAGATTCCAGCAAAAGATGCTTTTGTCCTGCTGATCCTGATTTCCTCCCACATATCAAAGATGTGCATGTTTGACTACTTGGTGTTTTTATGCTCAATACTGTCCAAACCAGTTTGAAAGTCTGGTACTGTGTGATGTCATAGGGCTGTTTTTAAAATGGCCGGTGCAGCTTTTTTTTTTTTTGGCATGTTGCAAATGTTAGTGTAGGTGTCCTGACACAGAGTGGTTAATCGAGGGTTAGGCTAATTAAATATGCAAGTGCCATTGAGAGATCAGCGCAACCATCCCTCATTAATACTTGAGGTGATACATAGTGAAGCACTGAAACATGTTGCAAATGAGGAAATGGAGGAGTAGAGAAAGCAAGAAGGAGCAATAAAATAGTAAAGGACACAGCGCAGTACTCTGCCATTAGTTTAACTGAAGATAGCCAGCGGTGGGGGGCATGTGCTGATTGCCACACCCACCATTCAATAAACCACCTGGATTGGGACCCAAGTGCATTAGGTGACACCACCGCACCACGCTGGAACAGTGTGATGAAGCCAAGGTGACATGAACATGAACACATCGTAGTGAGGTTTCTGTAGGCATAGGGAGTCAAAACTGCTGAAATTCACTAAATTTCAGCAGGTTGGCTTGAGTAGATCTTTAAGCTGTTTGGATAGCCATCTTGTGCAAACTTTACGGTATCCTAGGTCATCAAGCACTCTGCCATGTGCGGATTCACAGCTGACATCCAAACTTGTAGCAAGAGCGGACAACATAATCCAGCAGTCTTCTCTGATCAAGACGTTTGCTATGTGGGCATGATGTTGATGGTCGATCGGCTCAAGCCTGGTTGGTTGTATCTGCTCTTCCTGCTTTAAACCTCATCCATTCATCAACTTTTTATGGAGTCCTGCTGTTTTCACTTCTGTACTGAGCCAACATTCGTCAGTGAATTTTAACAGGTTTCTCTCCCTCTGTCTGAAGAAATCTGACGATGGCATGTTGTTCAACAATCCCAGAGCATCGATGTCTATTTGATTTTGGCTTGAACTTGACTAATGGAGGAGCACTGAGCTGTGCCTGTTAAAACTACACATAAGCTATTACAACAGTCTTGAATTATACCCACTTCTATCCATTGTGGTTATCTTGTAATTTTCAAATTGTGTTAACTTTTTGATTTATCCTTATACTATTATTATTATTATCACCCATCCATCCATTATCTGGGTCTGCTGGAGCCAATCCCAGCCAACACGGGGCGCAAGGCAGGAAACAAACCCCGGGCAGGGCGCCAGTCCACCGCAGGGTGCGCACACACACACCAAGCACACACTATTTTAGGATCGCTAATGCACCTAACCTGCATGTCTTTGGACTGTGGGCGGAAACCAGAGCACCCGGAGGAGGGCAAGTGAATGCCATGCAGAGAGGACCAGGGAATCAAACCCGGGTCTCCTAACTGTGAGGCAGCAGCGCTACCACTGTGCCACTGTGCCGCCATATTATTATTATTATTATTATTAGGAATACATTAAAAGGCTCTTGGGAACAGTTTAACTTTTTATAGAATGAGAAACAAAATCAGAAGATAAGCAACCATAGGAAAGAGAAGTGGTTCACGACCACCATTTGACGTTTTGTTTTTAAGCTTGTAGTTTGCTGTGGTTTTGTGAGATGAAATCTTAACATTTACGGTAATAGACAGTTCTGATAGCGGCAGCCCACCTACCTCTTTAAAAAAAAAAGACTTTCTAGAACAAAGTGGATTGGCCACAACCATGTGCCTCTTTTGTAAGAAGAAATGAGGTGCTTACCAGGAGCTTCAATTAAATAACTAAAGCCAACACACACAGAATGGGTTTTCCTTGAGAATGTGCTTGTCATACCATTTCATTTTTGTCGTCCTTTTCTTCTCTCTCATGTCACATCCTCTTCATCTAACAGCATTTACTTATATAACTGTTTTGGGTTTTTCTGAATGGTATTAGATAAAATGATATTGTCATCTCTGTGGTGGGCTGGCGACCTGCCCGGAGTTTGTTTCCTGCCTTGCGCCCTGTGATGGCTGGTATTGCCTCCAACGGACCCCCATGACCCTGTAGTTAGGATATAGTGGATTGGATAATGGATGGATATTGTCATCTTTTTTTTTTTTTTTTTCGTATTAGAGAAAAGCAAAATTGTTTAGCACTTGTCATGAGTAGACTCTACATATTTCTTCTAAAGACTAGAGTCACAACTAGATTTGGTTGTCCATGTCAGCACTGTATACTTCCACATCAGAATGTGTGTAAATTGTAAGTTACTTTGGAAAAAAACTGCATGATAAACAGCTGTAAAAGAAAATAACTGGTTTGTTAACCTGAAATAATTGCAACTCTCTCACGTACAATCCTCTTTTTTTTTTTTACTTTTTATTTATTTCAAATAAGGCTGCATGACCAGAAAAAGACTGAAGTGCTGCGTGTCAAACAAAAGCGATGCTCAGGTAAACAACTTCTTACTGCAACCAACATGTTGTTTTCCAAATATCCTTGAGAGCCGTAGATGTTATAGAAATGCGGAACTGTCGCCTGTCTGCTAGTTGTGCAGGTTTTTCTTTAGCTTTAATTTCACTGTCAGAAAATTTAAGTTATGTTGTGTCATGTAGGAGGAACACATTCCCTGAAAATGTAATTTTTATTCAGTCGCATGAAAAATCAAGTTTACCTCATGGAAATTGTTGACTTTTTCAACATATTTGAACAGGCAAACAGTAGATCTTCATGCAGACAGTGCAAAGGTGATATACTTGAACAAATGATGAATCAAACTGATGTAGTGTATTCATTCGCAACATCTAAAAGAACAAAAATGATTTTTCAATTGGAAAAAGTAAGACCATCTCTCCATTAATCGCCACTTCAAATCCATCAAATTAAAATCAGATGTTCTAGATGAGGTGCCCATGATTAGAACCTCCTTATGGAATCTGCAGGTGGACCTGACTGTCTTATTTAAACCACAGATATTGAGGTTTTGGTGTTCTCTTTGCTATTGACTTGTGGGGTGTCACCATGCCAAGATCAAAAGTTCTCGTCAAGACCCTCAGATAAAACATTGTGGATGCCTATGAGTTTGGCAACGGATTTAAAAAACCTTTCAATATAACTTGAAATCAATCATTCCACTGTAAGGGAAACCATCTACAAGTGGTGTAAATTTCAAACAACCACTACAACATAAGAACATGAGACATTTGACAAATGAGAGGGGACCATTCTGTCTGGTAAGCCCGTGTGTTTAGCTAATAGTTAAGCTGTCCCAACATCTCATCTAGATTTTTCTTAAAGGTTGTTGAAGTTTCTGCTCTAATTTCTTGGTAGATTGATTCAGAGTCTCACAACTCTGTGTGAAGAAGAGCTTCCTGACTTCTGTCTTAAATGCACTTCCCCTGAATGTCCACTGACATCATTGAGTACCTGATTCTCCCATAAGATGAAAGAATGTTGCTGAATCTACTTGATCAGTGCTTTTGAGGATTTTAAATACCTGGATTAGGTCCCCACTCAGTCTTCTCAGATTTAATTCTCTGAATGTCAGAGTAGGACATGTCCTTCAGTCCCATGATCCACTTGGTTGTTCTCCCCTGCACAGTCTTTCTTGTAGTGAGTTGACCAGAACTTCTCATAATACTCCAGATGTGGTTTCACTAGTGCATTATACAGTCTGAATATAACGTCTTAAATTCAACAGTTTTCATGATATAACCTAACATGTTATTTGCCCTTTTAATTGCTTCTTTGCATTGTTTAGTTGATGAAATGTTGCGTCAACATAAACCCCCTAAATCCTTTTCAGATGTTGGTTCCTGTAGCTCAATGTCTCCCATCTTGTATTTATCATTGTTGTTCCTTTTGTCCATGTGTAGCACTTTGCTCTCTTGTATAGTACATTAGACTGCACTCTCCAGGTGTTCGCCCATTTCTGAAGGTTGTCGGGGTCATTTTGAACTCTTTCTGCTGCCTCCTCAGTGTCTGCCATCCCTCCAGTTTTACTGTCATTTGTGAATTTGACAAGGTTACTAACTATACAAGAATCATTGTCATTAATATAAATCAGAAAAAGTAATGAGGGTCCAAGGACAGACCCCTAAGAGACTCCAATGATGACCTCACTCCATATGGAGAATTCTCCTTTTTTATGTTCTCTTTGTCTCCTGCTGGGTAACCAACTAGAGATCTAGTTTTGTAGGTTACTTATAATGCTAATTTGTCCAGGACTTGCATTTTCTACCGCATATCCAAGACCAGGTCATGGGGACAACAGTCTTAGCAGTGAGCCCCAAACGTCCGTTTCTCCAGCCACGCTTGCCAACTACTAATGTGGGATCCCAAGGCATTCCCAGGCCTTCTGGAAGATATAACCCTTCCAGCAAGGCCTGGTTCTTTCCCAGGGACTCCTCCCAGCAAGACATGCCTGTAAAACCTATGCAGGCACACATTCATGAGACATCTGAATTAGATGCCCATACCACCTCAAATGGCTCCTCTCGATGTGGAGGGTCAGTGACTCTACTCCGATCCTCTCCCAGATGTCTGCATTTCTTACCCTATCTCTAATGGTGAGTCCAGCATCCCAGCAGAATAAGCTAATTTCAGCTGCTTTGTACCTATGATCTCATTCTTTCGGTCATTACTCAAAGCTCATGATCATAGGTGAGGGTTAGGAAATATATTATAGCGGGTTGGTGCCACTCAGATTCACACCATCTATAGGACGGTGATGTATTTATTTTTTGGGTGGATATTCCAGGATCGAATCCCAACCTGCACACACTCAGAGACAAAGATGCAGATCAAATACATGAGTGAATAATATATTAAATGGCAAGTAAATATAGATAACAAATAATCAGTTAATCCGCCTCTTCCCCTACGCCAAGATCAAATACAACACACAGTAATAAGCACTTCACAACAAACACTCACGACAATGTCCTTAACACAGTTCCAATGTAGCAGAAATGGACGAAATGATATAAAGTAAATATGGTGGCGAAAATTCCAGGAACAGCTTCCATAAGAAATTAATTAAACAGTCCTACCGGTAGTCCTGAGTGGTGAGGGGTGAGGTTTGTGGGAGTGCTCCCTCTGAAGACGCATGACGACTTATCCACCACTATACACATGACAGGAAGGCAATGAGACTATTAATCCATCGATCCAGGGTATAAATGATTTCACAGGGGTTACATTTGACGGGACAAAGGGGTACACAGAAACACAGACCTTCCTTTTGATGATTCGTTGGCCACTTTTCAAGTTTCCCACTGACCTTTCTTGTCCCCAGCAGCCCCATGCACCCATTTCAGACATGTAATGAGGGCAATACCTTTTTGGGGCTGCTGGGAAATGGAGTCCTTCCCAGTGGTAGCACTGCTGCAATAGCAGGTAAAATGAGAGCTTCACCTGCTGGCTCAGCGTCTTCTTCACCAATACACAACGGTATAACAACTGCAAAACTGCACTCATTGCCCCTATCCATCTGAGGATCTCACCATCCCTTTTCCCCTCACTTGTGAACAAGACCCTGAGGTATGTAAGCCCTTCCATTTCAAGCAGTAACTCACCACCCACTCAGAGGAAAGTCCACTTTTTCCCTACTGAGCACCATAGCCTCAGCATAAATAAAAGAAGTCTCCAAGAATCTCAAAATTAAATTGCAGAAGCTGCAGGTAACTCTTGCAACAGTTGGTGTCAAAGTGCATACAACTACAATCAAAAAGAGACTGAACAAATGTGACCTGCATGTGAGGTGAGTCAGGGAAAAGCCAAAGCAAGCATTCTAGCAAGACTTGCATAAACTGAAGACAGCATTTCAGAAGAAGAACCAAAAAGCGACTGTGAAGCAAGGTGGTGGAAATGTGGTTTGGGGTTGCTTTGCTGTCTGGACAGCTTGCAGTCATTAGGTCATCTGTGAATTCTGCATCACATCAGAGTGTGCTTTAGAAGAATATGAGGCCATCTGTCTGAAAGCCTAAGCTAAACTGAAAATGGACCTTTCAACATGATAATGATATGAAGCTCACTAGCAAATCTTCCAAGGAATGGCTACAAATAAAAAGAAATGGAGAGTTATGGACTGGTAGAGTCAAAGCCGTGATTTGAATCCCATTGAAATATTGTGAAGGACAAGGGGGGAGAGAAAGAGAGCAGGCTATATCTAATCTATCCTATTAATCCTTATAATGATAACTACCAATGTAACAATAGGCTACATGGCAATAACTTGTGGGGAGAATTGGAAATTAAGGTTAAAGCTGTCTCCCTTACAGTTAAGACTTCAAAATTACATCAAATATTCAGAATCAATGTCTCCATGATGGGACAAGTAACTTTGTGAGCTGGAATGTTAAAGGCCTGAATTACGAATTAAAGAGAAAGAAAGTACTCTCTCACCTAACAGGTTTAAATGCTAAAATAGTATTTTTACAGGAGACCCACTTACTAAGCAAGGATCAGTTCTGGCTGCAAAAAGACTGGACTACCAAATGTTCCATTCTAGAGAAAACTAGAGGTTTGGGAATTCTTATACATAGAACAGTCTCATTTGTAGCATCAGATGTAGTATCTGATCCTGAAGGGAGTTGTATGATGGTCATGGACAACTCATTTAACTGTAAAATGATTTTGATAAATGTTTATGCACCTAATGTTGATGATAAGGAGTTCATGCAAAATGTATTTGCATCCATTCCCAATGTGAACACTCATAAAATTATAATGGCTGGGGACTTTAATTGTGTTTTAAATCCACTCTTAGATAGGACTCCTGTCACAGGGGGGATGACATCTAACACTGCAAAGACAATTACACAGTTTGTAACTGACCACAACTTATCAGACCCCTGGAGGTTTCTAAACCCAAACTCAAGAACATGTTCATTCTACCCACCAGTACATCATTGCTACTCAAGGATTGATTATTTCTTTATAGATAATAATTTCTTGCCTACGATTAAATCTTGCAAGTATGACGCTATTGTTATTTCTGACCATGCCCCTCTGATCTTAGAGCTAAAATCATTATGCCCCACATACTCATCTCACAGATGGCATCTTAACCTGCTTCTGTTAGCAGACGAGAACTGTACAGAATTTATATCAAAACAAATCAGTTTCTTCCTAGAGACAAATACATCCTCAGAGGTTTCTGCAGGAATACACTGGGAAACTCTAAAGGCCTTCTTAAGAGGACAGATTAATTCATATCTTTCCCACAGGAGTAAATTAGAAACCAAGAAAGTATCAGACCTAAAAAGCAAAATTACTAGAATAGATGAAGAACATGCCCGGCGTCCAAGCATGGCACTACATAGGAAAAGGCAGGCTCTGCATTCAGAGCGCAACCTCTTAACAACTAAAGAAACTGAACAACTAATTTATAAATCAAGACATCATTACTATGAACACGGAGAGAAAGCTAATAAGCTTTTAGCTCAACAAATCCACAAGCAAGAAGTTCGCAATGCAATCCCAGTAATCACCAACACAAACGGAGATGAAATCATTGACCATAAAAATATAATGCACACATTTAGAGACTACTATAAATCCTTATATTCTACTGAGTTTAAAGAAGACAACACACAATCTAATGTATTTCTGGATACATTACAGATACCACAAATAGATACTTTTAGTGTGGAGGAACTGGATAAACCTCTGGGCTATCAGAATTACTAGATGCTATAAAGTCACTTCAAGGCGGGAAAGCAGCAGGCCCTGATGGTTACCCTGCTGAATTATATAAGAAATTCTCCACTCAGCTAGCTCCCCTCTTATTAGCAACATGTACAGAAGCTAGAGACAATCAAATTCTACCTCAAACTTTTCGCCAAGCATTAATCAACGGCTTTCCTAAACAAAATAAGGACTTATTACAACGTGCATTATACAGGCCAATGTCACTTTTGAATAATGATGTTAAGATACTCTCAAAAATCATAGCTAGGAGGATGGAGAAAGTGCTGCATTCGGTAATATCACAAGATCAAACTGGATTTATGAAGGGTCGACACTTATCTTTCAATCTTCAACGCTTTTTTAATGTAATATACTCACTAGCAAAGCCAAACACCCCAGAGATATTATTATCATTGGATGCAGAAATAGCATTTTTATATGATTGAATGGAAATACCTTTTCACTACATTAGTGAAATATTGTGAAGGGATTTGAAACAGTCACAGCTGAAGGCATTGGGGTTAAAATATCGCTGAGCTGATGTCAGAGACTGGTGACCAGTTATGCAAAATGCTTACAACAGGGTTGTCTAACTCAGGTCCTGGTGGGACGCAGTGGCTGCAGGTTTTCATTCTCACCCTATTCCTAATCAGTGTTCAGTTTTCACTGCTAATTAACTCATTTTCCCTTCATTTTAATAGCCTTGTTTTTAAGGATTAAGTCCCCAGAATTGATTATTTTCTTCATTAAATTAAAGCCAAACAGAAATGAGACGTGAAATGAGCTAATGGATGACCACCTAAATTAGAACGTCAAACTCCAGCCAATTTCACTCCAACCAGAAGCCAAATCTTGCTGTTGATATCATGACTTGTTGCTGCTCTAATTCTGCCACAGCATTTTATTGATCTTCTGCTTTTTCTAAGATCACCGTCAAGATGTTTTGGTGACCTGAACAAACCCACATGGCCGAGACCTTCAACTTTCTTTATTTTCAAGTTAGATGATCATGTGACGGCTTGTTTTGTTTCTCATTATTGTTTGGCTGCTCATTAAGGAAATAGAAACAGCTAAGGGGTCTGAGTCACGTCAATTAAAACTGAGTCAAAACAAGTTAATCTGCAGCAATAACAGCCCTCTAATTAAGAAGATGGTTAGAATGAAAACCTGCAGCCATTGTGGCCCACCAAGACTAGAATTGGGCACCCTGGCTTACAATTAGTTACTCCTCCTAATGGGGACAATACCAGCCTCTGAGCTGAATGGTGGACTTGCTTTTTCCTCAGCAGACAATTACATCTATTGATAGTTTTTGGAAACATTGATAGTTTTTTGGTTGAAACACAAATTGTCCTTATGTTTTTATTCAAGTATATGAACATTATCTGTAGACATTGTTTGCATGATGATTTACTGTTTGCTAATTCTAATATGTTAAAAAGGCAAACAATTTCCATGGGGTGTACTTACTTTTTCAAATGACTGTATGTTTGTTGCAAAAGTATAATAATAATTTCAGTTTGGAAATATTTTTCCAATAATTTCTTGAACAAAGCATAAAAGAGATGAACAAAATACAGTGTCCTCCATAATGTTTGGGACAATTTGCATCTCAGGTGTCTGTGATTCATTAGGTGGGTTTCATGGCTTCATAAGATACCTCAGTTTGCAGTTCCCCCTTTGAAGCCTGCCATTGTCATTGTTCAACATGTGAACAAGAATTGTGCCAATGAAAGTCAATGAAGATATTATGAGGCTGAAAAACAAGAATACAACCATTAGAGACATTAGAAAAAAACAAAATCAACTGTCTGGAATATCATGAAGAAGAAAGAACACACTGGTGGGCTCAATAAACACAAAGGGACTGGTAGGCCATGGAAGACCAACACTGCTGATGACAGACTATGGTCAAGAAAAATCCTGAAATGCCTGTCTGACAGAAACAGTTTTCAGGGGTCAGATGTGGACATGTCAGAGATGACTATCAGCAGAAGACTTCATGAACAGAAATACAGAGGACACACTACAAGATGCAAACCACAAAAGCAGGATGGCCAGACTAAAACTGGAGAAAAAGGTTTTGGGTAAAGGTTTTGTGGACACAAGATAAAGGTAAACCTCATCAGAGTGATGGTGAGGGCAACAAGGAACTGCCCAAGATCCAAAACAGACCACCTCATCTGTTAAACAGGGTGGTGCTGGGGGTGTTATGGCTTGAGCATGTATGGCTGGCACAGTCGAAACATAATGGGGGCTGAAATGACAGGAACAGGAAGAAAAAGAATTGTGTGACTGAAATGTCGGCAATCCCCTGAAATGAACGTCTGCAATGTGCACTTTGATCGCGATTGTTTGAATTCTTTGATTTGCACTTATAAACTGTGGAGCAGTGGGGGAAATGAAGGAAAAATGTGTCTTTGTCCCGAACATTATGGAGGGCACTAAAAAATCATGCAGTCTGAATTATGGGGACATACTAACGAAAGTGAAAGAAGAAAATAAGATTGGTAGTGTAGCTAATATACTTTTGAGTGATACTTTTAAATTAAATTACTCTTTTCTATGTTTTTTTTTGTCACGACAATTCAGAACACGGAGAGAACACTGAAAAGTGAAGATATCACATCAGTGTATGCCGTAATTAGTCACAAACCTAACTAGAACTGAGAAATGGACAAACGTGACGTGTGTGAATACAACAGCAGACAAATAGGCTGGAGCTGCACCTCTAGATAACTAAGTGAGGTTTGTGCTTTAACTCAAAGCCACGCTTTCTCCTGCATTTATCTAAAAGTGTCCCATGTTATCTTGTGTTTTGGCATCATCTTTCCTTTGTAACCAGCTGAACAGGAAACTCGCTCTGCAATAAAATGAATTGACTTAAGTGTAAAGATTTGCAGAAAAATGTATTAATTCTGTTAGTAAACCTTAAAATGCTATTATCTATATGTGTGTGTGTGTGTGCGTGTGTGCATGTGTGCGTGTGTGTGCGTGTGTGGCCAATCCAGCCCAGCAATTTAATTGGATGGCAAAATAGGGGGTAAAATGGAACAAAGTAAAAAACATACAGAGAAACATTGGGTGGGTAAATATTATTGAAGTACAACCCAAGTCAAGGATGGGAAGTGTTTGCAAGAAAATGTATTATGTTATCACAGCAGGAAATGTGGGCCCATCTCCTCTTTACAGTAGTCAGAAAGTGGACAGGAGGCGAGCAAGGCACCCCAAAATGACAGGGTCTGAGAAGCATTCTTTATTATTATCCTTAGATAAGGATACGTTTCTTATTTGATTGTCTTATCACAGTGAGGATCATGGGTAGAGTTTTGGAAGGAAGCAGAGTGTTGTAGTGTGAGGAAACCTATCAGAATTGAGTGATGTTAATTATAGTGTCCAGTAGGGTTCAGTGCCCTTCAGGGCCGCTGCTATTTTTAATATATTGTAAATAGATGTGAAAGGCACTAGATAGATAGATAGATAGATAGATAGATAGATAGATAGATAGATAGATAGATAGATAGATAGATAGATAGATAGATAGATAGATAGATAGATAGATAGATAGATAGATAGATAGATAGATAGAGTGAAAGGAACTATATTATAGATAGATGAGTGAAAGGCAGTATACAATAGATAGAGTGAAAGGCATGGCATAATAGATTGATAGTGAGATAGATTAAAAGGCACTATATAATAGATAGATAGATAGATAGATAGATAGATAGATAGATAGATAGATAGATACTTTATTAATGGGAGCATTTCCCAGACAAAGACTTTTACCAACCAAAATGAAATTGTGTGAACAAACAGGCACAGGACAAGCACATAAATCCAGAAAGGAACTGTAATCCAGTGGGTGATTAGTATTCCAGATGTGGGTTGCGTGGAAACACAAAAGGTGGCTGATCAGTCTTACATCCCCCAGCATCCCCAGTGGCAGCACCCACTGCTCATCAATGCCAAAGTACTATTAGGTCTCCTTTGATTTGTAGATAGATGGATCTTTTTTGTCCCCAGGGTGAAATTACTGTAGGCTCATGCATGTGTGTATATTGGAGCTCATGTACACTGGTGTGAAAAACTATTTGCCCCTTCCTGATTTCATATTCTTTTGCATGTTTGTCACACAAAATGTTTCTGATCATCAAACACATTTAACCATTAGTCAAATATAACACAAGTGAACACAAAATGCAGTTTTTAAATGGTGGTTTTATTATTTAGGGAGAAAAAATCCAAGCCTACATGGCCCTGTGTGAAAAAGTAATTGCCCCCTGAACCTAATAACTGGTTGGGCCACCCTTAGCAGCAATAACTGCAATCAAGCGTTTGCGATAACTTGCAATGAGTCTTTTACAGCGCTCTGGAGGAATTTTGGCCCACTCATCTTTGCAGAATTGTTGTAACTCAGCTTTATTTGAGGGTTTTCTAGCATGAACCGCCTTTTTAAGGTCATGCCATAGCATCTCAATTGGATTCAGGTCAGGACTTTGACTAGGCCACTCCAAAGTCTTCATTTTGTTTTTCTTCAGCCATTCAGAGGTGGATTTGCTGGTGTGTTTTGGATCATTGTCCTGTTGCAGCACCCAAGATCGCTTCAGCTTGAGTTGACGAACAGATGGCAGGACATTCTCCTTCAGGATTTTTTGGTAGACAGTAGAATTCATGGTTCCATCTATCACAGCAAGCCTTCCAAGTCCTGAGGCAGCAAAACAACCCAGACCATCACACTATCACCACCATATTTTACTGTTGGTATGATGTTCTTTTTCTGAAATGTTGTGCTCCTTTTACGCCAGATGTAATGGGACATTTGCCTTCCAAAAAGTTCAACTTTTGTGTCATCAGTCCACAAGGTATTTTCCCAAAAGTCTTGGCAATCATTAAGATGTTTCTTAGCAAAATTGAGACGAGCCCTAATGTTCTTTTTGCTTAACAGTGGTTTGCGTCTTGGAAATCTGCCATGCGGGCCGTTTTTGCCCAGTCTCTTTCTTATGGTGGAGTCGTGAACACTGACCTTAATTGAGGCCTGCAGTTCTTTAGACGTTGTCCTGGGGTCTTTTGTGACCTCTTGGATGAGTCGTCTCTGCGCTCTTGGGGTAATTTTGGTCAGCCGGCCACTCCTGGGAAGGTTCACCACTGTTCCATGTTTTTGCCATTTGTGGATAATGGCTCTCACTGTGGTTCGTTGGAGTCCCAAAGCTTTAGAAATGGCTTTATAACTTTTACCAGACTGATAGATCTCAATTACTTCTGTTCTCGTTTGTTCCTGAATTTCTTTGGATCTTGGCATGATGTCTAGCTTTTGAGGTGCTTTTGGTCTACTTCTCTGTGTCAGGCAGCTCCTATTTAAGTGATTTCTTGATTGAAACAGGTGTGGCAGTAATCAGGCCTGGGAGTGGCTATGGAAATTGAACTCAGGTGTGATACACCACAGTTAGGTGATTTTTCAACAAGGGGGCAATTACTTTTTCACACAGGCCCATGTAGGTTTGGATTTTTTTTCTCCCTAAATAATAAAAACCATCATTTAAAAACTGCATTTTGTGTTTACTTCTGTTATATTTGACTAATGGTTAAATGTGTTTGATGATCAGAAACATTTTGTGTGACAAACATGCAAAAGAATAAGAAATCAGGAAGGGGGCAAATAGTTTTTCACACCACTGTATGTGTGTATATTGGAGCTCATGTATGTGTGTCTATACTCCCACAATGGCCTGATCACACACCAGAATGGCTAATAAGCAAGGACATTTTTTTAATTGATTTTAATTAGAGGCAGATAACATTCCACACAGTCAAGTCAAACTTAACAAATCAAATCAAAGTATAATTCAATCCCCACCCAAGAGAAAAAGAGAAAAAAGCAATTTATATACAGGAGTATTGTTGTTAGTATAAAGGAGCCCACCAGTCGTGTTTCTATGCACACTTCTAATGAATGATTTGTTGGATTAAAGCCTTCATTGTTGGTGTGTCAGAGAGAGGATGTGCAGCACTGGTCATAATGGCACTCAGTTTTGTCTTCATTCTCTCCTTTGCTATGACCTCCAGGGGTGCAGTGTGCGTCCCATAACTGAGCCTGTCCTTTTTATCTGCTTGTTCTTTTTGTGGGCATCTCTTGAAGTGATGTTTCCAGCCTGGCACATCACACTGGCCATCACAGAGTGATAAAACCAACCCATGTTAAAGGAATGCAGTGTCTGAAGGAAGAAGATCCTGCTCTGATGTTTCTTCTATAGTTCCTTTGTGTTACGAGACCACTCCAACCTGTCATGAATGTGGACCCCCAATTTGTAGTTAATTTAAGGAGTGCTGATACAACCAAGCCTGCCCTTTTAAGGACCTTGTTGATTCAGTTGACTTCTTTTGAAGTAATGTTAGCAGCCCAGTATAGCACAGAGCTGAAAATTACGATGGCCTTCATAGAGTTGTAGAAGATCATGAGAGAGGCACATCTGAACCGGGGGCTCTCTCAGGGCTGTGGAAGCTTTTGATTTCTGCATTTTTGTAATTTTTGATGTAGAAATATACCTTAACTTTAAAATGAAAAGAAGTGAACAGCACACAAACCCAGTTTATTTCTTTTATTATTAGGAAATAGCAGCACAAGCTTTATAATGACTGCTTAGCTTCTTATCTGTGAGTCAACATGAGCTGTCAGTTTACGGAACGCATTGTAGTCAGAAATAGCAAGCAGCCTATTTAGGGAATTTGAACTTCAAAGTGGGTGAAATGCAAGTGCTGCTTATCACGTTTAAAAAGAAGAAGTAAGAGACGAGCTAAAATACAGTAGACATGAGCTTAATTCAGACCAGGCCTCCCACTTATTAGATGGTCTGTGCTTGTCTGCTTTCAGATCTTATCGCAGTCTGCTCTAGAGATTAGTGCAATCATTGTGACATTAAACTGTATGTTGGTTAAAAATGTCTTTGCTGACATTTCTTAAACATAAACAGTTACTTCTTCAATGCTGTTTAGACAATTCCAAGCCATTCTTGAGCAAGCTCTGCACTGATGGTGCCCTTCCGATCCTGTAGCCATGAATAAAGAACAGTTTGGTGACCAAAAATGAACAATCCAGCATGATGGAGCACCGGGCCATAAGGCAAAAGTGAGAACTAAGTGGCCTGGGGAGCAAAACATTCAAATTTTGGGGCCATGGGCAGGAAACTCCCCAGACATTTAATCCCATTGAGAACTTGTGGTCAATCCTCAAGAGGTGGGTGGACAAACAAAAAACCCATCAATTCT
Organism: Polypterus senegalus; assembly: GCF_016835505.1. NCBI lineage: Eukaryota > Metazoa > Chordata > Cladistia > Polypteriformes > Polypteridae > Polypterus > Polypterus senegalus. The sequence continues at coordinate 309,423,457 of NC_053154.1, read as the reverse complement.
TACAAACTCTAAGCATTGATTCTGCAAGAATGGGCTGCCATTGGTCAGGATTTGGTCCAGAATACTTGAAAAAGAAAGAAGGGCCAACATTGCAAATATTGATTTATATAAACTTAATGTACCTCTACATATAAAAGGCAAAGTCCTCACTGACTCCTCACTAATTCTCACACTTTCCATATTGGTGGGAAGCTGAAATTTCGCCTGCTCATTCCTTGCAGTGTACTTACAAAAGTTTGGTATGTTTCATGTCCTATTGCAACACCCAAGGAGGGGAAATGGGTGTACCCCCTAAACTGTATATATAGATAGGGGAAACCCCTCCTCACTATTTCTGGGACTTCCAATATATGTAGGATGCCCAAATTTCCCATGTTCATCCTTTACATTATACTTACAAACGTTAAGAATGTTTCATTTCATGCTGTGCCCCGTAACGAACTTTCGAAAATCTTCTTTTTGGTGGTTCTCACCATTATGCCATAAGGAACTTTGGAAACTGACCTCTCCTTTTGGCGGTTTCATTCCTTATTTCTGTTAACAGCGGATTTATTTCATGGCAGAGATGCACAAGGACCACCCACGTTCCCCCTTCCTTTTTCCACACGGCCGCTGTCCACGCACCTACCACGAGGTTGGCTCCCTGCCTATATACATTAATGACATTCCGCGCTCATGTGCCTTTCCTTTTACTTTCCTCAACTGTTTGTCATGCTCACTGCTCCCTTCTTCTTTACTCCACCGTTTCAAGCCTGTTATTGTTCACCTTCTTTCACCTCTTCCTGCTGGTGACTCCTGACTTTTCATTTAGTTTCTTCACACTCTTAATCCTCCGGGCAGGCCTCCGCATCCTCTACTATTGAAGGTCGGCGCACCAATTATGTTACTACGAAACTTACAACCACCAAAACTTTGTAATGGCACCAGGCTTCAGATCAAATCTCTGCACAAGAACCTCACGGAGGCAACTGTCTAAAATGGAACTGGTTCAGGGGAGAATGGATTTATTTCTCACATCCCTCTCATACCCTCTGACCTCCCATTCCAATTCAAACGCCTTCAATTTCCAGTAAGGTCGTCATTGACTTGACACAAGATTGCTTCTCACTTGGCCGACTGTACGCTGCATGCTCAAAAGTAAGCTTAGCAGACAGCTCGGTCATTTTACAGCCCGAGGACAGAACTGCAAACGTCGTTTACAAAGAGGTCCTTACATCTTAGAAATGGGCATTTCTCATACACGACATTTACAATCCTAAATTAAACTCTTTACAATCATCAACTCCACTCTCAATACTAAAATAAGACCATGACAGTTACATTGACAAGCATGTTACGTTATTTTTAAAATGTTTCCTTTTCTTTTTTCTTATGAACTGCTTGTAATTCTACTTCTGTATACCACAGAAACATCTGACGCAAACATCTAAAAACACTGAAGCAGCAAACTTTGTGAACAACAATACTTGAGTCATTCTCAAAACTTTTGACCACAACTGTAAACTGCTATACAGTATGTGAGTTGCAGAATCTCTGCATTAAATTGATTAAATGACATTTGATCTTATTCTTCTTCTATGTAGGGTTGATATGATTCATCAGCCCTCTCCAAACAGCTCTTCCTCCTCAATCTGACCCTTTTATCTTCAGATCTTCTTTCACTTTATTCATCCAACTCCTTTTTGGCCTTCCTCACTTTTCTCTTCCCCTGCATGTCCATTCCCATCACTCTTTGCTCATATATTTCTGGCCTCTCCTCATCACATGCCCATACCACTTTAACCTACTTTCTTGTACTGATTTCTCTGCCACGTAATGATCAATCCAGAATCAATCCAGTCAGCTTTGGAAAATTACATTTTATATTGTACTAGATGTGTCAGCCCGTGCGGTAAAAAGCCCAAGCTCCTAGAAACCATGGATTCTGGTACTTCAATCAATCAATCACATTGCTTGTGCATTAGCAGATAAGTCAGGTTCTTTTTCCTTGGAGGTTTTGTTTTACCGATGTGTTCGCCTCGCTTGTGTATCACTGGCTAAACAAGTTTCTCTCTCTTTAGAGGTTTCATTTTGCCAATATGCTCGCCACTGTTGTCTGTCAGCAGCTAAGTGAGTTTCTCTCTCCTCGGAAGTTTTGTTTTGCCGATGTGCTCGCCTTTATTGTCTATCAGCGGCTAAGCGAGTTTCTCTTTCCTCAGCGGTTTCGTTTTGCCAGTGTGCTCACCTTCATTGTCTGTCAGCAGCTAAGTGAGTTTCTCTGTCCTCTGAGGTTTCGTTTTGCTGATGTGCTCATCTCGCTCGAGTATCAGTGGCTAAGCAAGTTTCTCTCTCCTTGGAGGTTTCGTTTTGCTGATGTGCTTGCCTCACAAGCCCATTGCGGCACTTCTTGTGTGATTTTGGGCTATACAAAAAATAAATTGTATTGTATTGTACTTGTGTATTAGCGGCTAAGCAAGTTTCTCTCTCTTCAGAGGTTTCGTTTTGCCGATGTGCTCACCTCCATTGTCTGTCAGCAGCTAAGTGAGTTTCTCCCTTCTTGGAAGTTTTGTTTTGCCAGTGTGCTCGTCTCTATTGTCTATCAGCAGTTAAGCGAGTTTCTCTTTCTTCGGTGGTTTGTTTTGCAGATGTGCTCACCTCCACTGTCTATCAGCAGATAAGCAAGTTTCTCTCTCTTCAGAGGTTTCGTATTGCCGATGTGCTCACCTCCGTTGTCTATCAGTGGCTAAACAGGTTTCTCTCTCCTTGGAAGTTTTGTTTTGCCAATGTGCTCACTTCCATTGTCGATCAGCAGTTAAGCAAGTTTCTCTCTCCTCTGAGGTTTCGTTTTACTGATGTGCTTGCCTCGCTTGTAGATAGATAGATAGATAGATAGATAGATAGATAGATAGATAGATAGATAGATAGATAGATAGATAGATAGATAGATAGATAGATAGATAGATAGATAGATAGATAGATAGATAGATAGTTTGTTAATCCCAAGGGGAAATTCACATAATTCAACAGCAGTATACTGATACAAAAAAACAATATTAAATTAAATAGTAATAAAAATGCACTTAAAAGCAGACAATAACTTTGAGTAATGTTAGCATTTACTCCCCCAGGTGGAATTGAAGAGTCGCATAGTGTGGGGGAGGAACGATCTCCTCAGTCTGTCAGTGGACTTGTGTATTAGCGGCTAAGCAAGTTTCTCTTTCTTCGGCGGTTTCGTTTTGCCGATGTACTTACCTCCATTGTCTATCAGCAGATAAGCGAGTTTCTCTCTCCTCGGAGGTTTAGTTTTGTCGATTTGCTCACCTCACTTGTGTATTAGTGGCTAAGCAAGTTTGTCTTTTGTCGGTGGTTTCAATTTGGTAACGGATTCGCTTTCTTTCAGCTTCATGTTGTAGCCTTGCACTTCCTGGCTAGACAGACACACACACTTCCACTCTTATACGTTTATATATAAGATGTACAATTAAAGTTAAAAATAAAAATACAATTAAAAAAAACAGTGTGATAAGATTAAAAAAAAATTAAGACAACGCAGTAACACAGCAGTAACTCTGTATAATACCCATGGCAATTAGTTGTAATATTTCTCGTAATCATTTGCTGTCTCATTTCTGAAACTGATTTGCCTGGTGATGGTAGAAATAGCAGCACACTGCGCAGGTCAGCCCCGATTTCCCTTTCCCCAGCTACAGATTGCAGCTTTTTCTGGAGAATGCCCAGGTGTCCTAAGTCAGCCGAGAGATATAATCCCTCCATCACATCCTCAGTCAGTTTCCACCCAGGCTGGCATGTCTTGGGGACAAGTCTCCAAGTGTGCTTGTCTGTCCAGGCCAAACCCCATAGAACAAGGGTGGGCAATGTCAGTCCTAGAGGGCCACAGTGGCTACAGGTTGTCATTCCAACCCAGCTGCTTCATTAGAAACCAATCTCTTGCCAATCTCAGACCTTATTTAATTGTATGGCGTGTTAGTCTGCAATGTAAGGTTCTTATATCGTAGATTTGTTCCTTGCCAAGGATATCTTCCAAATGAATTGAAGCCTAAAACGGATCATTTTCAGTCTGTCACATTTTCTGTTCAGTGTTTTATTAACTCAAACAGAGCATGATGAACATACACAGATGGAAATGGAAACAAGCGAGATGGAGAACTGCTGTCTTCTTTGTCATTTACATGTTATTGCTGATAAGGAAACATTTAAAATACTGAATGCAGCCGTTTAAGACTGAAATAAGCAATTAAGGGTGGAAAACCTTAAGTGAGACCACCTAAATGAAGCATCAAAGGGTCACTTAAGCAATAAGCACTTCATCAGCAATAATTGACTCCTCATTTAGAAACTGGGCTGGAACAAAAACCTGCAGCTACTGTGGCTCTAAAGGACCACCATTGCCCACCCCTGCCATATAACATGTGTGGAGAGCCCTGAAGATGGCAGTTCATTGACTCTTACAACCCAATCTAATGGAGTTTGAGAGGATCTAAGAACGAAAGGGATCAACTGGCCAAATCCAGGGGTGCAAAGGCTTTGGTAATAAACCAAGAAGACTCAAAGCTGGTATTGTTGCCCAGGGGCTTCCTCAAAGTCCTAAATGGAGGGTCTGAAATACGTCTAGGAATGACAGATTTCAGCTTGTGATTTTTAATAACTGTGCCAACCTTTCAGAATCCTGTTTGACATTATGGGTTATTAATTGCAGACTGATGAGCAAAAATGGCAAATTTATCTACTGAAAAAAAAATCTACCGAAGTGTGGAGAGAGTGAAGGGGTCTGAAAGACCTCTACTGTAATTAACTGTAAAACTTCCCGCTTTCAACAAGTCTTATATTCTATTGTGAGGCATCTGAAAACAAGGAGGCATCATCTTGGGATATTTCAAAACGCGTTTGAGATGTCTCAAGTTGTTCAAGACATTATTTCAAGTTGTCCTGACTTCTTTTTGAAAGCCTCCCTTGAATTAGCAAATGTCCACTCACCAGCGTCTAAAGATCCTCTCAGGCAGTCGGCAGTTCTTCAGCTACGCTTTCTCGCCCGCGTTTCCTGCACATTATGATTACAGCCACCCTTTCATGTTTTTCCTCTGCCCCCTCCTTTCATTTAATGCAGGTCGTTTTTTTTTTTTTTTTGTTTGCAAAGTTTAGTGAGATAGAAGTCACACCCACGCTAGAAGAAACAAAACATTCCAAAAGCTAATTAACCCAAATCCTGCATATCTCAAAAAAAAAAAAATCAACGATGTCTGTTTTATTGTAAACGGAAAATTGAGATCTGTATCATACTTGAAGGTGTGTGGTCTCGTATATTCCCTCTAAAGTCTTCTATTAATGTCTGTAACTTAAGCAAACACCATGAACCAATTTTAAATACATTTTCCCCTCTCACTTCCACCCTCTTCCAATGACCAGTCCCTCCACACCTTCCCCACTACACCAGCAACTCCGACCACATCTGCTGGAATGGTCAGTGAAAAGTCCACCTCTGAACATTAGTGTCCATAACTGAAGACCAAGGAAGGAGACAACTGAGGAAGCTACACACACAGGAAAAACTGTGGATAGAGTCAGTCCTGTGCAAGCCAACTTTGTGATGTTCTGTGTCACCTGTTCAGTATGTCACTAAGGCTCCAGAAAGCGTCACTGCTGTGGAAAACATTGTTCCTGTTCCAAAGAAGGCAGGCACCTCTTCACCTCATGACTAAAGACATCATGAAGACCTCTAAGATACTGGTCCTGAGTTCTGTTTTGGGAGACCACCTGGGCCCACTGCAGTTTGCCTAACAGACAAAGACGAGTCGAGGAGGCGATTATCTCTGTGCACAACAAGGCTTATTCTCACCTGGCAGCACTGTGAGGATTCTGTTTTTTGATTTCTCCAGTGCTTTCAAAACCATCTAGCCATCCCTTTTACGTGGGAAATTTAGGGATGTGGAAGTGGTTGAGTCTGTGGTGTCCTGATAATGGACCATCTGTCATGTAGATCCCACTTTGTGAGACTCAAGGAATGTGTGAGCAACACTGGAGCACCACATGAACAGGCCTGTCTGCTTTACTCTTCACTCTGTACACCTCAGACTAGAAATAGAAAAGCAGGTCAGGTCACTTATAGAAATTCTCAGATGATTCTGCACTTATGGGGGTATCGATAAAGGGGATGAGACAGGGGGTATCTTATCAGCAAAACAATAGAACTGCTAATGACTTTTGCCACACCAAAGAGCACCCATGTTCAATCACTTTTCAGAGAATGGAGAATTGGTGGTCCACTCCTACAAGTTCTCGAGGGTCCACATCAATGACAGATGGGACTGGTCTCATAACACAGAGGAACTAGAGAAGAAAGGCCTAAGTAGGATCTTTTTTTTCTTATGAGACTTCACACCTTCAGTTTGAGTTAGTGATATTCTTTTATATCTTCTATAACTCTGTGATCGCCAGTATGGCATGCTGGGGCAGTAATATCAGTTCAAGGGAGGACCACCAAATCAAGAAGCTGATTAAAAGGGCAGGATTGGTTATGGGATGCCCTCTGCACACCTTGTAGGTAGTGACAGAGCAGAGACTGAAGACACAACTGACTGCCATTCTGAATAAAGCTGCACATCCTCTCTGTGACACGCCAACACTGAGGATGTTCGGCTAATGAATTATTTAGCAAAAGTGTGTTAAGAAATACGACTGGGGGTCCTTTGTACCAAAAGCAATAGGTCTGTATAGCACCTCACTGGGATTTGGACTGCTGGACTGCGTAGACTGAGAAAAGCCCATGTTCCACCAGCTATTCTAACAACATTCTACAGAGGAACCATAGAGAGGATCCTGAACAACTGTATCACTGTCTGGTTTGGAAATTGCACGGTCAGGGATCATAAAGCCCTAAAACAGATAGTGAAGACAGCTGAGAAGATCATCGGTGTCTCTCTTCCTTCCATCATGGACATTTACACCAAACGCTGCATCCGCAAAGCCACCAGCATTGTGAATGACCCAACACACCCTGCACACTCACTGTTTACACTTCTGCCATTGGGAAAAAGGTACCGAAGTATTCAGGCCCTCAACACCAGAATGTGTAACAGTTTTATCCCAGAAGCAGACATATTCCTGAATACTCATGGACCGACCTGATATCTGATATGTGTTCTGCTCTGCAATATTGCACATGGTTGCACATGTTTGCATATTTGTCTCACATGCACCTTGTTATATATGCAAGTTGTTTATATATTACATGTCTTTATGTTACGTGTCGTGGATTCTTCATTGTCCTGTGTTCCATGTAGCACCATGGTCGTCGGGGAACGTCTATCTATCTATCTATCTATCTATCTATCTATCTATCTATCTATCTATCTATCTATCTATCTATCTATCTATCTATCTACAGTATCTATCTATCTATCTATCTGGGCCAAGGAGAAGTGAATTTCTCAATCTGATGGCCTGTCATTGTGTCCTAGATGGTTCCTGGCATGTGTCTGATGCTGCTGGTGTAGATAAGCAGGTTAAGAAAATGTATGTGCGATCCTTTCCTGTGATGTGAGCAAAGGGGTCTCCAGTAATGCATGCCTAATGCCCTCCAGAGATGGCATCCCTCCAGTGGTATCATTTTTAATTCCTTCCATGGCAGAGAAGCTGTAAAGGAAAGGAGATATTTTCTGCACAATGTGGGCTTCTGATGCAAAGCACAAACAACTACAGATTTTGGAAAGCAGCCCCCCTCAAGTGTGGTTTCACCGTTCCTCTCGCTCTTCCTCTTTAGTTATCTGTGTTCATCATCCAACAGGTTTCTGAGTCTAGACATGCTTACTGCTGAGCTTTAATCACTTAACCACTTCACAACACTTGACGTGAGAGGGGCACACACAGAAACCTGGTCTCACTTCTTCACAAGGCCCTCTCATTTCTGCCAAGTGACACATTTGACAAACCGCATGTCATCTGTGGTCCTTACCAGCGTTATAATGGAAAGAGCTGCCTGTGCAGCTGAGAACTTCCGCCTACTCTCATGCTAGACAGCTAACGTGCAGGAAGATCCACCTTTACACAGATCGCACACGTTGCCCTATTTTGGTGTAATCCTGATTATGTCAGGGCTTTACTTTATGTCCTTTGGTTTTGATGAACAGTTATATGTAGACATCTGACTCACTTTGTACCTGCCATTGTAAGGTGGCTGTCACACAAGAGTGTGAACTGTGGTTTTACACCTTTCAAACTGTGACATTACTATAATTGTTCTGCATGAAAAACTGCCTCTGGCATACGGGGTCTCAGTAATAAATCTACAATCAATCTGCCTTACACAGTGAAGGCACATTTCATAGCGAGAACAACTAGAAAGGACTTTAGAAGTTGAATGAAGCCACAGCCTCAATGCACATGTAGAGTAAATATGAAGGACAATGAAGTCGGACGATAGAAATAAAACAATTATTACTGTAACAAGTTGGACAATACACACAGGGCATGCAATAAAGGCTGTAAAGATATGACAAGACAAAGATGAAGTGTTGGGGCACCTTGAAGGCGAACCCTGCATAATTGAGGAAAAAACAATAAAATCTGCAATAGGTTTTTCCAGACTGGAGTCACATGACGGGTGTCCAACTCTGGGCCTTGAGGGCCTCAGTGGCTGCAGGATTTCATTCTAACCATCTTCTTCATTAGTGACCAGTATGTGCTGCTAATTAACTTCTTTTTCTTTAGTTTTAACTAACTTGACTCAGACCCCTTAGTTGCCTTCTTTTCCTTAATTAGCAGCCAAACAATAATGAGACACAAAACAAGCCACCACATGACCAGCTCACCTGTGCCCATCACACAATATCTGAAAATAAAGAAAGGTAAAGGCCTCAGTAAGGTTGATCTCTCAGGTCACCAAAACATTTTGACGGTGGTCTTAAAAAAACAGGAAATCAACAGTTTTGGAAATGTCTGCTGTGGCATAATGAGAGCAGCAACAAGCCATGGAATTAAATAACAAGTTTAATTAACAGAAAGAATCGGCTTCTCATTAAGAGATTGGTTGGAGTGAAATTTTAGTTTAGCTGATAAACTGTTGGTTTGTTTCAGGTCTCATTTCTGTTTGGCTGCCATTTAATGAAGAAAGAATCGATTCAGAGGACTGAATCCTTAAAAGCAGGGCTATTAAAATGAAGGGAAAAGAAGTTAATTAGCTGTGAAAACTGATCACACGTCTCCCTGTACAATGAGATTCTTTCTTTGCTGTCCACACCAAATGACAAAACCAACATATAAAGATAAACATAAATAATAAGTAGCAGACAGATAATAAGTAACAGAGGCAGCATAAAGTATAAAAACAAAATTGAAATATAAAGTGTAATGTGCAGGTAGGTGTGTGATGGACAAGTCAAATACAGTTGTGTGAGGTCGACAGAATGAGGTGAACCACAGTTATAAACTCCAGTAAGTTATTTAGGAGTCTAATGGCCTTGGGAAAGAAAGAGGTCTTTAGCCTGGAAGTCCTGCATTTCATACGTCTGTACCACCTGCCTGAGGGTAGAAGTGTGAACAGTTTGTGTTAGGGTGGGTGGGGTCCCTGTCCCTGAGGATCGAGTTAGTTCTGCTGCGGACTCTGTAGTTGTAGATGCTCTGCAGAGAGGGCAGTGGGGTCCTATTGATCTTCTCAGCAGTCTTTACCACTCTCTGCAGGCGTTTGCGGTCCATAACAGTAGTGTTGCCGTACCACACGGTGATGCAGCTGGTCAAGATGCTCTCAACAATGCAGCTGTAAAAGTTGCAGAGGATCTTAGTTGACATACCAAACTTCCTCAGCCTCCTCAGAAAGTACAGACGCTACTGGGCCCTCTTGACCAGCTGTGTAGTGTTAAGTGTCCAAGTGAGGTCCTCACTGATGTAGACATCCAGGTATTTAATGCTGCTCACCCTCTCCACTTCAAGCCCTTGGATGAACAGTGGCCGGTGAGGTCTCCTCTCCTTCCTCATGTCCACTATCATCTCCTTCGTCTTGTATGTGTTGAGGGTGAGATTGTTGTCCTCACACCATGATGCCAGACTGGCCACCTCCCTCCTGTTGGCCACCTCATCCCCTCCAGTGATGCATCCTATCACTGCAGTGTCATCTGTAAACTTTAGGATGATGTTATCTTTGTGGAAGGTGACACAGTCCTGGGTGAACAGGGTGTAGAGGATGGGACTGAGAGCGCATCCCTGTGGGGTGCCTGTGTTTGTGATAATGGTGGCTGAAATCCTATTACCAATCCTGAAAACCTGCAGCCATTGCGGCCCACCAGGACTGGAGTTTGAAACCCCTGGGACGGTGTCTTAAGAAGAAGCCAGACTGGAAGGGGTGGGATCATTGGGAATGCCAAACATCAGATCTGTAGAAGAGGAATGGGGAGAAGAATCAGGCAAAAGGACCACCATCACTCAGAGTAGAACTACCTTTAGAAAAGCCTTCAAGTTGCATGTGTGTAACACGGTCATCAGGCAGACGAGCCTTGTGGGTATGGGACTGAGTGGAGATACTGGGAAGACTTTGAGGATACCAGAGGTTTTTTTTGTTTGTTTTTTCTGTCCTCCTGGCTATCGGATCTTACTTTATTCTTTGTAACTTAGCATTGCCTAATGTTATTTTTATATTTTTCTTTTTTCATCTTCTAAAGCCCTTTGAGCTCCTCGTTTGTAGGAAAACGCACTACAGAAATAAATGTTGTTGTTGACAGTACTTAAAATAAAGTGGTTTCGGTCTGCTTTCAAGTAGAGGAGATATTTCTCAGGGACTCATGCTGTTACTTTTCATAACCTCAAATACCACCCAACTCCAGGAATTCTCATTGTTGCTGACCAAAACACAAAAAGAGATGTGAGTCAAAAGAGCAAGTGATCATGTCACATCCAGAGTGACATCATTTCATTGCACCCTTACTTTGGTTTTGTAAGCAAAAATCTTCTGGACATTAAATGAGGAACACCAGAAGTTACCACAACTCTTCCTTTGTCTATGGCAGCATTTTTACAAGGTGTGTTTAGCAACTTAAGCCTGTGTCACATTAGTTGACTTGAGCCTTCATTTACGTAATCTTAGTTGGAAAGAGTCAGCAGTGTGCCCTGTGAAGCCGAGTGCATATGCAGCACAGGCTCATTCCATCATGGAGAGCTTAACACTTGTCCATCTTCAGTAATATAAATAAAATTTTGAGAAATGGCGCGTACCTGCATCCTTTCCGGTGTACATGAACGAGTGTAAGACAAAGTCAGCCATCACCGGGTGACGCATCTTGGGAGGATTTTAGATAGTGTTGGTGGCGTCTCTCCTCGACAGGCTCTTGGGGAGTTGCACTGGCAACCATTCATCCATTTCTTCAGGGGATTTCGAGGCAGCAAGTATATGGAACTGCAATAAAGCCTTAAAGACTGCAAGTCAAGTTGGGGCGCATCCACTGGTACAGCACGTTGCCACACCCACCACAAAATGAAAAAACTCGGGATACTGGTTTACAACCTCCACAGGCAGACATGCGGTCCAGTCCCACCCTCCAGAAATGACTCTCTATCTGCCAGCTCTATCTCTAGCAGCCAGTGTTACGTGAGTGACCCCTTGGCCTAGTCCAGCCACTTGGATCCCCAACAATGAGAATCTTATCAGCCGGATCACCCTTGGGGAAACGCGCCACATGGCTGTAGTGCCGTAATTGACGTTCCCTCACAATGCAGGTAATGTGCCTCATTGGGGACTCCATAAGCAACACAAAGTCAAACCAATGGTACCCAAGGATTTTCCGGAGAGACACAGTTCCAAAGGAGTCCAGTCTTCATCTCAGGTCACTGGATAGCGTCCATGTCTAACAAATAGGGAGCACCAGGACTCTAAAGACTTGGACCTTCGAGATTTTGCACAGATATCAGGAGCACCACACAACCCATTCCAGCGACTTCATGACCCCCCATGCTCTCCCAGTCTGTCTACTGACTTCATAGGAAGAGTCACCAGAGACATGAATGTCACTGCCGAGGTAAGTAAACCTCTCGACAAGGTCGACACTCTGCTGATGGCCGTGCCCAAGAGGTCATTATAGGCCTGGATCTTCGTTTTTATCAGGACACTCGCAGCCCAGACACTCAGACTCCTCACTTAGTCTCTCGAGTGCCCCAATCAGAGCCTCCATTGACTCCGCGAAGATCACAGCATCGTCAGCAAAGTCAAGATCCATGAATCTTTCTTCACCAACAGATGCCCCACAGCCGCTGGACCCTACAACCCTGCCCACAACACAGTCCATGCAAGCACTGAACAGAGTAGGAGCAGAATACACCCCTGACAAACCCCATAATCAACTGGGAAAAATGCAGAAATCCTGCCTCCACTCTGCACAGCACTCACAGTGCCAGTGTACGGGCCAGCCATGATATCCAGCAACCTCGAGGGGATCCCACGAACCCACAGGATGTCCCACAGGGCAGCTCAATCAACTGAGTCTAACCCTTTAAGAAAATCGACAAAGGCTGCAAAGAAACTCTGCTGATATTCGCCTTTGCGCTCCAAGAGAACCCTCAGTGCCAGTATGAGGACGATGGTAGGCTCCTTAGGTGTAAAACCAGACTATTCTGGTCGCTGGTAGGTGAGCAAGTAATCACGGAGCCTATTGAGGACGACCCTAGCAAGGACCTTACCCAGCACCGAGAGCAGTGTTATCCCCCAGTAGTTGCTGCAATCCAGGCGGTCACCCTTCCCTTTCCAGTTAGGGACGACATGTCCCATTTTCCAGTCAGTTGGGATGATGCCAGTCTCCCAGATGGAAGCAAAGATTGCTTGCAATGCCAGGAGGACAGCCTTACCACCAGCCTTTAGAAGTTCACCCCGGACACCACAGATCCCTACAGCCTTTCCCCCCCTCAGCTGGTTCACCACCTGTGCAATATCAGTGAGACTGGGGAGTTCACAGCTAATTGGTGGATCAGCCTAAAGAACCGTGGACCCAGAGATATCCAATATTCTAGCCGGAGGTTTTTATATATCTTTCTATTATAAAATTTTTTTTTTCCGATGATACGAGACTTTTATCCTGCGAAGAGACGTGATCTTTTGAAGAGAGACACTTTCACGTCCCAGGAGACGTGACAAGTCACGTCATACGTACAACCTTTGGAAGCAAGTCCTGTGATACATATGCAGAGCAGGTTAGAGATAATGGAAGTAGGAAAATTCGAAAGTCTCAAAAAAATGAGAGTAAAGATCATATTAGCACAAACAAACGGAAATTATTACTCGGTAAAATAATGGAACAGCGAAAAGAGATTGAATAGTGTTTGAGGATTTCTGGGGTAGAAGAGAGACAACGCAGTGACACAAATGGTCAGCTGCTGTGCAGGCTTTTAAACATTCAAAGCACCGCACGAGATCCAGAGGAGGTAAACTAAACAACTGTTATTTGTTTCCCATTGTATCACCGTTTAAGCGTGGCTTTGGAGGAGCAACCGCATCTCCTTGCGGTGTGTTCAGCCCCCCTGTTTTTGTTGCTTTTATTGTCAGCTGAGGAGGTGAAGTTGAGGAAGCCCTTGGGAAGTGTACATGAGCGAGAACGAGTGCCATCTGGTGAATAAGTGAGTGTGTGGCTAACTCCCTGGTTTAAAGGGGCATGAGACACATGACAGGGGAATGGGTGCCCAGGTCCCTTGTCAGCTGATTGCTAAGTGAATTTATAAAAGCCTATCAGGAAAGTAGCAAAGGGGAAAAAGGATAAGCTGGGTGAAGGGTAGGACGTCCGGGGTTGCTTGACAGCAGGAGTCCGTTGATAATTGAAATGTGTAGGGAGTGAAGGACCCTGATGGAACAACAATTGGATGGGTGCAATTTTCACAATAATTTTGTTATTTTGTTGCTTGAGATATTTTCTGTACATCTGTAGTACATTCTAGAAGCTGTTGGATTTTTTTTTCTCCTTTGCCTTTTTGCTAAGCTCAATTTTTTGGGACTGTTTTAGCCATTTATTGCACCATTTGTCAAATTGCACCTCTCTTACTGTCTCACTGACCTTGGTCCCTCTATCAAGGAGTCGGGGTCCGCCAGATTTATCTGGTGAGGACCCGAGGGCCTGACACTCCAGAGAAGCACTTCTGGGACAGGTGGAACCCTCTTAGCCTCAGAGCACTCCATTCATGACAGCTTCTCATAGAACTTAACAGTGCAGCCTTGTAGGACCACAACTCCCATGCGAGCCCCATAGTGGGTCTTACCAGAAGGGACATTGCCACCGATGTGTATGGGCAGATGATCCTGCTGGGATGTCAGTCCATCCACCTCAGTACTTAATAGCTAAGCCGTCCTATTGTCACATCCAGATTCTTCTTAAAAGTTCTCAAGGTTTCTGCATCTTCTCTTGGTCGCTTACTCCAGATTCCCTCAAATCTCGGTGTAAAGAAGGCTTCAGTCCTAAATGCGCTTCTGTTTATTTTCAACTGATGTCATCAAGTACGCGATTCACTGTTTATTCAAAAGAATTCTGCTGTATCTCCTTAATCAATGCCTTGGAGGATTTTGAACACCTGGAGGGGGTCCCCATGCAGTCTCCTTGAAGTCCGACATGCCCTTAAGTCCTAGTTTGCACCTTGTTGGTTTCTTCTGCACAGTTTCAGCTCTTCTTCTCCAGTAAGTACTTCTGTAACATTTTGTGCAGGAAACACTAACTCTCCTACAGCTTTTATTTTTTCTGGCAAACAAATAAACTCCATTTACCCCTAGCGGCAAATCTACACGGGATGTTGGCTTCTACTGTCTTGAGACATGTAGAACTCCATGATCCTGTGTTCCTCAATTGCATGCACCTGTGTGTCTACTCAGATGTCTGCTTACAGAAGTCCCCTTCTCCAGAAATTGCTTAAAATATTTTTTTCTCTACACATCAAGCAACACTCAATACCCCAAAATAACAAAGTGAAAATAGGATTTTTGGAATGTTTACCAATTATTAGAAACTACCTGTGATGCCCATCTAAGACGGGTTGAAATCTAAATAAGGAATTTATACACTATATGGCTAAAAGTATTGGGGCCCCTGATCATTACACCAACATGGACTTTAATGACATTGCATTCAAATACCTACACTTTAAAATAGTGTCAGCCCCCCTTTGCAACTATAACAGCTTCTTCCACTCTTTTCGGAGGGCTTTATCCAAGATTTTGGAGGGTTTCTGTGGGAATTGGTGCCCATTCATTCTGAAGAGCATTTATGAGGTCCTCAGCAGTCCAATTCCAGAATATCAGTCTGTCTCTGATGTATTTTTTTTTTTACTTCTTTGCTGCTCTTCTTGACACCCACCAGGCCATCCTCCTGGTGCTTGCTGGATTTTTTTTTGATGCTCCGAGTCCTTCTTCACCTCTCTATTTTAACTCAATCAGCATGACAGAGTGATCTCCAGCCTTGTCCTCATCGACACTCTCACCACAGTGTCACTGAAATGACGTCAGCAGGTCCTTTGGGGGCAGGGCTGACATGCAGTGGTTAATTAGGATGAAGTTCATTTTCATGGCAAAGAGAGACTTTGCAATTAATGGCAGATCATCTGCTCACTCTTCAGAACATTTTGGAGTCGATGCAAATTGCCATCAAAAAAACTTTGAAAATTCATATTTGTGTCATTCTCAAAACATTTGGCCACAACTGTAGAGTCATATAAATAACATTTATTACAGACAACATGTAAATAAATACAATACGACTCGTCAAGTCTTCTGTTAGACTGTGAATACTAATGAACTTCGTAATGAACTTCGTAATAACTTCGTGCAATAAAATCCCACACACCTCCCAAAAACGAGTCAAATGATAATAAACAGAAAAAACATCTATAAAGAAATAGTGCAGCAACAACACACAGCAAACACTGCACAATAATTTTTTTTGAAAAGTCTTGATTCCCGAAAAGTCCTCCTTGCTGATTATGACAGGTACCAACTGGTTATGCATAAATATAGATTTGGTTTTACTGCATCACGTAGGAACTCTGAGGAATAGACATTTATATCTTTACTGACAATAACGTATTTAGTCATGTTTATGTTTCGCATAAGCTATTAAATTTAACAGAATTCAAAGTGTTTTGCTCCTGATTTTCTTTTGTATTCAATGTTTGGTGCATCATGTTGCAGTGTCTAACAATAGTCACCAAGCATTGATGGATTCCAGTTACCCTGGTATCGTCTCTCCATCGTAGCAATGTCCTGGTGAAACCTTTGACAGCACCAAGATTTGTAGGGAAGAAGTCCAAGTGTGAGTGGAGGAAATGAATCTTGAGTGATATGTTGCACTTCATTGTCTTGTATACTTTGAGAAGTTTGTCTACCAGCTGAATGGAGTTTGGGGCTCTGTAATTGCCCAGAAAATTGTCAACAACGTCTTTGAAGACTTTCCAGGCAATTTTTTCTGGTCCAACTAATCGCTTGTCACTCATGACATGTCTGATCTGGGGGACAACAAAAATGCCCTCTTTGATCTTGGCATCAGTTATTCTTGGGAACATCTGTATTAAATAACGAAAACCATTGTCTTCCTTGTTCAGTGTTTTCACAAAATTCTTCATGAGTCCCAGTTTTATGTGAAGAAAAGGCAAAAATATCTTTGCTGGGTTGACAAGCGATTCATGTGCCACATTTTTCTGCCCTGGAAATAACTTTTTACGGAGTGGCCAGTTCTGTCAAGAATAGTGCGACTCTTTGGCACGGCTGTCCCTATCACAACAGTACACTGTGTGCACAATTATTAGGCAAGTGAGTATTTTGACCATATCATCATTTTTAATGCGTATATTCCAACTCCAAGCTGTATTAACTTCAATGCTTATTGGATTTAAGCACGTCAGGTGATGTGTATTTGTGTAATGAGGGAGGGTGTGGCCTAAGGAGATCAACACCCTATATCAAGGTGTGCAGAATTATTAGGCAGCTAGTTTTCCTCAGGCAAAATGGGCCAAAAAAGAGATTTAACTGACTCTGAAAAGTCAAAAATTGTAAAAAGTCTTTCAGAGGGATGCAGCACTTTTGGAATTGCTAAGATATTGGTGTGTGATCACAGAACCATCAAACATTTTGTTGCAAATAGTCAATAGGGTCGCAAGAAACGTGTTGAGAACAAAAGATGCAAATTAGCTGCCAAAGATTTGAGAAGAATCAAACGTGAAGCTACCAGGAACCCATTATCCTCCAGTACTTTCATATTTCAGAGCTGCAACCTACCTGGAGTGCCCAGAAGTACAAGGTGTTCAGTGCTCAAAGACATGGCCAAGGTAAGGAGGGCTGAAACCCAACCACCACTGAACAAGAAACATAAGTTGAAATGTCAAAACTGGGCCAAGAAATATCTGAAGACAGATTTTTTTCAAAGGTTTTATGGACCGATGAGATGAGAGTGACTCTTGATGGACCAGATGGATGGACCTGTGGATCAGTAATGGGCACAGAGCTCCACTCCAACGTGGAGGTGGGGTACTGGTATGAGCTGGTATTTTTAAAGATGAGCTAGTTGGACCTTTTGCATTGAAGATGAACTCAAAATCAACTCCCAAACCTACTGCCAGTTTTCAAGACACTTTCTTCAAACAGTGATACAGGAAAAGACCATGATTTTTATGCAGGCCAATGCTCCATCACTTGCATCGAAGTTCTCCACTGCGTGGCCAGCCAGTAAAGGCCTTAAAGATGAAGGAATAATAACATGGCCCCTTCCTCATCTGACCTAAACCCTATCGAGAACTTGTGGGCACTTCTTAAACGCTAGATTTACGGGGGAGAAAAACAATACACCTCTCTGAAGAGTGTCTGGGAGGCTGTAGTCACTGCTCCACAAAAAGCTGATCGTCAACAGATCAAGAAACTGACAGACTCCATGAATGGAAAGGCTTATGACTGTTATTGGAAAGAAGGGTGGCTATATTGGTCATTGATTGATTGATTTATTTTTTTTGAAATGTCAGAGATGTTTATTTGTAAATTTTGAGGTGTTTGTTTATTATTCTCACTATAACAGATGAAAATAAACAAGTGAGATGGGAAAATTTTCATTTTTCCTTTAGTTGCATAATAAATCTGCACACTAATAGTTGCCTAATAATTGTGCGCACATATGTATTCCCCTGATGATGTTCACACTCACATTTCCGTTGTGAAACATTCAGGTTTCAGGTTTATTAACATTTTGGATTGACTGATAGCACTGTGTTTGTTCCATATTAAAATTAATCCTCAAAAATACAACTTGCCTAATAATTGTGCACACAGTGTACTTTGTATAGCCGAGCTGCAGTCCTAGTAACAGAACAATGAATTTAAGATCTCCACAGATATTCCAGTTGTATCTGCTATACTGGACGTGCTTCAGCAATAGTTCCATATTCTTATACATTTCTTTCGTGTGTGCTGCATAGCCAACAGGTACTGAAGGACAAACGTTGCCATTGTGTAGCAGAACAGCTTTCAGGCTTAACATTAACGAATCAATGAAGAGGTGCCACTCTTCCGAGTTGTGATCACAACCCAAGGCCGAGTATAATCCTTCAATGTCACAACAGAAACAGAGACTGTCGACTTGTGCAAAAAATGTGGTTATATCATGAAGTCGGTATCGAAACACAGAAATTTTCATACCTGGTGACAGCAAACACCATTCCTGCAGTCTAGAACCCAGCAGCTCGGCTTTTGCTTTTGACAGACCCAAATCTCTGACCCAATTGTTCAATTCGGACTGTGTTATCAGATGTGGATTGCCTGATGAGCACAGCTCAAAATCCTGTTCAATGTCACTGTCAGTACCCTGCATTGCAGTTTCTTTATCTGGTTCGTCTAAGGTCCAATCATCTGCTGGTTTCAGAACTGGAAGACTGTCGTCATGTGGCACGGGTCTCATTGCTGAAGGCAGATTAGGATATTCAATTGACTTCTTGTTTTTGGCAGATAAACCAGACTCGTCAGTCAAACAGAAGTAACGGTCCATCACATGGTCTTTCTGTTCTCACCATATTATCGAAACAGCAAACGGCATCATCTTTCTATTGCCTCTGAGCCAGACTCTCAGAATGACAGCACATGTCGCACAGCAAATGTGAGGCGCCCATTCCTTGTCTTGATCACTAAAATACAGATGATAAGCTTTCTTCACAAAAGCAGTCATCCAACGACTCTGAGGCGCAAGTGTATATTCAAAGGTGTGCCAGGCAATGTTCCAAAGCTTTATACTCTTTCTTCATGTGCAGGCCCCAACTTCGTGAACATGCAATTCGAAACAAGGCAAAAGAGGATACAGTTTCAAGCTGACTTTGACAGACAAACAATAGTATACAATGGTCCTCAGTCTGATTGCCCATTTCGCAGTTGCCCCTAACTGCCCATTTCGCAGTTGCCCCTAACTGTCTTATCTTATAAGGCTTGCCTAGCAGTTCTTATTTGGTAAACCCCTGTGCATGTGAGTAGAAAAAGGCTGATTTATTAAATATATTTGCACAGAGCACAGTGGCATATTAAACTTGTACACTTATTACAGTATCCACAGCATTACTTCCCACAGAGTGCTAGGTGGCAGCCCCCCTGGATTGCAGAAGTGCATCAGACCTCCACAGGGCTCCATGAGAGCTGGAATGTGAAACAGCCCTGTTGGGATCCGTGGGTGCCACCAGGAGGTTCTGCAGCTGTTGGTGAGCCCTTATAGAAGTGGAATAACGAGCACCTAGAGCACTTCTGGGTGCCTTATAAAAGGAGCCAGCAGCCATTACTCCGGGAGCCAGAGTTGGGTGGGAGTAGACGAAGCTCACCCGGAGGAGGAGAAAAGAAAGAGAAAAAGAAAAAAGAGACTGTTGTGTGCTGAACAGTGTTCTGCTTGTGGGAAATGGGGGAAGGCGTTTCCACGACGGAAAAAAGAAAATAAAAATATTTGTGTGCCTTGAACTTCTAAGTCCTACTTAGGTTAGATTAGGTCAACTTTATTAATTTCAAAGAGAAATGTACTGTACCATGCAAAATAATGTAAACTATAATAAGAAATCAATTAGAAAAACACCCACAGGAAAATAACATACAAACTAACAGCCAAAATGTGTTTTTGAAAGAGAAGGTCTTGCCAAAACAATCTTTTAAATTTTTGAAACTGGCAACAGCTGCAGTCGACAAAAGCAAAGCACACAGTAGAACTGACTTTGGCTTCCAGAAGCCTTTGACTCAGTCTGACCCTGAAAATTAAATCTGAAACTAAAAGCCATTAGCACCAGAGGTTAACCTACAAAACTGCAGCTCCTGTTGGTTAACAAAGAGCCAAGATGAGAAGAAGAGAATGGGGTCATCAGTGGAGTCTCTCAGGGGATCCGCCCTCGGACCCTCATTACTTTTTATAATTTATATTGATGGCATTGATTCGGCTATAGTTAATACAATTGTGAAACTTGCAGATGATGCAACATGTGGACAAAACATTTTTATTGTCTAAGCAGTATGCAGAAGCAATTCAAAAGGCAAATAAAATGTTAGTTTTTAATATAGAAAATGTACGATACTGTATATATCAAGGGACATTATGCTAAAAGTTAATAACACACTATGGAGACCACATGTGGAATACTGTGTGCAGTTCTGGTCTCCACACTACTAGGCACATCAGCACCTGAAGCTGTGCAGAGGAGAGCAATCAAGTGCATCATGGGACTGAAGGACATGTCCTACTGTGACAGATTAAGAGAATTAAATCTGTTTAGTCTGAGCAGAGGAGACCGTGTGGGGACCTCATCCTGGTCTTCAAAATTCTCAAAGACATCCATAAAGGAGATCCAGCAACATTCATTCAGCTTAAGTATGAATCACAAACTCAAGGACATCAGTGGAAATGAAGGGGAAGTGCATTTAGAACTGAAGCCTGGAAGCTCTTCTTTACGCAAAGACTTGTGGGAATGAAGCATGGAGCTGAAGCAGAACCCTTAACTACCTTAAATATCTGAGTGAGATACTGGGACATCTTAGCTGCTAGCTAAACAAATGAGTGACAAATGGACTGAAAGGTCTCTTCTCATTTGTTAGATTTCTGATCTTCTTATATTCACTGAAAACAATCAGACTATGGTGAAGTACAAACATTGACAGGAAACCCTGCCACAAACCAGTGTGTTTCTTCATGCCAGTCCCAAGCCTGGATAAATGGGAAGGGTTACATCAGGAAGGACATTCGGTGTGAAATTTGTCCAGATCAATATGCGGACAACAATACAGATTTCCATACTGGATCGATCAAGCCCCGGGTTAACAACAGCTGCCATCAGTACTGTTAGCCAACAGGGTACTGGTGGAAATCGGGCTACTGTTGGCCAAAGAAGCAGAAGAAGAGGGTGAGAGGAGTCTGGAGGTAGGAGGAGAGGAAGAAGGTAAAGAGAGTGGAACTGAGGGTAGGAACTTTGAATGTTGGCATATTTGTATATATTGGCATATATTGGTAAGGGAAGAGAGTTAGCAGATATGATGGAGAGAAGGCAGGCTGATAAATTGTGCGTACAAAAGACTAAATAGAAGGGGAGTAAGGCCAGGTGGATAGGAGGTGGATTCGAATTGTTCTATCATGGTGTGGATGGTAAGAGAAATGGAGTAGGGGTTATTCCGAAGGAACAGTATGTTGTGTTGAAAAGGTGAAAATAGTATCAGACAGAGTAATGATTATGAAGCTGGAAATTGGAGGTGTGATGATGAATGTGGTTAGTGCATATGACCTACAAGTTGGGTCTGCAATGGATAAGAAAGAAGATTTCTGGAGTGAGTTGGATGAAGTGATGGATAGTGTACCCAAGGAACATGTTGATGAAGGGAACAGAGGAGATAAGAAGGTGATGGGTAGGTATGGTGTCAAGGAGAGGAATGCAGAAGATCAGATGATAGTGGATTTTGTGGAAAGGATGAGCATGACTGTGGTGAATATGTATTTTAAGAAGAGGGAGGAGCATAGGATGACATATAAGAGTTGAGGAAGATGCACACAGGTAAATTATATCCTATGCAGAAGAGTCAATCTGAAGGAGACTGAAGACTGCAAAGTGGTGGCAGGGGAAAGTGAAGTTAAGCAGCATAGGATGGTGGTCTGTAGGATGACATTGGAGATCAAGAAGAGGAAGAGAGTTAGGGCAGAGCCAAGGATCAAATGGTGGAAGTTAAATAAGGAAGACGGCAAGGTTGAGTTTAGGGAGGAGGTAAAACAGGGACTGGGTGGCAGTGAAGAGTTACCAGACTGGATGCCTGAGGATTGGAGAGGATGTGTACAGGTACTGATTTGAAAGAATAAGGGGGATGTGCAGAGTTGTAGTAACTACACGGGGATACAATTAATGAGCCACAACATCAAGTTAAGGGAAAGAGTGGTAAAAGCTAAGTTATGAAGGGAGGTGATGATAAGTGAGCAGCAGTATTGGTTTCATGCCAAGAAAGAGCATCACAGATACAATGTTTGCTCTGAGGGTGTTGAAGGAGAAGTATAGAGAAGGACAGAAAGAGTTGCATTGTGTCTTTGATGACCTGGAGAAAGCATATGACAGGGTGCCCCGAGAGGAGTTGTGGTATTGTATAAGGAAGTGGGAAGTGACAGAGAAGTACGTAAGAGTTGTACAGGATAGGTACGAGGGAAGTGAGACAGTGGTGGGGTCTGCGGTAGGAGTGACGGATGCATTCAACATGGAGATGGGATTACATCAGGGATCGGCTCTGAGCCCTTTCTTATTTGCAATGCTGATGGACAGGTTGACAGACAAGATTAGACAGAAGTCCCCGTGGACTATGATGTTTGCTGATGACATTGCGATTTGTAGAAATAGTAGGGAGCAGGTTGAAGAGACCCTGGAGAGGAGATATGCTCTGGAGAGGAGAGGAATGAAGGTCAGTAGGAACAAGACAGAATACATGTGTGTAAACGAGAGGGAGGTCAGTGAAATGGTGTAGTAGAGCTGGCAAAGGTGGATGAGTTTAAATACTTGGGATCAACAGTACGGAGTAATGGGGATTATGGAAGAGAGGTGAAAAAGAGAGTGTAGGCAGGGTGGAATGGGTGGAGAACAGTGTCAGGAGAGATTTGTGACAGATGGATATCAGCAAGAGTGAAAGGGAAGGTCTACAGGACAGTGGTGAGTCCAGCTATGTTATTTGGGTTGGAGACCCTAAGATTTGCATTGGGCGTTACGAGGATGGACAGGATTAGAAATGATGACATTAGAGATTCAGCTCAAGTTGGACGGTTGAGGGACAAAGTCAGAGAGGCGAGATTGCGTTGGTTTAGACATTTGCAGAGGAGAGATGCTGGGTATATTGAGAGGAGCATATTGAGAATAGAGCTGTCAGGCAAGATGAAAAGAGGAAAGCCTAAGAGAAGGTTTATGGATGTGGCGAGAGAGGACATGCAGGTGATAGTGTAACAGAACAAGATGCAGAGGACAGAAAGATATGGTAGAAGATGATCCGCTGTGGCGACCCCTAACGGAAGCAGCTGAAAGAAGAAGAAGAAACACTGGCAGGAGAAGCCCGTCACATGAAAAGTGTGCACCAACACTGCAATTATTGTATAAGAATACATGCCAATTGCCTACATGCAAAACATTAACAGTTTTACAACGGCCAGTGAACCATTATTAAAAATGGCCAAGGAGGACCCAACTGTATGATGACAATTCACTTCATTTTATTTTTACAGATCGCCTTTCCCCAAGTGCTCCAACTTGCCTTCACTATGAGATTTAGTCTCAAGACGGGTTCCGTCTCTCCACTTGCCAAGTCAAACTTGTGCAATCTGGTGGTTATTCACATGTAAGGTTTGTTAGCTGCTCCAGTTTCTTTCATGTAATAACAGATGAGAGATGCTGAGTATATTGGGAGAAGGTTGTTAAGGATTGAGCTGCCAGGCAAGAGGAAAAGAGGAAGACCAAAGAGGAGGTTTATGCATGTGATGAGGGAGGACATGCAGGTGATGGGTGAAACAGAAGACAAGAAGACATGGGAAAAGATGATCCGCTGTGGCAACCCCTAACGGGAGCTGCCAAACAAAGAAGAAGTCGTCTTAACATCAGAACTGGTAATGCTTGTATATGCTCTTAACTCCTCGTGTTTTGACTACTGTAATGCCCTGAATAAATCCTCCCTTTCTCAGCTACAGTTAGTCCAAAATGCAGCTAATAAGCTTTTAACTTGATGTAGTCGTAGGACGCAAATTACTACATTTTGTATGCATTACACCTGCTTCTGGTTTATTAAAGAACTTGTTATAAAATTTTGGTGCTTAGCTGTGGAGCTCTCTGTGGACAAGGCCCCGAGTATATCACTGGCCTCCTGCACCACCATACAGCCTATCAGGCACTCTGGTCTGGGCAGCAGGGCCTCTTAGTCACCCCTCGTACCTGCCTTAAGCTACCTGGTGATTATGCTTTTTGGTCCTTTGCACCAAGGCTCTGGAATGGTCATCCATTAGCACTGCGCCCAGCTGAGTCAGTTGATTCTTTTAGTGAACAACTTAAGCCATTTTTGTTTAAGCAGGCTTTTGAACACAGCCGAGTAGTCTCTGCCTGGTCTCTATTATTAGTTTGTTCTTGTACTTGTTTTTTGTTTTTTTTTTTCTTCTTGTTATGTTAGAGTTGGATTACACAGGATTGTACAGCGTATTGTGGTGTCACGTCTACGAAAGGCGATTCATAAATAATTTTTACATACTTCTGTTCATCTCAGTAGATGAAAACTGGCAAACAGTGCTATCTTGTGGCCGGTTTCATTGCACCAACTGTCCAAAATGAAAAGTGCATCACATTTAAGTCCATTAGACTGAAACAAGCTCACTGAAAAACCATCACTGAGCAGATCGAGTGGTGCCACCAAGTTTGTGAATCCTTTAGAATTTTCTCCATTTTTGTATAATTGACTGCACCAATACAACATGATCAGATTTTTATACAATTAAACAAATGCCAGAAAAGCATTTAATCTTTGTTTGTTTATTGAGGAAAATGTTTCACTTCAGTTTTCAAACCAGGAGTCACCATCACATCTTGCGGCCTCAAGTTTGCAGTCCATTTTACTCCTGTCCACTGTTCCATAATCACGTCTTTAAACATTGTGTTCCAACAGAGTCCATCAACTGCTTCCCCAATGAGGCCTCATTTCTTTTTCTTCTTACCAATGTCTGTTTTAACTTCTGCATCTTGTTGGTTCGGCTCAACGTACATTCCTGTCTTTGGCTGAAAGAGAGAAATGAGGACAGACACTTTCATTCAACGAGACCCAACATGATGCACAGAGCAAAATCCACAGTAAAACACAATTGTCTAGAAAAGTGTTTAACATTTTCAGTGTAGCGACTCACTTTTTCTCCAAGTAAGCAACTTCACAACCCACCAAAAGGGGAAGAACCCTCGGTGAATCGAGGGCAATCGCCTAAGCAGGGTAGAGATCAACTGCAATTGCTGAAGCAGTGCCTTCATTTTGTGGCTTTTGTGTCACCCGTTTCCACTGGGAGCTGTAATGTTTGTGAGCCAGTATAAGGGTCACCCAAAACCAGTATCCACTATCCGGGATGGGGCAGATACTAACTCTTTGATTCTTTCTGATCTTGATTACTGGTTATTTGAAACAAGGCTCAGTTCTTTGACTCTGGTTTAGGATTTAGCTCTGATGATTATCTTTTGACCTTCAGTTTTGAAATTTGCTTTGCCGTTCCTTCTCCTCTTCCTCACTCTTTATTTATTTTTTTTAATAGCTCCCTTTTTCTCAGTCAGTACAATGACAATGTGAATTGGTTATCAGATGTTGACACGGACCGTGAAACTGATACATACAATGCTGTACAACTGAACCGCTGTGGTATGCAAGAAAGACGGCAGGCCGCGAAGCACTGTTCACAATACAGTAACTATCTGTGTCTGAGGAAATGTGGAAGTCACTTAAGCTTTTCATTGTTGGACCCTAATAACACACTGAGCAGTGTGTAAATAAGGCATTGATATTCTATTCTCTTATCCACAAGCAACAGAAAACATATTATAGGAAAGTGCATAAAGAGACATGCTTCTACTCTCTTGCTGGTGACTGTCTCGAAATGTATCACACGAAGGATGTGAAATCTGCATGAATGCATGTTCTACTAAATCTGCATGAGTATATAAGTGGACACACAGACTTTTCCTGCTGTATTTATGTTGACATTTTGGTACTTACATCTTTCTGTTACACATAATTAGATTTTTTCGTTGGTAAAAAAAAATTAATTGTTTTTGGTTAGATATTCAGGGGTGTCACATAGGCACCATCTGAGGATCACCATCCAAGCTCTTCCCAGGTATGTAGTACCACCCAGGGCTGAGAAAGGGCACTACTGCTAACACACTGTGTCATATTCTTCCTCCACATCCTACAAAAAAAAACACCCAACGAGGGCAAATGTGTGTTCCATGTCTACAAAGATCCACGTAATGACAGGAAATACAAGAAATGTTGAACACATACCTAAAACACAAACTTTTTCATGTTCAAGTATTAATGACAAAAGTTTAACATTAAGTGTATAACGTGTGATGACTTAAGTCCAAATATCAAATAAACACTTTCAACAGAGGTACAAGTACAACAAAACTGGATGGAATGGATGGGACAGCAGGCTGCTTGCTGCTTGTGCTGATTGACACACATTTACAAAACAAAAGATGCTGATGGAAAGGTGCGAAGGGATTTAAGGTGGGGCGGGATTACGAGTTTTTTCGTAGGCTTCAGGGAGTCTAGTCTTAAGGAAGGTGGATGTTGCAGGAAGTCAACAATACAACACACTTACGTTTTGTTTGAACAGAGGTAATTAAAATAATGAAATATCAATTAATTAAATAATCTGTATGCCTTTATACATTTATATATACAGCATTTTACTGCAGAGTTTTCACTGGTATTGCAGGCTTAGTGGGACTGAAACTTAAACTCAAGTTCCACCTGGGAATTTTCAATGGCTCAGTATTCAATGTATTACACCTTTCCTGAAGAAATGCCCTGAGCTGCATCAAAGGTTTGCATATTGTAATCTTTTAGTTAGCCAATACAAGGTGTCATTTTACTTAACTTCTCATTGCATCCATAATGGCTAATGTGGTACATCACCCTACTACTAGTACAATGTATTTTCTGATAGCAATAGATATAAATGAGCAATATCCTCTAACCAGAACTACCTAATTCATGCTTGTTGCACAAATGAAACAAAGAGAAGAGATGCTTACATCGATGAGTCCTTGATTCCAGTCAGCAATGACTTTATTCACTGAAGATTCCGGTAAGCCTGTGATTTCAACAATCTGTTTCTGCGACTTTCCTGCCAATAACACTCCCACCACCTGGCCTCGGTCAAACTTCGTCAGCTCCATCTGTGACCAGCACATAACAACAGTATCTTAAGCAATTTATGAAAAAGGGAAGGCTTTGGGAAAGAACAGCTAATTTCTTAGAAGAATTATTCATTACACAGAAATTGTGTAATGAATAATTCTTCTAAGAACAAGACTTCTATGTAATAAGCTTATTTCAATAACTTAACATATTGTTAAAATGTTTGTAACAACCCTCAGCTTTCTCTTCTTAATTTCTCAGTTACTGAACAGAAAATACCCAATATTAAATGTAAAATGTGCACATGCTAGGATAAATCAGGCAGTTCATGACATGCCATTTGTTAGCATTGACTTCATATTGTTAAATATTACTTTCACTATTTGCTTATACAGTACTGTATATTGACCATACTCAATTACTTATATCCTTGTTAGCTATAGGTGTTAACTATTAGCCTTTGCCTTTCAAACTCATAGAAGGCAATTTTAATTAAAGCCTCTTGATCTGTGACCCAGTCCCGCTGCTACTTCTCCACAAGCTTAAGAGAACAGGTATACTCTAGTGGAGCAGAATTCTGACTCCAAGTGTCTGTTTATCAGTAACTTGTAAGGACATGGAAAATGAAACCAATCAGATACTTCTGTAATTAACATGTGTACTTCAGAAGTGTAATTAACAGCTGTAATTCAGTCATCTTATTCCTTGTAATGGGTCACTCCATGTGTATGTCAATAATAAAGCTATTCTGACCATCCTGATCTGGCTTTGAGAAATTAACTTTGACAGATTCTATATAACCCCTAAACTGAAATAAACAACCCACTTGTTGTTACACTGGGGGATACACCTCTCTGACACACATTAAAAGTTCAACCCAGGCATTGTATTTATTACTTACATAGCAGTGTCTTATAAGCCAGGGATATACTTAACGCTACACAACGCATGAGCTTGAGGAAACAGATGCTGTCTATACTTGTGTGCATCACTCAAGAAAATCTAGAGGAAACAATGACCGGTGTCACTGTGTTGTAAGTTGAGGGAAGGAAGATGTTAAAACTAAAAAGTTATTTGCATGTTAATTACTGAAGTAGCTGATTAGTTTCATTTTCCATGTCCTTGCAAGTTACTGATAAATGGACCCTTGGAGTCAGAATTCTAGTTTCTCTTATCAGATTAAGCTTATAGAGAAGCAGCAACGAGACTGGGTCACAGATCAAGAGGTTTTAGATAAAAAATGCTAACGGCGACACAGAATGTCAAGACAGTATGTGATACTTTTAAACCTATCACGTCATTATCATGGGGAATATGTGATGGCTGTATTGCCTATGCAAAAAATAGATGAAGAAAAGCACCATGAAGACACCTGCATGTCAGCATTTTAGTTTGATGGTTTTCTTCACTGCCTCAATCCATTCATCACACATCGAAACATGCAGATTTATCATGTTGGAGCTATAAGCCCGCCATCACATGCTGATAGTAAACAACGATGCTGATGTCACGTACCAAAACTTATACACACACACACACGTCACCCATATTTTTGCTGGTACTGCAACTCACACACGCATCGTATTAATTTCTGAAGACGTGCTCAGAGGACATGTCAAAACAATTCTGGGAGCACGTAGCAGCCATGATGCATATAAACCGATACCAAGTGTTTCTACATTTTATATTGTACTAGCTGAACAGGAGGAAAATAAAGTTTTTGTAATTTTTTTTTTTTATTAATTGTTTGAGAAAATAAAAAAAAAAACAACTTTAAAAATAAAAATAAATTAACAAACAATGAAGACTCACTAAATGTGCTTGTATTGTTTAATGAAGTGCCTTGTTCTATACAATGTTTTTAGTCTTTCCATCCTTAGCCAATATATCAAGGTTCTTAGGACATCCCACCCTTGGACATGCCACATAAAGTTGTCCATGTGAGAAACGGGCCGTGTACAAATTGATTCCAGCAATTTTCAATGATTGTCCTTGACATTTATTTATCAATATGGCAAAATCCCAATGAACAGGTAATATTTGGTCTATACTTTCGATAAGTTAATTAAATTAGTCTTTTGATTATGAACATATTTAAAAAAAACTTCCTATTAGTTTTTTTACAAAAAAAATTGTAACACCAACTTTTCCTTCCTTAATGAATAAATAAAAATTGCAAAGAGAGCCACTGAATCCCCAAAATAAACATGGGATGTTTATGGTAGATAAAAAAAAAATTAATTGCTTATATATATATATATATATATATATTCCATCCATTTCCTAACCCGCTGAATCCGAATAGGGTCACGGGGGTCTGCTGGAGCCAAACCCAGCCAACACAGGGCACAAGGCAGGAACCAATCCTGGGCAGGGTGCCAACCCACTGCAGGACACACACAAACACACCCACACACCAATCACACACTAGGGCCAATTCAGAATCGCCAATCCACCTAACCTGCATGTCTTTGGAATGTGGGAGGAAACCGAGCGCCGGAGGAAACCCACGCAGACACGGGGAGAACATGCAAACTCCACGCAGGGAGGACCCGGGAAGCGAACCCTAACTGCGAGGCAGCAACACTACCACTGCGCCACCGTGCCCCCTATATATATATAATATATAATATAATATATAATATATAATAGATAACCTATAATCATTAACTTTGGATTTTATATAAATAAAATGTCCATAAATATTTGGACATAGACAACTTTTTCTCATCTTCGTTCTGTACATTATCACAATGACTTTTAAATTAAACAACTCAGATGCAGTTGAAGTGCAGACTTTCAGCTTTAATTCAGTGGGTTGAACAAAACGATTGCATAAAAATGTGAGGCAACTAAAGTATTTTTTGAACACAATCCCTTCATTTCAGGGGCTCAAAAGTAATTGGACAATTGACTCAAAGGCTATTTCATGGGCAGGTGTGTTCAAGTCCATCGTGATGTCTTATCAATTCAGCAGATAAAAGGCCTGGAGTTGATTTGAGGTGTGGTGCTCGCATGTGGAAGATTTTTCTGTGAACAGACAACATGCGGTCAAAGGAGCTCTCCATGCAGGTGAAAGAAGCCATCCTTAAGCTGCGAAAACAGAAAAAACCCATCTGAGAAATTGCTACAATATTATGAGTGGCAAAATCTCCAGTTTGGTACATCCTGAGAAAGAAAGCAAGCACTGGTGAACTCAGCAACACAAAAAGACCTGGACGTCCATGGAAGACAACAGTGGTGGATGATCGCAGAATCCATGGTGAAGAGAAACCCTTTCACAACAGCCCACCAACTGAACAACACTCTCCAGGGCTTGGTCGGCGTATCGATATCCTAGTCTACCATAAAGAGAAGACTGCATGAAAGTAAATACAGAGGGTACACTGCAAGGTGCAAGCCACTTATAAGCCTCAAGAATAGAAAGGCTAGATTGGACTTTGCTAAAGAACATCTAACAAAGCCAGCACAGTTCTGGAAAAACATTCTTTGGACAGATGAAACCAAGATCAACCTCTACCAGAATGATGGCAAGAAAAAAGTATGGAGAAGGCGTGGAACAGCTCATTATCCAAAGCATAGCACATCATCTGTAAAACACGGTGGAGTCAGGCAGTGTGATGGCTGCCAGTGGCACTGGGACACTCGTGTTTATTGATGATGTGACACAGGACAGAAGCAGCCAAATGAATTCTGAGGTGTTCAGAGACATACTGTCTGCTCAAATCCAGCTAAATGACGTCAAATTGATTGGGCGGCGTTTCATGATACAGATGGACAATGACCCAAAACATACAGCCGAAGACCTGGCAGAGCATTAAGAAGGAGGAAACCCAACATCTGGTGATGTCCACGAGTTCAAGATTTCAGGCTGGCATTGTCAGCAAAGGGTTTTCAACCAAGGATTAGAAATGAACATTTTATTTCCAGTTATTTAATTAGTCCAATTACTTTTGAGCCCCTGAAATTAAGGGATGGTGTTAAAAAAATGCTTTAGTTGCCTCATATTTTATGCAATCGTTTTGTTCACCCCACTGAATTAAAGCTGAAAGTCTGCACTTCAACTGCATCTGAGTTGTTTCATTTAAAATTTATTGTGGTAATTTACAGAACCAAAATTAGAAAACATTAGTCTCTGTCCAAATATTTATGAACCATATATATATATATATAAATATATATATATATATATAAACACAGATTTTTAGCAAAAGAAATTCATCTGGAGGTGCAAGTTGAAGACCCCCCCCATCCCCCATTTCAGATGCCCAACCCCTGATCTTCCAAGAGGCCAGTCCCTTTTCCTACCGTTATGCGTTTTGACGTTCATGGATATCTCGCAGGAAACCCTCACCTCGCCACACACTTTTGTTCAAAAAGGACAAACGCACCCTTTGACAGCACAGTAATACAAGGGGGTAGCTGCATTAACTGGGGTTGGGGGGGTGGTTAAGCCCCTAGTATGTCATATCACCCCATTACAGGGTGGACACACACACACATCAAGGGCGAATTTGCCAATGCCAATCCAGCAAAACTGTGTGCCTCTAGACTGTGGGGAAAAAAATAGAGAACAGAAGGAAAACCCTCACAAACACGGGGAGAACATGCAAACTTCATGCAGGGTGTACTACTTGAGCCAAAGCATTGCTAGCATTCAGCCACCTAGTGGTGGAAACATGATATACATATTGTCATGAGTACCCATGATTTGTAAGTCAACTTTGAATAAAATTAACTGCTTTATAGTAAAGGCACTTACAATCCAGGTAATCAATAACGGACCACGTTTCACCCATGTCACCCCATTCTGACTTTTCCACATTTCTGACAACGATTCAGTTTTGATGTCAGAGGTAACTGTGGAACACAGCACATCTGAACTGTCTGAAATTGCCTTTTTTAATGATAAATAAAACGTTAGCGATGTACCTCCTGCACTCAAAAAGTTCTCTTCACGGGTGGGGTTTGAAACCTTTGAATTCTTAAACGTACAACGGTGCACTTTATGGGCCTGCACTGCTCTCTTTTGTCGCGTCCGAACTGCCTTTTTCATTTTGTAGTCAAACGTTTTTTTATTACTCCCAGTGATGTTTAATGTCGTTTTTTTCTAGTGATGATTTAAATATGACACAATTTAGCGTTAGGGGTGTGACGTGGGCAGCAAAAAATGGGATGCTGGGAGCCGGAAGAGAGAGCTGAGCACGGGACGGAGTTCTGGGGCTGTAAGACTGGGCTTGTTAAATAAAGGTTACCAAGTTCCCACAGCAAAGTGTTGTACTCCCTTACGAAACACCACATTTCAATAACGGTACACCGCTCTTTAAATCGGAATGATAATGCAAACGTATCCGCAATCACATCTAGCGCAGACCGGACACGAGACGTCGTTCAATACCAAGAATATAACGGACAGCACACGAATCGCAAAGCACCGCATTTCTAAGTCACGCACGAATAAAATGAAGCGCTTCCAACAGAAAAGATCACGCAAAATTCAAACTCTCTCTCACTCACACACGGTTTACCTGACTTGATTTCTATCTGAAACTTCAGGATTTCCACCTAAACTTCAGACAGTCGCCTTCTCAAAGAGCGGCCCTGTTCAAGCTGTCAAAAAGCACAAAACGCGTAATTTAATAAAGAGACACTTACTTTGTATCCGAGCAACTTGAAACAACGTGATGCACCGAATGGTCCGCTTGTAAAGCCAGCCGGACTTCCTGTACTGACGACAACGGTTTGTTTCAAAATAAAAGTCTCCGAACGTCTAGTACACGGATGTACTCCGCTCCTAGGGCCTCATGTATAAACGGTGCGTACGCACAGAAATGTTGGGTAAGAACTTTTCCACGTTCAAATCGCGATGTATAAAACCTACACTTGGCGTAAAGCCACGCACTTTTCCACGGTACCTCATGCCTTGTCGTACGCAAGTTCTCCGGTCGGTTTTGCAAACTGGCGGCACCCAGCGTCAAAGCAATGGTACTGTTCTTGTGTGATTACTCATTATTTTCATGACGCGGCTTTATAAATACACAGAAACTAACCGCATATTGTTTATTGGATTAACGCATCTGATTGTAATTAACTTGTAACAATATAATGGTCCAGGGAATAGCCATAGTATTCCAAATACCATAACTGCTTTAGTCTTCTTCTTCTTCTTCTTTCAGCTCCTCCCGTTAGGAGTTGCCACAGCGGATCATCTTTTTCCATATTACTCTCACTGCACGACTCGGAGTATTGATATCACTGTATCTGAGTGTGAATCACAGCAGCAGCTGATCGGAAAGAGAATTATCGGTATACAGTTTTAAGGACACGCTGTCTCAGCCACTGCAAAATGTTTTAAAGCCTTTCCTGTACGGACCTCGCGGTTCAGAAACAGTTTAATCCCAAGAACTTTAAATGCATTCAATCAATTGCTCCTTGTAGAACTGTTAGGACTTATAAGTACAATCACCTCACTGTAAACTTGCACTATAGTTATAATATCTCACAACCTGAGCCACTTTATAAAGCGCGTATTTACATATTGTAACAACCCGGCAGCAAGCGCTGGCGGAGTGACGCCTCATGGGTAATTTATGTAAATAGTTTGCGGGGAAATTATGGGTAATTTATAAAAAGCTTATTGTATGTCGGAATTTACGTATTGTCATTTGTGTTGTAAATAATGGTGTGTTTGTATTTAATTGGTTGGGTGGGTTTGGGTTATCGCCGTCCGGGGGTTATTTATTTTGTAAAAAGTACCAATTTATTGAAATGTGTCTTCGTGCTTGACCTTGGCAATGGCCGCGCAATAATGTTGAGCTTTTGTTTCTGACTATCTTCTGTAATAAAAGATACAACAGGACAGAGCTGTTTATTTGCTAAGATGTTATCTAAGCAAACTACCGAGACACTCGGAGTCGTGCGGTGTATGGGGCACGAGTGTTCTCTTTCTTAAAGAGCTGGGTGCAGTTGCGTGCATGACGCTGGCAAGCCGCTAGCCGACAGCTTCGGAGAGGTGCACGGCAGAGTTCGGCTCGAAATCTTAAAAGACTCCTCCACGGGTCGCTACAATATGATGACGATATCATTTTTAAGGTGAAATGCAGCAAAATATGTTTGTTAGATTATACACATAAAACTTTAACTTCATTTAAATAATCTATATTCTTAATAGGGAGTTTCGTGAAGGATAGAATAATTAAACATGTACTACGAAGATATTTCAATGTTCTTTAAACGTTTTGAAGAATCGGCGCTAAGCATACAGATGGCTTAACGTCTATTACAGAGCTGATTGTATGGCGATCGGTTACTTGGGGAAAGAAAAGCAAGGACTGCAGTGACGGCTACGCCAATCTATATTGAATATAAAACAGAAAGATAAAATAACAACACAGCTAAAAACACAGCGACAAATTTCGACAAAAGATAAATGCTTGTCATGAGAACGAGGCTCATGAAACCCATGTTTAATAATGTGCTTTAGCTCCTATCATCATGAAAATGACATCACGTATACATCTCAGTATTTTAATTATTCAGAGAGCTGTAATATCACAAATGTAATGGACTCTGTGTCCTGTCGGAGGAAGAGAGCCGGTTTAAGAAGCAAGTAGTGATTCACACACATAGATCACATACGAGTAGAAGATCAAATACAAAACAAAGCATTTAACGTGCTATACTTTAATTACGATGTGATTTGAGAAACTGGTTGATTAAACGATTTTAAGATTAAGTTTATAATGTTCTACTAAATGACAAAATAAACTACGTGATTAAAGTGGAAATGTCGAGATTGAAGTTGACATTTCGTGCTTTTTCCCCACCGTGTGCCTTTTTTCTCTGTACCCTAATAAACTTTCATATGACACTCAGACAGTGGGCTTACAACTCTTCTTTTCACGGCAACTTTGATATGTGACTTCTTTTTTATTTCCGGCACTGTGCGATTTTGTGAATGTGAGCTTTCAAGTTTCTCCAACACGCTATGTCACTCGATCAACTTCATTTTGTTGATTATACCACGGTTTATTTGAACAAATAGTATGTTTTTCCTTTGCCTCCACTTGGTATTCGCTGAAATTCTTATATTTTCCCCGTGCTTTTCCCATTGTATTTTCACAGAAGGCTGCGCTTAAGGGCGATTTATATTGATTTGCATATTCAAATAGGCGTAATTCTGGGAGGATTTGGGGCGTTACATAATGCGCGTGCACGGCGTTAGTTTTCACGCTGATCGGGATTTATGTAACGGAAGAACGTGGAAGCTGGAGTACGCACAGATTCCTGCATCTGGATTTTTCTGTGCGTAAGCACATTTTGGCTTTTGTGCTTACGCGATGTTATAGTGCGAGTTCTACGCACGGCGTTATACATGAGGCCCCTGGAGATCCGAAGGGCTGCAGGTTTTCATTCTAACCGTCATCTTAATTATAATCAGTTTTTGCTGCTAATTAGCTTTTTGCCTTCATTTTAATTCACTTGACTTGGTCACATCGTTGTTTCTTTTTTTCTTAATTAGCAGCCAAACATGGTTAGAATGAAAACCTGCAGCAATTGCGGCCCTCTAGGGTTCAACAGTACTACTAGTAGTACTCATCCTACTAACAAAAAAAAAATAGAGAGCATTAACATTACTGCTTCAGTAGTTGCAAATTTGAGTTTATCTTTAAATTATCATAAACATTTTGTAATTTATGAAAATGAAAAAATAAGCAACAAAAACTGTGATGCTACAGCTTACCTAATTAGCGTAGGAGTCCAACTAAAAGAAGAAATTGGTTGGAAACTTTCAGCCGAAGGGGCCTCCAGGACTAAACTTGAGACATCCAGTCTTAAAAAATCATATTTAATAGAGCTAACTAAACATTCCATAGTATCTGAGTAAAAATGTCTGCATACAGCCCACATCAGACCACTAATTCTACAATTACCTTGATCCATCTTGCACACTGAGTGATCGGCCTGCTCAAGATAAGTGTATTAGAATATTAGAACAATCTAGATGGGCAGAGGGCATACGATGACACAGTGGCAGCACTACTGCCTCCCAGTAATGAGAATGGGGTTCATGTCCCATGTCCTCCATGTATGAAGTTTGCGTGTTCTCCTGTGCCTGTGTGGGTTTAATCCAAGCGCACAGGTTTTCTCCCATGGTCCAAAGATTAGGTGGACTGGCAAAACTAAATAGGCCTTAATGTGTGCGTCCCAGTCCAGGGTTTCTTTCCGTCTTGTGTCCCATGCTGGCTGGGATAGACTGCTGCACCTCCTGCGACCCTGTTCAAGAATAAGTGAGCTACAAAATGAGTGACTGGCTAGTTGAGAATCCTCTGATGAAGGAAAGTGCACTTTAATTATGTTGTTAGACTTAAGCTCAGCATTTGACACCATTGACCATTCTATTTTACTGCATAGGCTAGAAAATGATGTTGGGCTTACAGGCAGTGACTGTGCTCGCTTGGTTTAGTTCTTATTTATCAAATCTATTCCAATATGTACAGAAATGTGCTGACAGTGCGCCATCATTATACTCAGAAGTGAGATATGGTGTCCCGCAGGGCTCAGTACTGGGATCTTTACTGTTTTCACTTTACATGCTTCCACTGGGATCTCTCATTAGGAAAAATAATGTTAATTTTCACTTGTATGCAGATGACACCCAGTTATACCTTTCTTTTAGATCAAATGAAGTCTCTCTAATGATATCTTTAATTAGTTGTGTTAGTGTATTAAAGGCGTGGATGGATGAGAACTACTTGTCTTTAAACACAGATAAAACAGAGATGTTAATTGTTGGGAGGGAATGACGCTGATCACAACAATATTCTGTCATTGTTTAACTCAGTTGGAATCACCATTAAATTTACTGAATCAGTCTGCAATCTCAGAGTTATCTTTGATTCTAGCATGTCATTTAAAGCGTATATTACAAAGTTGTCCAAATCATGTTTCTTCCAGCTTAAAAATGTTAGGAAATTAAGGCGCTTTCTAAATAAACAGGATTCTAAGAAATTAATTCATGCATTTATTTCTAGTAGGATTGACTACTGCAATGCGGTGTTCACTGGATGTTCAAACTGTTCTTTATTCAGCCTTCAGTTAATCCAAAATGCAGCTGCAAAAATTATTACAAGAACAAGAAAATATGAACACATAACTCCAGTTCTTAAATCCTTACACTGGCTCCCGGTTAAGTTTAGGGCAGATTTCAAAATCCTCCTTTTAACATATAAAGCATTAAATGGCCAAGGTCTGGCTTACATGTCTGAACTTATCATGACTTACAAACCTGAGCGCACATTAAGATCTCAAGATGCCGGTCTGCTTATAATTCCAAGGATTAATAAAATAACAGTGGGAGGTCGAGCTTTTAGTTACAGGGCCCTTAAACTGTGGAATGGTCTGCCTGCTACTATAAGAGATGCCCCTTCAGTCTCAGCTTTTAAATCTCGGCTGAAGACTCATTCCTTCAGTTTAGCACACCCTGACTAGAGCTGCTGATTAACTGTACAGACTGCATCTCTGTTGTGTGTCATTAGCATTAAAACATAAGTAACATGACACTTAGAATTTGTTACTAACCCTCATCTATTCTGTTTCTCTTCTCGGTACTCAAATTTGGCACTTGGTGCCAAGGCCCACCTGCCAAGTTGTTGTGCCTGCCTAAGGTAAAGTCATCTCTGAATGAGGATCGCAGGAATCATTGGGTAGAGGGGTCCTTTCATCAGATTGGCTGGCCCAGCACTGTTTCAACTGCGGAATGGCAGTTGGGGCAGCTTGATGGATGAGGTCTCCAGGACTCTAAACAAATCCAAATCATATTATGTGATATAATCTACTATTAAATTCTGCTCCGTACTTGTAATATTTTTTTTTATTTTTATAGTGTATTGAGGATTACATTTGTTCTGTTCTGTGTATTGTATTGTATTGACCCCCTTCTTTTGATACCTTTCTCTTTCTCTCTTTGAACTGCCTTTCCCAAGGTTTCTTCCATTTTTTTTCCCTACAAGGGTTTTTTTTGGGGAGTTTTTTCTTGTCGTCTTAGAGAATCGAGGTTGGGGGACTATCAAGAGGCAAGGCCTGTTAAAGCCCATTGAGGCACTTCTTGTGTGATTTTTGGGCTATACAAAAAAAAATTGTATTGTATTGTATTTTATTGAGAACAGATCATTGATCCCGACAAAGCTCGCCAGTCCTATCTACTTAATTCTTCTATGTAAAGTAACAGCAAGTCAAGTTTTGAAAGTCCCTAAGGTCATACTGTCTATCATGCTACTTGCTCACTCGTTAAATGTGTCTGAGGTTTTCTTTGGAAAGAAAAAAAAAATAATAATTTTTGTGTGAAATTTACCATTAACAAGTTTCCAACTGTGTCCCTGTATTCTTGATGAACCCATTTTAAAATAGCAGTCTCAATCCACCATACTAATTCCCTTCATCATTTTAAACACTTCAGTCAGGTCTCCTCTTAATCTTTTTTTGCTTAAACTGTAAAGGCTCTGCTCTTTTAATCTTTCCTCATAACTCATCCTCTCTAGCCCTGGAATCAGTCTAGTCGCTCTTCTTTGGACCTTTTCTTGTGCTGTTATGTCCTTTTTGTAGCCTGGAGACCAAAACTGCACACAGGACTCCAGATGAGGCCTCACCAGTGTGTTATAAAGCTCCCGTGACTTGTACTCCACACATCAAGGCGCTATATAACCTGACCTTCTGTTAGCCTTCTTAACGGCTTCTGAACACTGTCTGGCAGTTGAGAGGGTCAAGTCCACTACGACTCCTAAATCCTTATCATGTGCTCTCAATTTTCAGACCTCCCATTATTTATTCAAACCTTCAATTTTATTTCCTACATGGAATACTTTACTACTCTAACTCACATCATTCTCCATAGCTAACTGTATAGTACAAGAGTAGGATGCCTGTGTTCATATTTTGTATCTCTTCTCTGTGTCTTGAGATGGCACATGATGCCACTGTCAAACTTCCTAGAAGAGTCGTCTCAAATAAAAGAGATTTGGAATCATCGGATGGAAAGATTGTATCATTAGACTGAACAGCTCAGCACAGAATGTCCAGCAGGGAGTTGGGGATATTTGTGCGAGGTCTCCAGTGATCTGACTGTCTGTCTGTATTTGATTTCCTCTCTTTCAGTTAACCGTGGAACTCCCAGAGGCCTATTTTCCCCATTTGTGCTGCTGACTGAGTTTTTCTTTTCCTCTCCTCCATAGCTCAACAATGAATAAATGGACAAATGTGAACTGTTTCTGTTTATATTAATCACTTTTAAACTTGTTTTCCTCTGCTTAAACAAATCTGTGTCTTCATGTGTAGAATTCAGCATTTCGTAATCTGTAAAATGTATACTTGCTCTGTGCCTACACTCAGTGAGGAGCACTTTACAAAAAATGAACTGAATTGAGTTGTTCATTCTACCAATAGAGCACTAACGGGGCCCACAACTATATATATCTACACTA
Source organism: Polypterus senegalus (assembly GCF_016835505.1). Lineage (NCBI taxonomy): Eukaryota > Metazoa > Chordata > Cladistia > Polypteriformes > Polypteridae > Polypterus > Polypterus senegalus. The sequence continues at coordinate 309,383,644 of NC_053154.1, read as the reverse complement.
TATGGACAAAAGTATTGGAACACACCTCTTAATTATTGAATTTTCTTTTAACTGAATTTTTCAGTTAGACCCACAGGTGTACAGTCATATGATAAAGTCTGGGAACCCCTCTTAATTCTTTGTATTTTTGTTTATCGTTGGCTGAGCTTTCAAAGTAGCAACTTCCTTTTAATAGATGACATGCCTTATGGAAACAGTAGTATTTCAGCAGTGACATTAAGTTTATTGGATTAACAGAAAATATGCAATACGCATCATAACAAAATTAGACGGGTGCATAAATGTGGGCACCCCAACAGAGATATGACATCAATACTTAGTTGAGCCTCCTTTTGCTCCTTTGATCCTCTAGATGCTGTCCTCCTATAGCCTGTGACGAGTGTTTGGATTCTGGATGGAGGTATTTCTGACCATTCTTCATACAAAATCTCTAAATTCAATTTGATGGCTGCCGAGCATGGACAGCCTGCTTGAAATTATCACATAGATTTTTGATGATATTCAAGTCAAGGGACTGTGACGGCCATTCCAGAACATTGCACGTCTCCCTCTGCATGAATGCCTTTGTAGATTTCAAACTGTGTTTTGGGTCAATGTCTTGTTGGAATATCCAACCCCAGCGTAACTTCAACTTCGTGACTGATGCTTGAACATTATCCTGAAGAATTTTTTGATATCGGGTTGAATTCATCTGACCCTCGACTTTAACAAGGGCCCCAGTCCCTGAACTAGCCACACAGCCCCACAGCATGATGGAAGCTCCACCAAATTTGACAGGAGGTAGCAGGTGTTTTTCTTGGAATGCGGTGTTCTTCTTCCACCATGCAAAGTGCCTTTTGTTCTGACCAAATAACTACATTTTTGTCTCATCAGTCCAAAGCACTTTGTTCCCAAATTAATCTGGCTCGTCTAAATGAGCATTGGCATACAGCAAACGACTCTGTTTGTGGTGTGAGTGCAGAAAGGGCTTCTTTCTCATCACCCTGCCATACTGATGTTCTTTGTGCAAATTGCGCTCAACTGTGGAATGATGCACAGACATACCATCTGCAGCGAGATGTTCTTGCAGGTCTTTGGAGGTGATCTGTGAATTGTCTGTAACCATTCTCACAATCCTCTGCATATGCCACTCCTGGATTTTTCTTGGCCTGCCAGACCTGAGGTTGGTTTAACAGCAACTGTGCCTGTGGCCTTCCATTTCCTGATTCCTTTCCTTACAGTTGAAACTGACAGTTTAAACCTCTGAGATGGCTTTTTGTAGCCTTCCTCTAAACCATGAGACTGAACAATCTTTGTTTTCAGATCCATGGAGAGTTGCTTTGAGGATCCCATGCTGTCTGTCACTCTTCAGAGGAGAGTCAAAGGGAAGGAAGCACAACTTGTAATTGACCACCTTAAATACCTTTTACCACTCATGATTGGACACTCCTGTCTGTGAAGATCAAGGCTTAACGAGATAATCCAACCAATTTGGTGTTGCAAGTAATCAGCATTGAGCAGTGACAGGCAGACCAAACATTTGTGCACAGCCAGTTTTTCACATTTGATTTAATTTCATACAACTAAATACTGCTTCACTAAAAATCTTTGTTCAGAAAACACAGCAGTACTCAGATATTCCTAGGAAATGAAAGACATACCACGGTTATCTTTTTTTGTTGAAAGTAGAGTCAATTATTATGCAGGCTGAGAGGGGTTCCCAAACTTTTTCATATAACTGCATAACATAAAGCACCTAGCCGTGTAGTCTCCAATTTCAAACCTTTGTCAAACCAAATGGGTCATTCTGAAGAGCTCATTGACGTCAAGTATGGTGCTGTGATAGGCTGGCACCTTTGCAATAAGACAATTTGTGAAATTTTACCCCTGTTGAATATTCCATGGTCAACGGTACGTGGTATTATTGAAAAGTAGAAGTGTTTAGGAAGCTCAGCCATAAAGCAGAAGACCACATAAAGTCACAGAGCAGGGTCAACGACTGCTGAGGTGCATGCTGCATAAAAGTGAGCAACGCTCTTCTGCTGATTCCATAGTTGAAGAATTCCAAACGTCCACTGACATTAATGTAAACACAAAAAAACTTCATGGAATGGGTTTCCATGGCCAAACAGCTGTATTGCAGCCTCACATCACCAAGTCCAGTGCCAAGTGTCGAATGGCGTGGTGTAAAGCACAACACCACTGGACTGGATTGGAAACGTGTTCAAGGGTGTGATGAATCAGGCTTATCTGTTTGATAGTCAGATGGGTGAGTCTGGATTTGGCGATGCTGGGAGAATGTTACCTACCTACCTGGCTGCATTGTGCCAACTGTGAAGGTTGGTGGAGGAGGAATAATGGTGTGGTGATGTTTGTCAGGGTTTGGGCTAGGCCTTGCAGTTTCAGTGAAAGGCAATCTTAATGCTTCAGCATACCAAGACATTTTGGACAACAACTTTGTGGAAACAGTTTGGCAAAGGCCCTTTTCTAATCCAGCATGACTGTGTCAAAGTGCACAAAGACATGGTGGGATAAGTTTGGTGTGGAAAAACTTGACTGACCCACACACAGCCCTGACCTTAACCCCACCAAACACCTTTGGGATGAACTGGAATGAAGATTGCGTGCCAGACCTTCTCGTCTAGCATCTGCACTTTACCTCATAAATTCTCTACAGACTGATTGGGCACAAATTCCCACAGGAATGCTCCAAAATCTTGTGGAACGCCTTCACAGAAGAGTGGAATCTGTAAAAGGGAATATTCTAGCTCCATATTAAAGTCTATGTATCTGAATACAATGTCTATCTAATCCTGTCAACTATGCTAAAATTATCTATCTATCTATCTATCTATCTATCTATCTATCTATCTATCTATCTATCTATCTATCTATCTATCTATCTATCTATCTATCTACACTAAACAGTGAAAAACCCTTTACGTAACATTTTTAGTCTGTTAATCTTTTCAGTTACAGTGACCCCAACCCCACCTATCCTGGAAGTTACATTCCAGACCCATCAGCGAGAGGTGAAAATCCGTGATTTAGAAAGACCATATAAATAAACATTTTGTTTATAGTGCCTTAAAATACCCTCCTTGTATACATAATGGAATATGTAAAAATAAAAACATTTTAAGCTCAGTATGGGTACTCACCAGTAAAGATACACTCCATAACTTGAATGATGATGATGATGAATTAGCTGTGCAGTAGACAATGAAGTACTTATGTAGGTGATGAAGGGTGATGAGTACATACTGCACAGCAAAGCAGAGCATTTACAGCTCTTCTGAAGGCTTGCCTTCAGGAAGTTTAGTAGGGGTAATTTCCGCTGAAGACGTAGGCGTGTCTTCTTTGTTTGTTGGGGTAAGGAACATTGTTATAGGCAGTTGGTGGTGTTGTTTCTTCTTTTGGGTGAGGAGGTTTTTATAGACTTCAATGGCTGCATCAATAGCATTGTGAAACTGCAACGCCCGAAGTATTTTGGGATCCCAATCATCGATCATTGCCTGCAGTTGTTTGGCCACTCTCACAACTACTGCCAGATGTTCAAGTGATAGGCCTTCGTTTTCTTCCTTCCATGGACCCATAAAAAACGATCACTATAAAACTGCAGATTTCCGTGATATAACGGGATTTCTGCGACAGAAAATTAGATATGGTCCACAAAAAAATCTGCAATATAGTGAGGGTAAGGGGGATCACTGTATATCGCCTTTTGTCTAAGTGCTCTAAGTAGGATGACCTCATCCAAGTATGCAGCCCCTTTAGCAAGTACTCTGGAGGCATTAGGTACCTCGGTGTACCCTAATACAGAATGATCTAATGTCCCATACACAGGATGCACCTACGTCTGTTAGATTAAAACAAATCAAGTCACTTTATTGTCATACCATTCATACAGCGTATTGCAGCTTATAGTGGCACAAAATAACTGGACCACCACTGTGCAACATACACAGAAACATAGGACAAGGGCAAGACTGATAAAGAGCTATATAATGCTATAACAGATAAATAAATGATTAAAAATAAAGAATAGGTAAGTGAATAGTAATAATTTGAGATTGATAGTAAAGAATAAATATTGCAAATTATAATTGCAAAACTGATAATAAAAACAATAACAGTGGCAAGTGTAACAAATGTTCTACACATAGTTCAGAGTCCGGACCACCAAGGGGTAGAAGCTGTTGTAGTACCTGACAGAACTAGTTCAGATGCTTCAGTACTTTCTGCCAGATGAGATAAAGAGTCTGTGAGTATGGAGCGAGTGGTCCTCCATAATGCTGTAAGCTTGGCAGATACAATGCTTTACAAAGTTGTTTTCATTGGAGGTTAAAATGGACCCAACAATCTTTTCTGCAGTGTGCCCTATCCATTGTAGGACTTTACAGTCAGTGGCATTGTGATTCTCAAACCAGACGATGACACAGCAGGTGAGAACATCCTCTGTGGTGCCCCTGTAGAATGTGCTGACAATGGCGGCAGGTAGGATTGCTTTCTTCAGCCCCTGATGGAAGTGGAGACACACACTGAACACTGGGATTGGTTATATGATGAACTACACACCAAATCGTTTACAAAAGTGTTTGATGGTGTTCAGATTTCCAACAGCCCATATCTATCCTGCATTAATTATCCATCCATCCATTTTCCAACCCACTGAATCTGAACACAGGGTCACGGGGGTCCGCTGGAGCCAATCCCAGCCAACACAGGGCAGGAACCAATCCTGGGCAGGGTGCCAACCCACCACAGGACACACACAAACACCAAGCACACACTAGGGCCAATTTAGAATCGCCAATTCACCTAACCGGCATGTCTTTGGACTGTGGGAGGAAACCGGAGCGCCCAGAAGAAAACCCACACAGACACGGGGCGAACATGCAAACTCCACGCAGGGAAGACCCGGGAAGCGAACCCAGGTCCCCTAACTGCGAGGCAGCAGCGCCACCACTGTGCCACCGTGCTGCCTGCATTAATTAGCAGGTTATTATTTATCCCTTTTGTACGATTATGTCAATATGTATATTCTGCTCTATCGTTCTTTGGCTGTTCAAATGTTTTAACAGCCCATCTTGGTCATGCTTATCATTCTTGGTGCAACAAGTGGTGCAAGAGGAATCACTCAAACAGCGAGCCTAAACCTCACAAGCAGTGCCGATGCTAGGCTAGTTAGTGCCCTAGGCCAAGCTTATTATAGTGTGCACCTTGTTTTACAAATAAGTTACTTTTTTTTTACTTGAAATTATAGAAAAAGGAAACAAAAATTTAAATTGACATGTTTATTACACAAAGAAATTACGCACAGATTACAGAAGTCAGTCAGTCATTGTCCAACCCGCTATATCTTAACACAGGGTGGAAGACTGGGGAGAACATGCAAACTCCACGCAGGGAGGACCCGGGAAGTGAACCCAGGTCTTCGCAGATTACATAGTCATCCATCCATCCATTATCCAACACGCTATATCCTAAGTCAGGGGTTCTCAAACTTCGGGCACTGAAGCTGCACAAGGTGGGGCGTCGAATAAATGAACAAGACATCAAAATGAATTTTTTACATTTTTATTTCAAATTTAAATTTGCAAGCATATAATCACAACAAATGCATTAAAATTAATATTAAATTAAAACATTTCGAAGGCATAGATCATGACTAACTAACGAGCGCCGCTGCTGCTGCTGCTTTTATAGTCACGTATTTTCAATCCAGAAAGTTCGAGACATATCGGTATCTGTCGCGAACATTTGGGTAACAGTAGATCAGGTGATAATGCGGCGCGACTGCACCACACTGGCAGCGTAACCAATATTGCCAAATTGAGTTAAATAATTTACTGTGTATTGGGTTATTTTCATGATACAACTAACAGTGGTATAATATTTGTCGGCCGAAAATACGTTCGTGTCACGTAGATTGAGTTCATCGGTGTCCTCGTTTATGATATTTTTAAAAATTAAAACATATTTAATCGTATCTTTACATAAAAAAAAAATTAAATAAGAATAAATAGTTTATTCTTTATTTTTGGGATTAGAATTACTACCAAAAACCACACAAGGCATTTTAACAGTTATTAAAGCACTTTAAAAAATGTAAATTGCAAATATTTCATCGAAGTTAGCTGAACACACGCAAATCTTATGGAAGTAAAAATGATAGGATACTGCGACACCGCACGAGTATCATACCTTTGTTAGTTGTATCAGGGGTTATTCTCATTTATCTTATATTATGGAGGGGGCAGATAATTATTCCAGGTAGAAAAGGGGTGAGCAAAATACAAAAGTTTGAGAACCGCTGTCCTAACTACAGGGTACCGGGGGTCTGTTGGAGCCAATCCTAGCCTACACAGGGCGCAAGGCAGGAAACAAACCCTGGGCAGGCGCCAGCCCACCACAGGGCACACACACACCCACCCACCAAGCACACACACTTGGGACAATTTAGAAACACCAATGGACCTAAACTGCATAGTCTTTGGACTTTGAGAGGAAATCAGAGTACCTAGAGGAAACCCATGCAGACATGAGGAGAACATGCAAACTCCACGCAGAGAGGACCTGGGAAGCAAACCCGAGTCTCCTTACTGCAAGGCAGCAGCACTACAACAGCGCCACCATCCTGCCCGATAAAATAATCCGAATTTTTTTTTTTTGTCTTCTGCTTTGCAAGCTTTTTCACTAAAACCTTCAAATCCAGTGTGGAAGCTATAGGTCAAATTTAACTGAAGTCTGTTTTGCAACACTGTTGGGTGCAAGTAAATTTTGATAAGTTTCAACTGTAAGAAACGACGTTCACCAGTTGCCTCTGAAACTGGAAGTGTTTAGCAGTATTTGTAGGACAAACAAAACATCAGGTACACAGTGGACCAGGCGGGACAGACGGACAAGACATCTGTGCAATCTGATTGCACAGAAAAGATAAGAAGACGGAGACACAAAGCCTTTAAAATGTTTTGAATGGTAGCTGCCATATCTGTAATATAAATCGGGAATGTATACCTTTCTCACCCTGTCACATTTTATTTTATTTTATTATTTTTGAATGTTTGGTTTATAAATAAATATAAATACATACCACTGCAGATGTCTATCGAAAAATGACACTGAAGTCTAACCTGTACGGCTGTGTTTTTCACCCCCTTATGCTCTGCAGCCTTGGCAGATGCCTAATTCACCTTAATGGTGGCCCTGGCCCCGTTCACAGGTTTACATCAAAGCCAGCCAATGGTATGTCTTTTGAACTTCTAGTGGAAACCAAAGAGGACAAGAGGAGAACATACAGACTTCACAGATTAGGCATCCTAGCTGAGAATAGAGCAGGGCTCAAATGCCAAAAAGCAACAAGGCGTGAAGAGCCATTTAGGGGGAAATTAAATAAGAAGAGCACATGCAGAATTCAGTAGATAAGATAGGAAGCCTGGAGGCTCTGTAGCCTCTTAATGAAAAACAAGGAAAATAAAGGGAATGGTTAAATACGAGAGATTTCATAAACACACACCCATTCACTATATACATTTGCTTATTTCTTATAGTGACTGTTAAGTAAGTAATGGTACACACTGGAAACTGAGCCCAGATTTCCCTTCTACTCAGTTTGCTCACTGGACTCTTCTTCCACTCGTCTGTGCAGCTCTCTTTTGTTTCATCTTACTGGTCACCTTTCTTCCCCATATCTGCCTCTTTGGAGCGCACATCATAATCTTCAGCGTCTTTACAAGACAGCAGCTATAAAACAAAATCAAGATGATGAGATTTAGAATAATGGCACAGCCAGTAGTTCACTGCCTTCCTGCCTATATAAATTGCCCATACTTTATTCTGTACTTTATTGTTTTCAATCAATCAGTTTTCTTTTTTCTTTATTATGATCAACTTTTTATTAAGCAAAATCAAATTGACAGGAATAAACGGACATAACATACAATGTAACCCAAGCCTGAGCCAAGTGACTATTTAAAAAAAAAATTAAACAATTGAGTCACAGCAGATCAGGATTCAATTGCATTACTGTAAACACCGTTAATCCACACCACAGACAACTCCAAATGTATTAAGTTGTACAGTAAATGGAGGACTGCCAGTTGTCAATAGTGACACATTCAGGGTTCTTCTAGTGGGAGGCGATAATGAGTTTTGGTACCCAGACAGAATAACATGAATTCAGAGAGTCCAAGTGGAAGCCTAGAAAGGCCTAAAAGAAGAAACATTTGAAGTAACAAAGGAATACTGCAGGAAAGAAAAGAAGACAGTCGGTGACATAAGTGTGTCCAAAACGAAAAGGCAGGAGTTTGGGGGCACAGCGGCAGAACACGAAGAGAAAAGTGCCAGGTAAACCAACGGTCGCATAACTGACAGAGAGGATCAGCAGTGAGGCCCATCAGGAGTAGGCATCAATCAATTTTTTGCACTCAATTCATCCACCAGAGGATCATGGGAATGCCAGGATAAAAATCAGGAATCAACATAGGAAGTGATACCAGTCCAGCTAAGGACAATGCAGAGTGGGACATTAATATCGATGTGACTGCTAGATATGGAGCAGTGTTTCTGATTAAAGTTAAATAGATGTATAATGTGATATGTAAAAATAAAAACATAATAAAATCTTCTTTTGGCTTCTCCCATTAGGAGTCGGCACAGCAGATCATCTTCTTCCATATCTTTCTGTCCTCTGCATCTTGTTCTGTCACATTCATCACCTGTATGTCCTCCCTCACCACATCCATAAACCTTCTCTTAGGCATTCCTCTTTTCCTCTTCCCTGGCAGCTCTATCCTTAGCATCCTTCTCCCAATATACTCAGCATCTCTCCTCTGCACATGTCCAAACCAACGCAATCTCGCCTCTCTTACTTTGTCTCCCAACCGTCCAACTTGAGCTGACCCTCTAATGTCCTCATTTCTAATCCTGTCCATCCTCATCACAGCCAATACAAATCTCAGCATCTTTAACTCTGCCACCTCCAGGTCTGTCTCCTGTTTTCTGGTCAGTGCCACCATCTCCAGCCCATATAAAATAGCTGGTCTCACTACCATCCTGTAGACCTTCCATTTCACTCTTGCTGATACCCGTCTGTCACAAATCACTCCTGACACCCTTCTCCACCCATTCCACCCTGCCTGCACTCTCTTCTTCACCTCTCTTCCACACTCCCCATTACTTTGTACATTTTGATCCCAAGTATTTAAACTCATCCACCTTTGCCTTCTGTTCTCCCTACATCCTCACCATTCCACTGACCTTTCTCTCATTTACACAAATGTATTCTGTCTTGTTCCTTCATTCCTCTTCTCTCTAGAGCATATCTCCAGCTCTCCAGGATCTCCTCAACCTGCTCCCTACTATCTACAGATCACAATGTCATCAGCAAACATTACAGTCCACGGGGACTCCTGTCTAATCTTGTCTGTCAACCTGTCCATCAGCATTGCAAATAAGAAAGGGATCAGAGCCGATCCCTGATGTAATCCTACCTCCACCTTGAATGCATCTGTCACTCATACCGCAGACCTCACCACGGTCACACTTCCCTCATACATATCCTGTACAACTCTTACATACTTCTCTGCCACTCCCAACTTCCTCATACAATACCACAGCTCCTCTCGAGGCACCCTGTCATATGCCTTCTCCAGGTCCACAAAGACGCAATGCAACTCCTTCTGGCATTCTCTATACATTTCCATCAACATCCTCAGTGCAAACATCTTATCTGTGGTGCTCTTTTTTGGCATATGTGACCATAAATTAATGTTGTGTATTTCTTCATGTATTTGTTTGTTTCTTTATTTACTTGTTTAATTGTCACCATGGATCGGTCCCCTCCTCCTTAACTATCCATTGTCTGCACTAACACGGCTGTGGCCAATGCGCATACACCACCTACCTGGAAACTGCTCTGTACTGATGACTTCTCGCTCTCATTCTATGATCTTGAGTATCGCAAGTGTACATGAGAGACACATTTGTAAAAAAACAAAAAAACAGAAGGTATCCATTTTTGGGTTTTCACATTTGTTTTTCAGATTTCTGCTTGCTAGTGATCTTTTTCTTCTGCTTTAAGGTGCAGTACGATTTTGCTCTTCAATTGATTTTGTTTTCTTCTGTTGGTCTTCTACTTTTGCTTCCTTTGGTTTACTTGTAAATCCTCAATGAATCCATAACTATTTAAAATACTTTGCTTTGTTTTTTCTGGGCCTGAGGTTTTACAGTTTCTCTCTCTTCCCAATTTTGTGAACTGTTTAGATTTTTAAACCTTTACCCCACTTCTTTGCTTGTATTGTCTAGGCTGCATGGAGTGGTGAGGCCTACACTCTTAATCCAGGCTTATGTTGCAGTGTAGGCCTGATTTTTCTTTTCGAGGCCTGAACCCTTTTTGAGAGTTTTTTTTTCTTTGGTGCAGATAAATCAGAACAAAAATGCCCTAAAATGCATGATGCTTATTTTTCCTGTGTCTATGCTTGCAAAATGTGCAGCGTGCCTCATTTTAAAATGATACATATGTTATGAGCAGGGTCTAGAGAACATGATTGATTTTACTGTTTTACTGAACATTAGTTGTGTTATGCTAAAGTGGAAATAATACAAGGGGAATACAATAAAAGCCTTTATCTTTATTCATTTTTCATAAGTTGTACTGGACCAATTTTCAATATGCATGGGGGTTTTGAACTAGTGATGGGCAATTTGCGAACAATTTGTTCTTTTTAAGGAATCTTTTGAACCAATTCATGAACACGGACAAATCAAATGAGGGAAGCTCAGCGAGGGGTGCTAAAAGACATGTGTGTCCTGTTTCATGTTGTCATTTTGGTGTTACAAGTGCATGTGTAAGGCCTGTCAGAATCACCAGTCTTAACACATTTGATTCACAAACAAATCACTACCTGGGAACCAGTCTTGTTCATTTCATTTGCAAATGAATCGTTACAATTTGAACAATTCTCATCTGCTTGTGATTCAGTAACGAAACATCTTAATTATCCATTCTAAATATGCTGGCATGCTTTTGTGGATGGAAATGGGACAATTGTTTATGAGATACAGTGGAACCTCGAGATACAAGTTTAATTTGTTCCAGCACTGAGCTTCTCGTATCTAGAACAAACTTCCCCATTGAAAATAATGGAAATCCTGTTAATCTGTTCCGCACCCCCAAAAATATCAACATAATAATCAATTTTCCTAACAAATAACACTAATAATATATACAAGTGGAACCATGGTTTACGAGTGTTTTGCAAGACGAGCTAATTTTTTTAATTAATTTTGACTTGATAAAACGAGCGATGTCTTGCAATACAAGTAGTATGGATACACTTTGTCTGCCTCTCTTTCTCCTTATCTCTTTCACTCGTGCGCACGCCTCTCTCTCTCTCTCCTCTTGAATGCAATTGTCTCTTATTCTCCGTCTGCATGTCCGCGATATTTTTGGATACAATATTATAAAGCGAACAGCTACAGCGAAACAATGAAATCACAAGTGCAGAAACACGTAGATCCTCAAGCTACGGGAGAACAAGGAACACTGAGTGAGCTTGGGTGAATCCCCGAGTCGAGGCGGATTGGGAAACGCGTCACGCATAACCAAGGCCTGGCTAATGGCTCGTTACGCGAGCCAATGCTCGTATTTAGATCCAAATTTTTCGCTCATACTTCCCTCTTATCTTGAATTACTCGTATGCAGAGGTGATCGTATCTAGATGTTCCACTGTATATATAAATTAATAAATAATTATTTGTTACCTACTCACACGCGCACACACACATATACTGTATACATACCAAAATAATGTCTCTATATATAAAATCCAGCATCTGTTTATTTGTATGTCTGTCCACATTTTATGAAAGAACTACTTTTTTTCTATAATTTGCTTGAACATTCCAGTTGATTTTATGAACTCTATCATCGTGCTTTATCATAGTTCGCTTGCACTACCAATTTATTTGTGCAAATCGAAGAGAGAGGCAGTGGGCCGAGGCCCTCCTCACTCACGTTTCAGCCTCAGCGTGTATCTTACATCTACTTAGCTAGCGAATGAGAGAACTACTTAACGGATTTAGATCATTTTTTTTTCAAGAATTTGCTTGAACATTCTGGTTGATTTTGTGACTTCTCTCATTGCGCTATGTATCATAATAAGTTTGTAGTACCGATTTATTTCCGCAAATTGAAGAGAGAGGCAGCGGGCTGATGCCCTCCTCACTCACGTTTCAGCCTCGGCGTGTATCTTACATCTACTTAGCTAACGAATGAGAGAACTACTTAATGGATTTAGATCATTTTTTTTTCAAGGATTTGCTTGAACATTCTCGTTGATTTTGTGAACTCTTTCATCATGCTTATCATAGTTCATTTGTAGTACCGATTTATTTGCGCAAATTGAAGAGAGAGGCAGCGGGCTGAGGGACAGGGCCCTCCTCACTCACGTTTCAGCCTCGGCGTGTATCTTACCTCTACTTAGCTAGTGGATGAGAGAACTACTTAACGGATTTAGATCTTTTTTTTTTTCAAGAATTTGCTTGAACATTCTGGTTGATTTTGTGAATTTTCTCATTGTGCTGTGTATCATAGTTCATTTGCAGTACCGATTTATTTCCACAAATCGAAGAAAGAGGCAGCGGGCCGAGGCCCTCCTCACTCACGTTTCAGCCTTGGGATGTATCTTACATCTACTTAGCTAGCGAATGAGAGAACTACTTAACGGATTTAGATCTTTTTTTTTTTCAAGAATTTGCTTGAACATTCTGGTCGTTTTTAACCATAACAGTCTCCATAATACCAAAGAGGGACAAAACAATGGTAGACACAGAAACAAAGAGAAAAATTATTAACACATAGAAAATGGGCAAATGGACACAGAGTAAGTAGAGAATATCATTGAGGTTTCACAGCAGCAGAAATACAGGATGACACAGAAAAACGGGAACTTTTGAAATGCGTAGTGGCAGCCATGTACAGTTGGCAGCACTGCAGAACAGGGACATTGAGCTGTAAACAATCTTGCCATTTAGTAATTTAGTAATCAATTGAAAGGCAATCAATGGCAGCTGTGTGAGAATTGTTCGGTAACTGTGTCACCTCAAGATTCAGTGACATTCCCTGGCCCTCAAGGTCACCGGATTTGTCCGTTTGTGATTTTTTCTTGTGGGGCTATCTTAAGAGTCGGGTCTACACGACTCGGCCAAGGACACTGAATAAATTGAAACAACGAATTCAAGACGAAATTCATGGTATCCCAGCTGAGATGTTGCAGCGATCAATGGGGAACCTCAACAGCAGATTGGAAGAATGCATACATACAGGAGGACGCCATCTACAGGACGTATTTTTCAGACATTGATAATTTGGATTACTGTCTCTTAAAAGGCAAGTTGTAGTTGGTTCAACTGCTGTCAATAACATTTTTTGTTGGATTTCTTCTATTTTTATTGGGTTTTTCAAAAGTTCCCATTTTTCTGTGTCACCCTGTATCATGGTGGGTAAAATTAGAAGTTGAATTGTTATTGATTCTTGGACACCAGAAGAGACAGAGAAGCCGTGCTGTTTGGCCAATCAAGAAAGGCAGTCCTAAGCACATAGAACTCACACCCCTAGATCTGACTGAGAAGCCCCCCCAGTGACGACAACCACCATCATCTATACCTGAGGATTGCCTTCTGGATCCATCGTACCAGGGTCATCCTGAAATGAAAATAAGACCATGTTAGCCATTTTGGTCGTGTCCTGCTAGTTTATCCAACACAGAGCTTTGACCAGAAAACAAACTAATTTTCAAATGATATTATCAAGCAGTTATTCCAAAATGAATGGAAAAAAAATGTAACTATCTGTAAAGCCCATTTGATCCTTGATTTCCTTGTCATCCATCACAATATTCCATGTTCACCCTGCCCAGAGAGCAACTTGTCGGCCTCTACAGCTTCAGTGCTGTACATTACGAATGGAGAAACCGCCACGCCATTCCATTCATTTGGCTTTAGCGAGGATAGCATGAGGTCAAGTGAAGTCAATTTGTGTTAGTACAGGTCGTGCTCAGGAGCGGACTGGGTGTCAAAACCGGCCCAGGCATCCTTCAATGAGTGAGGTGACGAGTTTGGCCCACTTGGCCCATTTATAAAATGTGTGATGAGTAGGCAGCTCACTACTTGCCATGAGCCTATGATATGAACTCTATCTAAACTGTTGTCAAACTTAATCTGTACACTGTTGTTTAAACACAACTTAAAATTTGACGCCATGCTAAGAAATAAAATTTAATGAAAAATAAAAATGTAGTAACACGGCTTACATGTTATTAGAGCACATGTCAAATGTCAATGTCATGTCCACTTTTCTCCACCAACATCAACATGAACACCTTAAGATGTTCTTGCGTCATTGTGCTTCTCAGGTGGCTTTTGATTCTCTTCAATGCAGAGAATGATCTTTCACACTGCACTTGCGACACAGCCTTCTGAGCCCCACATTTTCTCCTCGTCTGTTTTGCTTCATCCATATTTGGAAAAAGACGCTGAATGGATGAAATGAACGACAATGATACGAGGTCAAATGAGGACGAGGTCATGAGTGGCTGTTAATAGAATTTTACTTCATTCAGTGCCAAAAAATTACCCATATAGGCAGTTAGGCTGCCTAAAGCAAAGTTTTTGATTACAGGTATGAAACAATTATTTTCAATTCAATAATCAAACTGCTCATTTACAATGAAATAAATTATAACTGAGGTTATAATGAAAACCTCACATGATTGAAATGTTCCATTAACTTAACGATAAACTAGAAATGTTCCGTCCTAATAGGAAAAATTCCTATGCTGTGCTTTATAACTTTAAATTCATCATACTAATAATCACAGCTGAAAACCACTAATTATCACTCACACCGACGACCAGAGAACAATAAAATGCAATAAAACATAATCTAAAGTAATTATTAGTACCGAAGAATTTAAATACTAGATATGAGATCAAATAAATTGCAATAATGTATATGCAAACCGAAACGTACCGGTATCGAAACAGAAATCGGCAAAAGGCATCATAACATGATGTACTTTAGGTCACATAACTCAGTTGAGGGTCATGAATGGAAAATGCCTACTGTGGAGATTTTGGGCACCATCCCATGACAAGCCACCAGGTCATGTACAGTGCGTCCAGAAAGTATTCACAGCGCATCACTTTTTCCACAATTTGTTATTTTACAGCCTTATTCCAAAAATTGATTAAATTCATTTTTGCCACAGAATTCTACACACAACACCCCATAATGACAAAGTGAAAAAAGTTTACTTGAGGTTTTTGCAAATTAATTAAAAATAAAAAAATGGAGAAAGCACATGTACATAAGTATTCACAGCCTTTGCCATGAAGCTCATCCTGTTTCCCCTGATCATCCTTGAGATGTTTCTGCAGCTTAATTGGAGTCCACCTGTGGTCAATTCAGTTGATTGGACATGATTTGGAAAGGCACACACCTGTCTATAGAAGGTCCCACAGTCGACATTTCATGTCAGAGCACAAACCAAGCATGAAGTCAAAGGAATTGTCTGTAGACCTCCGAGACAGGATTGTCTCGAGGCACAAATCTGGGGAAGGTTACAGAAAAATTTCTGCTGCTTTGATGGTCCCAATGAGCACAGTGGCCTCTATCATCCGTAAGTGGAAGAAGTTCGAAACCACCAGGAATATTCCTAGAGCTGGCCGGTCATCTAAACTGAGCGAATGAGGGATAAGGGCCTTAGTCAGGGAGGTAACCAAGAACCCGATGGTCACTCTGTCAGAGCTCCAGAGGTCCTCTGTGGAGAGAGGAGAACCTTCCAGAATGACAACCATCTCTGCAGCGATCCACCAATCAGGCCAGTATGGTAGAGTGGCCAGATGGAAGCCACCCCTTAGTAAAAGGCACATGGCAGCCCACCTGGAGTTTGCCAAAAGTCACCCGAAGGACTCTCAGACCATGAGAAATAAAATTCTCTGGTCTAAAGAGACAAAGATTGAACTCTTTGGTGTGAATGCCAGGCATCACGTTTGGAGGAAACCAGGCACCGCTCATCACCAGGCCAATACCATCTCTACAGTGAAGCATGGTGGTGGCAGCATCATGCTGTGGGGGGCAGGAACTGGGAGACATCCTGGATGAAAACCTGCTCCAGAGCACTGTTGACCTCAGACTGGGGCGACTGTTCATCTTTTACCAGGACAACGACCCTAAGCACACAGCCAAGATATCAAAGGAGTGGCTTCAGGACAATTCTGTGAATGTCCTTGAGTGGCCCAGCCAGAGCCCAGACTTGAATCCGATTGAACATCTCTGGAGAGATCTTAAAATGGCTGTGCAGCGACGCTTCCCATCCAAACTGATGGAGCTTGAGAGGTGCTGCAAAGAGGAATGGGCGAAACTGGCCAAGCATAGGTGTGCCAAGCTTGTGGCATCATATTCAGAAAGACTTGAGGCTGGAATTGCTGCCAAAGGTGCATCAACAAGGTATTGAGCAAAGGCTGTGAATACTTATGTATATGTGCTTTCTCAGCTTTTTTATTTTTAATAAATATGTAAAAATCTCAAGTAAACTTTTTTCACATTTTCATTATGGGGTGTTGTTTTAGAATTCTGAGGAGAAAAATGAATTTAATCCATTTTGGAATAAGGCTGTAACATAAAAAATGTGGAAAAAGTGATGAGCTGTGAATACTTTCCGGATGCACTGTAAGGACAAGCACCTACACCACTCATAAATTACTCTTAAGAATGTGGCAAAAAAACAGAATACCTGAGAAAAACTCATTCAGACACAGGGATGATGAGAGAACAGTATATACGCATTGGCCAGGCCAGGGCTTGAAGTGTTAGACACCGCACCCATTAGGCAGCAGCAGTAAGCAATGAGCTATCATGCTGAAAATATGGAAAGAATAAAATCTGAAGGCCACAAAGTGTAACATGGCATCTGAAAGGTGCAAGTCTTTCACCGTGAAATTAGTAGGATGACTTTGTGGCGCAGATGACTTTGTATCAGTTTAGGTCTGCAGACTTCTGAAAGGAACCATAGAGTATCCATAAAGCAGGAAGTCAAAGGGAGTGACAAGGAGCATGAAGAAGCCTGCCTTATGGCCGCATCACCAGGCACGAGGGTTTAGGTCTTCTCATCTTACAAACATTCAGCCAAATTGTAAAGAGAACCCAGCGACTGTCATGGTAGCCTCCATACAGAGCTGCCCACAGGACCAGAATGCCAAGCATTCTGATCGGTCTTTGCATCTGCCAATCCCATGCATGTGGTCTGGCCTCTGAAGCAGTTCCTCTTCCATTATTAAACAAGAAGAAGCTCTGAGAGCAAACGAGGTAAAGCAGAAATGAAGTTGTGACAGTAAAAGATCAGCAACTACTCAGCCACTTTAAAATGGTGATCCTCTGGTATTAGTGAACAGAATATCCAGGAAGGAATGCAGCCACGGTGACTCCCAGATTTATGCTCTTCATTCATGTACCCTCACTATTAATGGTACTATATCAAATGCAGGTTGACTTGCCACAGTGAACTGTTACTACTCACCTCCAGCTGTTTCTTACTATCTGTTAGGAGACATTAAACATATTATCATCAGTGTCCAACTGCACTTAACTTGTAGACTTTTAACCTTCATGAAGATGGTGGTGGTCTGCACCAACATACCTTTACTCTTCAGGACGTATGCTGTATAAATAAGGGCATGGCTGAGCATCAAAAGAAGAAGACCTAGTGCAATGGAAACCATGACTGGCAGTGTGCAGCTGCATCTCTCAGGTAAGGCTGAAATGAAAGGGAAATCAACATTCAGAACCTGGGGATGGAATATAGCACCTCTCACAGTACAGGACAATGCTAGTACAATACATTCATTCAAATGGTGTCCAGCCACTCCACGGGCTTTTTTTGTCTTTTAAATTAAAGATCTCTACTCTGAACTTAAGGAAAGTTGTCTGGTAAAGTGAGCTTTTGGAAAATCTGCTAGGGTTCCATGTTTGGGAGTTGGTGCAGTCAGGATGTGGGTTGTGCAGGTCTCATCTCAATCCTGGAATGTCAGATATCATCACACGGAAGGACTAAAGGTCTGAAAGACAACATAAAAATGGAGTCACCTCTGATGTTGGGGTCAGCATCCATTGTGGTATCTGAAAATAAGAGACACATTTACTACTTTTAGACCCAAAGAAGGACTGACAAACTCAGTAGTTTCTATCTATTTTATAGTACCTTTGTGGTGATGCCCTGAATTTGTACTCATTTTTATTGCTTTTGCGTTAGCTTACTTTTCTTAAAAGGACTGCTTGTGCTAAGATGGTGACATTGTGGTCCTTGTGGGTTTGTCTTCTTGTAGGCACAGCACCATGGCTGATGGTGAAGCTGCTTATCTGAATGATGGTCTGCCAGATCAAACCACCGTCTCTTCTGGCCTTGACACTGCTTCCATTGTCATGTCTTCTTCCAATTACAATTGTGCCCCTCTTAACTATCTATCTAGTATATAGTGCCTTTCCTTTTATACTGTATAGCACCTTTCACATGTTTCTCTCAGTTTACTGCGGCCTTTTCCATCCATCATATAGTGCCATGGATATCTACCTTTCACTCTGCAATAGAGTGGCTTTATAATCTCTTGCTGCATCGTACAGCAACTTTTCTATCGATTAAGTAATGCATTTCATATCTACCAATCAATCGCCCCAAAGACAGAGGAGATCGTTCCTCCCCAACACTATGCGACTCTTCAATTTCACCCTTTAGGGAGTGTGGGTAAACGTTAACATTATATAAAGTTATTATGCCTTGCATTCTCCACCCTGCATTTTTTAACTTGCGCTGCATTTTTATCACTATTTAATTAATATAATTTTTATCAGTATGCTGCTGCTTGAGTATGTGAATTTCCCCTTGGGATTAATAAAGTATCTATCTATCTATCTATCTATCTATCTATCTATCTATCTATCTATCTATCTATCTATCTATCTACTGTATCTATCTATCTATCTATCTATCTATCTATCTATCTATCTATCTATACCACATTATTTAAAGTGTAACTTAACTCCTGCTTGTCTTTTACTACACCTAATTGACTGAGGTTATAAACGTAGAAGGGAAGGTGAGGAGAAGTAATATGGTACAATACCTTATAAACAGTGGTAAGTCTGTGAGATTTGAGGGTTTCTGACAAAGGCTACATATTAATAATACAAAAGGGGAAAGTAGAGTAATATATTACCGTACCAAGACAAAACAGTGATGAAAGATATATAGCCTTGTTTGAGACACTAATTATCCATATAGCCAATTTAAGAATGAATGATTTAAACCATGAAAGGAACATCATCACCTTATGAAAGCTGAACCCCACCATCTTATCATAACATTTGACAAAACAGAAAGTGATGACTGTGTGACAGTGTGAACCTTGTTACTGCAATTTGATCTTCTTTCAGGACATATGTTTGTAAAGTGTTACTTTTTATCGTGCCGTGTACAGTAGATGCTTTTTGAGTTCTCATACTGTTTTCTTTACTTCCACAAGGGCAGATATCTCTGTGTCAGCAGAACCATGTGAATATTTTTCAAACTGAGATTTCATTTTATGTACATTCCTGTCTGTAGTTTTTCTTTATTGTTTTCTGATCTACTTAAGCAATTTATGATACTCCATTTGAATGTGTACTAGAACATGTAACACAAGTCATTTTGAGAGACTTTTTTCAATTTTCAAATAAAGCAAAACAAAAATAAAACGTTTTGGGCTGAGTACATAGCCCTGGGGGGAAACCAGTGCTCAGCATGATGGTGCTGGAGATGGCATTTCCGACATGGTATGTCTGGGGTCACCCTGTCAGGAGATCCAGGATCCTGTTGAACAGGGAAGTGTTGTAGTCTAGCAGACCCAACTCCCTTCTGAGCTTCTGAATAGTTTAAAGCAGTTTCCTTAAATAAGGTGCAGCATTCAAATGAGACACAAAGAGAGAGAGAGAGATTGAGAGCGTACGCTGACAACACATTGCTGCACCCACCACACGATGAACCGCCTGGATTGGGACCCAATTGCAGTGGGTGACACCAAACACAGCCCTGCACCAAAGCAAAACTGTCTGCATTCAGAAGGTGACACGATCAAACAGAAAACAGAGTGAGGCACAGTTCACAAACCTCACAAAACTGTCAACAATCACTCGTGATTACGTAACCCACATTAAATGCAATTACAAAAAAAAATGCAGTAGGAGGAGAGCAGATTAGGTGTGTCAAACTGACCTCCGGCTCCTATCAAGTGAGATCGGTGTAAAACAGGGGTGTTGAAATCCGGGGCCCGGAGGGCCGCAGTGGCTGCAGGTTTTCATTCTAACCCTTCTCCTAATCAGTGATCAGTTTTCACTGCTAATTAAATCCTTTACCCTTCATTTTAATAGCCCTGTGTTTAAGGATTCAGTGCTCTGAATTGATTCTTTTCTTTATGAAATGGCAGCCAAACAGAAATAAGACGTGAAACGAGCCCAACAGATGACCAACTAAATTGGAACATCAAACTCCAGCCAATTTCACTACAATCACTTTCTTAATGAGAAACTGGTACTTGCTGTTAATTAAACAGAGGACGTCAATTCCGGTTCTGGCCCCGAGGACGTCACTTCTGGCTCCTACCTGATGACATCATTTCCCGTCTGCCACATATATAACCACCATGTGTGAGATATTGTTTGTTCTTGTGCTATGTACTAAAATGTACCAACTTGAAGCACCTTTGCAACTATTTGGCAGCCAAATTCAAGTATACAGGTGACTGCCCCCAAACCACTTTCCTCTGTTTGCTGAATCATTTCACAATGGAGTAGTCGGCAGGAACCGGAAATGTCATCTTGATACTAGACCCGGAAGTGACGTCATCAAACCCAAGTGGAATTTCCCGTGACCGTTTTTTCCTCTGGCGAGGAATTACTGTCTTTTAGTCTCCCATGCGCACGTGAGTGACAATGAGTAGTCATGTCTGTGTGTGGATTAGTGGTGTGTGTGCAGAAATCCACATCCTGCTGCTCTGTAATGTCCTGTAAAACCTCATTAAATGGCTGCTGTGTGGAGTTCTCTGAATTCTCTACTAGCATTCTGACTAGAAATGTGCAGTGAACACCGAAATCCTTTACAGTCCTACAGTTCGTCCTTTAGCAGAGGGTGGGAATCAGTCCTGAATGGGACACTAGTACTCTACTGGGCACACTCACTCCAATTTAAAGTTGTAGGTAAGTTAGTATCAAATTACACTTAACATGACTAGAAATGCATTACAAGCAAGGATGGCCCAGATGTCATATTCATAACCCCTTTCAGAGCTCAGATGAAAGTTAAAATTTAAAAGAAACATCATAAATGAAACACAAGCCTTACCTTTCCGTTTAGGTTTACTAACGTTTCTAAATAAGATCTCGCCTGCTTGGTCTTTCGCCGCACAGTAATAGTAAAAGTTCTCGTCCTCCTCACTCGCATTCCTAATGACCAGCGTGCCCTCTGATGTCACTGAGACTCTGTCTGAGGTCCCGGGGTAGCGGAAGGCCGAGTCGTCTCCCGGTCCATAGGTGTGTAGAAGGGGCACTGGGACCTCTCCAGGGTGCTGCTGTCTGAACCAGTAGAGTTGGTAGGATTGGTGATTACAGGACACCGACAGATCTGAGCCAGAGGCCATTGGCACCTCAGGACAAATAACAGCAACAATCCAAAAGAGGAGGCAATCTGCAAAGAGAGAGAACTGAAAGCTTTATGACACACTGGTGAGGCCTCATCTGGAGTCCTGGGTGCAGTTTGGGTCTCCAGGCTACAAAAAGGACAAAGCAGCACAAGAAAAGGTCCAGAGAAGAACGACTAGGCTGATTGCAGGGGCTGAGTTATGAAGAAAGATTAAAAGAGCTGAGCCTTTATAGTTTAAGCAAGAGAAGATTAAGAGGAGACTTGAGTGAAGTGTTTAAAATTCTGAAGGTACAGTGGATGAAGATGGTAACTTTAAAATGAGTGCATCAAGAACATGGGGGCGCTGTTGGAAACTTGTTAAGGGGAAATTTCACACAAACGTTAAAAGTTTCTCTTTACACAAAGAATGGTAGACACTTAGAATAAACGACCAAGTAGTGTGGTAGACAATAAGACGTTAAGGACTTTTAAAACTGGACTTGATGTTTTTGTGGAAGAAATAAGTAGATAGGACTGGCAAGCTTTGTTGGGCTGAATGGCCTGTTCCTGTCGAGATTCTATTAATGTTCTAAAGAAATAAAAAGGAGTGCAAGGGACAGGAAATGAAGAATGAAAATTCCCACCAGCTCTTCTTTAAGGTATTCGTTGGTGTTCGTCTATCACTGTTACATAGTGACTTTCATACAGTATCTATTTATCTTTGTTATATACTGTTATCTGTATTTGTTGTATAATGCCTTTAATATCTACAGTATCTCTCATTATTATATAGTGCCTTTCAAATGTATCTATTAATACTGTATATTCTCATTTAACATGGTGCTGGAGAGTGGAGACATACTGCTTGATGGTCACTCATACAAGGAAGAACCTCACTGGACCCTGTACATCAAAAAATATGAATATTACGACTGCTAAGATTACTAAGGACCAAAACAGAATGTGAACCAAAGTATGGAATCCAACATTATTTACTTCTATGGCCTCATTTCACCCAGAAAGTGTACTTCAAAGTAGTGTTGGGGAACATTACTTAGCAGGGCCATCTTAACAGCATTATAGGCCACCAGCAAAGCAGTGCATTGGGGCCCCTACCTACACAACCATTCATAGGGATAAAAAGGTAAATGGTCGATGAAATATACATGTACTGTATATTTATTGTATTGGTACTTTCAACATAATCATTCAAAAACATGCAGTACAGAAAAGATGAATCAACACAAACATTTGAACAATAAAACATGAGCCTTGAAAAACACATAAAATTTCAACATATTAATGATACTCAATTGGTAAACCATACAGACGGTAGATGGCATAGCATGAAATCACTATGAACTATTTATTATGAATCAAGTGTTCAACACAAACATTTGTGAATTTTCTTTGCAAAGAATTGAGTTGAAGTTACGTTAACATGTCCACTTTTACGTTATGTAGTGGGCGAGATCCGAACACAGACGTGTACGTGAGGTGGCAGAGGTGATCGTGATACTAAATCAGAGTTGAATGCCAATGTCCACTTGTAACACAATAACAAATATTTATAGTTTAGTATAGCATTGTATTTATTTATTGACAGCAAGTCACAACATGGGTGGCACAGTGGCGCAGTGGTACCGCTGCTGCCTTGGTGTTAGGAGACCCGGGTACTCCAGTTTCCTCCCACAGTCCAAAGACATACAGGTTAGGTGCATTGGCAATTCTAAATTGTCCCTAGTGTATGCTTGGTGTGTGTGTGCCCTGCGTTGGGCTGGCGCCCTGCCCGGGGTTTGTTTCCTGTCTTGCGCCCTGTGTTGGCTGGGATTGGCTCCAGCAGACCCCTGTGACCCTGTAGTTAGGATATAGCGGGTTAGATGATGGATGGATGGATGGATGGATGGATGGATGGATGGATGGATGGAAGTCACAACATACATGTGATTAGCTTAGCATGGGGCCCTTATGCTCGTGGGGCCCGGGCAACTGCCCAGCATGCCTTTGCGTTAAGATGGCTCTGTTACTTTTTTAGTTAGTGATGTGTAATGTAACAAACTCTGTTAACAGTTAATGACTATAAAACCTAATGAGTTACAAACAATGTGCTACTTTTTCTGTTGTAAGAAGAACCGCACGTTTGACTAGCCAGCACTTGTTATTAAGTGCACGTCCCATGTGAACCTTTCTGAAACTGCTGTGAGGTAAATCACATGTATCCGCTTTGTACATCCCCGACCTGAGCCACCGATGATTTACTGTATATGAATGTCACCTCATCATGCTGTTTCAACATATTTATAACAAATAGCTGGATTAAAAGTAGAGGGGCACTTTATTAATATTGTTCTGTTACCAGACTGCATGCCGCGCACTCTTTTCTGGTTGGCTATGCGTTTGAGTTCTGCCCTGCATTGCCGTTCACTATGTTTGCTTCTTGCCTTACACCTCATGCTGCTGCTGTGATAAACTGGCCCATCTAAATTTACTATATAATAAATATATACCCAAAACTTTTATTTATTTATTTATTTTAATGGGGGGAGCAATTTTCTTTATCAACGTAGTTCTTTATTTATTTTTTATTTAACGCAGGTATTATTGCTTCAATAAAATAAGTATTGTGTTACATTAGTCGCCTACGAAGTAACCTGAGTTCACAACGCACGTTTCTTATAACATCTTAGCCCTAACATTGACTCTGAGTGCTTCACAACAACTTAAAGATAAATAGTAAAACTTTTGATCAGGTACTACAATTGCAAAGTGAACTGATAAACCTCATGAAATATATTAATGAAATGCATAGACGTCTAATTACACAATATGAAATACCATCCATCCATCCATTTTTCAACCCATTGAATCCGAACACAGGGTCACGGGGGTCTGCTGGAGCCAATCCCAGCCAACACAGGGCACAAGGCAGGGCAGGCAGGGCACCAACCCACCACAGGACACACACACCCACACACCAAGGACAAGTTAGAATCACCAATCCACCTAACCTGCATGTCTTTGGACTGTGGGAGGAAACTGCAGTACTCGGAGGAAACCCACGCAGACATGGGGAGAACATGCAAACTCCACACAGGGAGGACCCGGGAAGCGGACCGGAGTCTCCTAACTGCATGGCGGCAGTGCTACCACTGCGCAACCGTGCCGCCCACTATGAAATACAGTTATTTTTATTTTGTTTCAGTAATGTAGTTAGAATATTCTGAAGTGAACTAACTTTAAATGTTCTTCCTTCCTGAACAGAAATGACTCTTTTCATGTTATAATGATTAAACGTTCATTTCAGAATACCTCTTCTTGTGATGGTTTCTTTGCCGCTGATCAGGACCACCAGACGGCCCCTACAGCATTTCTATCAATCAATCAGTGTTTCCTGAATCTGTTCTTAGGAGGCCAAACGCCATCAGTGCTGCTTTTCTTGCACTCAGCATGCAAAAAATATGAATGCAGCAACAGTCACAGCAGCTTGTTTGAAAGGCAAAAAATAATCTCTGTACACTGTACATAAAATCCAACATCTGTCTGTCTATCCGCTTTTCATGAGAGAACTACTTAACGGATTTAAATCGTTTTTTTTCTATAAATTTCTAGAAATTGCTTGAGTACTCCGGTTGATTTTTTCTCATTGCGCTATGTATCATAGTTCGCTTGTGGTACTGATTTATTTGCGTGAATCCAATTGACACGCAGCGGGGCAGGGCCCTCCTCACTAACACGTCTGCCTCGGGGCGTGTACCTGGCCTCTGATTAGCTAGCGAATAAGAGAACTACTTAACGGAACATTCCTGGTGATTTTTCGACTTTTCTCATCGCGCTAAGAATCAGAGATCACTTACAGGAGCGATGTAAATTCCTGCTAATCCCAGACAGAGGCCAAAGGGAGTGGGAAGCGTGATGTCAGGAGTGGGAAGCCCATAGACATAGAATTACTAGACGCCGCATGACCAGCAGCTTGTACGTCAACGTCGCCGCCATATTGTGAGTGGCACTGCTGTGGAGTGAAGTAATGGATAAAGATGCCTCAAGAATTTGCTGCTTAGGATTGTACAAACCACTGTACACTCCAAACGAGATCCCAGGGGATTACATTTCATAGGTAAGGCTGAACAATTGTTTTGGTAATATTTGGCCATTAGAAAAATCCCGTTTTATAATCTTAACTTTAGCTACGTCAGGCTAAGCTAGCAAAGCTATGCATTTATGTGCTCAAGTGAGCCTCCAAACAACGTTTTGGCTAAATGTATTTAGACCCTAACTATGTAGATTGTTGCTAGCTGTTAACATTTCTCAAACTTTGAAGGTTTCCCAAAAAAATCCACCTCAGGAAGCAGTGGGAGGTCAGGTAGCCCTTAGATAGGATTTTGAGAAAGCTGTCCTGTGACGTGTGCCATGCTAGTTTGGTAAGAGATGCTGTACCGGCATCATATGATCAAAGCTACCACTCGCTCACATTAAAAAACAAAGGAGGTTTGATGATTCGTTCTGAGGGCCCAGTCAAGGTGGTCAAAGTAGCTGAGCGTGTTATCCGACAGTCGACATTAGGGCAAGCTGTCAGTGTATCTTTGATCAGTCAGTTTGTTCGGGCTGAGATTGGTTCAGATGATGAGTTTTTTCTCAAGGAGCACATCGAGGAAACACAGTTTGAAATTGACAACCATCATTTTATGCTCATGTCTTTAGTTGTGTCTGTCTTTCACAAACTAAGGCTGCACCATATTGCCAGACAGAATACTCTCAAATCACAAGATCAGAGTGAGCGAGAGGAGTGTCAGTCTGGAGGAGATCAGTGAGGTTGTGAAGAGCTTTAAATGTTCAGAGCGGTATTTAGTATTGTATTCTGTAGTTAACAGGGAGCCAGTGAAGCTGAGAGAGAGTAGGTATAATATGTTCAGTGGATTTAGAACAGGAGGTTATTATCCTGGCAGCAGGATTTTGAAGAAGTTGTAAGCGATGGATATGTTTTGTGGGATGCCAGATAGAATAGCATTACAGTAATCTATACGTGAGGTGACTCGGGCATTAACCGATACTTCAGTACTGTGTTCCGTAAGAACAGGGTGATGGAAGAAGGCAATCCAAGAAATGTTACTTATATGGGAGGAATTATTTATTATTTAATAATTGCCATTATTAGTGTATAAATGGATATATAATTGCATGTAAACGATTCGCCAAAATCTGTTGTATGTAAACGATACTGTTTTAAACGTTATTGTTTTTTCATCAGAAAACTCGGTTTCACACATCTACCTGTATTAGTTTAAATGGCACTTTTGCCACTCGCAATATGGCAGACGCGCTGACTTTTCATGTCAACTGGGAAACACTGTGAATGCGGCGTCTATCTATATATGTCTATGGGGAAGCCGGGCAGGGCCCTCCTCACTCATGCATCAGCTTCCGTTCGAGTCGGTCTAGCCCAGTGTTTCCCAAACTCGGTCCTGGGGACCCCCTGTGGCTGCAGGTTTTTGCTCCAACTAGATTCCTAATCAGTGACAACACCTGATGGCAGTGAGCTCATTTAATTAGCTGGTATTATTTTTTATTTTATTTTACATTTAGAAAAGCATAGTAGCATGATTCATTCCATTTATACGACATTTAGAAATACAAATATTTCTGCTTTTGCTATAGACTGAAATGCTTAACTCTCTTTTGTTGATTTCATTATATTTTGCCCTTTCTCTGTGCAGTTTTTCCTCCTTCGTTGTATCTTAATAATGACAATTTAAAATGAGTACAGCAGACAACACAGAATAAACAAAGGCTGCAACTACTTTAGAGTCATATCCACTAATTAGTAAAAAATGGATTAATTAAACAATTAGAACACCTGGAAAAGTAAAATGAAAATCAAGATGAAAATACTGTTAAAAAGAAAAAAAAAATAAACATTATTCCCACATAACTGCTTGGTACATTTTATATATATTTAGCAAATTTAGTTTTCTAATTTCTATATTGTTCCCTAAACACAGAACTTGGTAAATATCAGTTCACTTAATTAGTCCAGGAGTTCAATTAAAAACAGAAGCTGGTGGGAACAAAAACCTGCAGCCACAGGGGGTCCCCAGGACCGAGTTTGGGAAACACTGCTCTAACCTCCGCTTATCTAGCGATACCTGTTTGTTTATTAATCTTTAAAGTTTGTCCTGTTTCACTATTTCACGGGCGGAGCCGCAGGGGACGGCTAGTTTAGTATATAACTGAAGATTATTACATAAGAATAAATAATTGAAATAAGATTATTGAACACATAATGCTCTTTGAAGACTAATGGATGATGTGGTGTCTGAGCACAGAACCCCAGAATGCAAATGTTCATTTTGTGATTGGTCTGAAAAGTGGAATGGAAACTTTTTTTTTTATGTACAATGCATCCTGGGTGCTTATCGTGGTGAAGAAATAAGAAAATGGAAGAGTAAGCATCTCTGAGGTCTGAGAGAAATAAATGTTTATTTTTGTTACCTAAACGCTGTGCGTGTTTTTGGCATAAAAAACTGTCTTGGTGAGTAAGGAAAGACAGAACAGATGATATATTGGAAATGCTCGGGCTGATTAAGTGCTTTTCAAGGTGTTGAAGAAGTCACCAGCATTGATTAGGTGCCGTGCCCACATAGTGGTGCCCATGAAGATGCCACAAAGGCACACTTTTATGCTGAATGCCAGCAGCTGGTGATTCCAGGTGATATGGGACGGCTCTGGTAAAGGGCTGCAGTCTCAAAACAAAGAGGCTGAGATTCACATCCCAGGTGCTGCCTGTGTGGCGTTTGCATGTTCTTCTTGTGTCCGTGTGGGTTTCCTCCATGGTACTCTGATTCCCTCCCTCAGTCCAAAGACATGCCAGTTAGGTGGATTGAAGATGACCCATCTCAATAGACTCTGGCTGTGTGTGTGTGTGTGTGAGTAAGAGTTCACCCTGGCACACTGCCCTCGTGTTGTTCCTGTCTTGTACCTGATGGTTACTGGAATGGCATCCAGCATCCCATTCCTGAACTAGCACGGTGGATGGATGTGTGGATTGATGGATGGCGTTGTCTGGTTAAAGATCTGGTTATCTACCTGGCTTTCCAGTACACAGTCACTTTATCTCAAAATTAACATCATGTGCCCTCCAAAAAGTCCCAAGTATTGCACGTAAAGTCTTAAAAAATGTGAATAGTTTTGTAAGGCAGCTATGCTAACCACTATAAGAAACCAAAAAAAGAGGCCAATTTAAGTCTCTTACAGCAGATGAAAAATGTGTAAATTAAAGTTGGATTTTCAGTTGGTGGTCTGATGCTTGTATGTCAGGAAGAAGCAACTTTACTTCCAAACGTGGAAAGGAATGAGTGAAAAAAAATACATAAAATGTGCTCTGAATATAATTTGGAATGACAGTCAGATAGCAAAGATAGCAGACCTTTGCTGTGGTTATGGACGTGTTGAGCTGTGGGATTAAAGACCAATCCCCCCGGTGCAGGCTTTGTGTTGCGTAACACCACAGGTACTCAGTAATTACATTTAACGTACTTGAGACAAAATAAAACGATGAAATTACATTTCCGAACACATAAGTAAGTTTAACGGTGCGTCGTTGCACAAACTACAGTCTCGTTATTCGCTGCGTTATTTCATTTCGTAAACGGAGGGATTTTCCATTCGCACGCTATTAAGTCTCACCGCCTGTTTTGAACCACAACCAAGCAGGATGGATAAAAACCGAATATTTATCAATGACCGTTTCAACTACTCGTCACTACCGTTCTTTATGAAAGCCTTTAGTTTTATCAGTCAAAATATAAAATTCGTTCGAAATCAAATTAAACAAACTGACAAAAGACGACCGAGAAATAAACGATCAGGGTAACAGACAAGTCGAGTAACATTGAAATCCAGGGGTCTGATGCCCACTCAACTTACAGTAAACTACGAGCAGCTCCATGCAGGAATTGCCATGCAGCCTCACACCTTCATCAGAAATTCCTTTCACTTGATTATTATAGCGGCTCATTAAGCTCTGGACTTAATAATACCAGAAATGAAATTAAAAAAGCAGTTGAGTCAAGCAGATCATTGCGGTCAAAGCGACTCAAACATACGGCTTAGGGAACGGAAGCGCCTGCGAGCCACTGAGACCAAGATGGGTCCTTGATTAGAATGACGCTGGAGGGGTGGTGGGTGGTGTTTGGGGGGGTGGGGGGATTTTTGTGTCACACCTTGTTCTAACTATTTAGAGCACAGAACCCAGCTATATCCGGTGTAATTTATAAATCATAAAAATAACATAACTGAAAAGAAAAAAATTGTACAGTGCATCCGGAAAGTATTCACAGCGCATCACCTTTTCCACGTTTCGTTATGTTACAGC
The DNA here is from genome assembly GCF_016835505.1 of Polypterus senegalus. NCBI lineage: Eukaryota > Metazoa > Chordata > Cladistia > Polypteriformes > Polypteridae > Polypterus > Polypterus senegalus. Next base: position 309,353,587 of record NC_053154.1, on the reverse strand, counting down.
CTTATTCCAAAATGGATTAAATTCATTTTTTTCCTCAGAATTCTACACACAACACCACATAATGACAACGTGAAAAAAGTTTACTTGAGGTTTTTGCAAATTTATTAAAAATAAAAAAACTGAGAAATCACACATACATAAGTATTCACAGCCTTTGCTCAATACTTTGTCGATGCACCTTTGGCAGCAATTCCAGCCTCAAGTCTTTTTGAATTTGATGCCACAAGCTTGGCACACCTATCCTTGGCCAGTTTCGCCCATTCCTCTTTGCAGCACCTCTCAAGCTCCATCAGGTTGGATGGGAAGCGTCGGTGCACAGCCATTTTAAGATCTCTCCAGAGATGTTCAATCGGATTAAAGTCTGGGCTCTGGCTGGGCCACTCAAGGACATTCACAGAGTTGTCCTGAAGCCACTCCTTTGATATCTTGGCTGTGCAGCTTAGGGTCGTTGTCCTGCTGAAAGATGAACCGTCGCCCCAGTCTGAGGTCAAGAGTGCTCTGGAGCAGGTTTTCATCCAGGATGTCTCTGTACATTGCTGCAGTCATCTTTCCCTTTATCCTGACTAGTCTCCCAGTTCCATCCCCACAGCATGATGCTGCCACCACCATGCTTCATTGTAAGGATGGTATTGGCCTGGTGATGAGCGGTGCCTGGTTTCCTCCAAACGTGGTGCCTGGCATTCACACCAAAGAGTTCAATCTTTGTCTCATCAGACCAGAGAATTTTGTTTCTCATGGTCTGTAAGTCCTTCAGGTGTCTTTTGTGAAACTCCAGGCGGGCTGCCATGTGCCTTTTACTAAGGAGTGGCTTCCGTCTGGCCACTCTACCATACAGGCCTGATTGGTGGATTGCTGCAGAGATGGTTGTCCTTCTGGAAGGTTCTCCTCTCTCCACAGAGGACCTCTGGAGCTCTGACAGAGTGACCGTTGGGTTCTTGGTCACCTCCCTGACTAAGGCCCTTTTCCATTCCATTCCCTTCTTCCACTTACGGATGATGGAGGCCACTGCGCTCATTGGGACCTTCAAATCAGCAGAAACTTTTCTGTAACCTTCCACAGATTTGTGCCTCAAGACAAACCTGTCTCAGAGGTCTACAGACAATTCCTTTGACTTCATGCTTGGTTTGTGGTCTGACATGAACTGTCAACTGTGGGACCTTCTATAGACAGGTGTGTGCCTTTCCAAATCATGTCCAATCAACTGAATTTACCACAGGTGGACTCCAATGAAGCTGCAGAAACATCTCAAGGATGATCAGGGGAAACAGGATGGACCTGAGCTCAATTTGGAGCTTCATGACAAAGACTGTGAATACTTATGTACATGGGATTTCTCAGTTTTTTTTTATTTTTAATAAAATTGCAAAAACCTCAAGTAAACTTTTTTCATGTTGTCATTATGGGGTGTTGTGCGTAGAATTCTGAGGAAAAAATGAATTTAATCCATTTTGGAATAAGGCTGTAACATAACAAAATGTGGAAAAAGTGATGCGCTGTGAATGCTTTCTGGATGCACTGCATAAAGTTTATAAGACATTTAACAACCTATATGCAGAAGAGGGAGCAACAACTAAAGTAATTTCTCCAGGCTAAAACAGAAAATAAAATAAAACCTCAAGTTTATTCTAAACAAATCAAATATAAGAAAATTATGTCTTTCTAGCCCCTTATAAGAAGCCAGGGTTATAGATATCCACCCGCTCCTGTCACAGGCACAAGCAAGTGGCTTTTCAGTTATATGGTTAAAATCACAAGCCCCGGCACATGCTGCGTTTCACTTACCAGGGAAGTCGGATGTCTGAGCTGCGAATGACGTCCCACCCAACTCTCCAGTAATATGGTAAACCGATAAGGACGCGTCCAGTATTGTGTGTCTGACTGATTTAATGAGATACAGAAGTACTAAGAAGCAGTTTAATATTATCGCTTTCAATAATGTTTGCTGTGTATACCTCCATTTAGGATTGACGTCATGATCCGAAGTTGGACAAAACTGGGCTTAGCAAACCAGCCCAGATTTTCTGACTTGGAAATCTGACTTATGTGAGGGAGCATACCAGTTGAAAAGTCCCACTTCAAATAGAACACAACATTAGTCCTCGTCACATACAGTCCAAACCAATGGCTCTTTGGGCACAATTGAAACCATACGCCCCAAAGCCAGTGGCTCTTCTGGCAATGGTTGAAACCATAAACCCTGACTAAGTCCTTGCCACGCATAGAAGAATCACCCCCTTCGAAATATTCACATTTTGTTGCTTTGCAGCCTGAAATAAAGTCACATACAAAAAAAATATTCTCCAGCTGCATTTACTCAACAGCCAAGTCAAAAATATTAATAAATTAAATCACTAAGATGATTGAAGGGTCACCTCCATGACAGTACTTTGGGGAACCCCCTTTTGTTTTGATTCCAGCCATGAGTCTGTTAGGATTCTTCTCTACCAACTTTGCCCACCTAGACTGTATGATATTTGCCCGCTCGTCTTTACAGAACTGCTCAAGGTCAGTCAGATTGGACGGTGACCGCTGTTGGACAACAGCTTCAAGTCACGCCATGGATTTTCAGTCGGCTTTAAGTTTGGGCTCTGACAAGGCCGCACAAAGACCTTTTTCTCCTTCAGCCACTGTGTGGTCAACTTTGCTGTGTGCTTCGGGTCATCGTCATGTTGGAAGGTGAATCTTCTTCCCATTGACAGCAGTCTGGAAGAGAGCAGAAGGTTTTCCTCAAGAATTTGACACTGTTTTGCTCCATTATTTTTCCTTCTGTCTTAACAGGAGTCCCAGTCCCTGCTGCAGAGGATCCCCCATAACAGGATGCTTACCCCTCCATGCTTTACTGTAGGCCTGAGGTGTTCTTTGGATGGCAAATTGTATTAGAAGTGAAGACAAATGGTTTGATTTTGGTCTCATCTGACCATAACACCTTTTTCCATTTGGGCCTCAGAATCTTTAAGGTGTGTTTTTGGCAGAGCTGAACTTGATGTGGCTTTTACCTTGCAAGCCACATTTGTGCAGTATCAGTGATATCGTTGTCACCTGCACACAATGGCCACTCTTTGCCAGAAATTCCTGTAACTGCTTCAAAGTTGCCATCGGCCCCTTGGTAGCCTCTCTGACCAGTTTGCTCCTCACTCTTCCATACAATTTGGATGGTCTGGGGAAGGTCCTAGTAGTACTTAACACTTTCCACTTCTTGATTGTGGATTTTACTGAACTCCTAGGAATTGATAAAGCCTTTGAAATTTTTTTGTTCCATCTCCTGATTTGTGCCGGTCCACAACTTTATCCCTGAGATCTTCTCACAATGCCTGGTCACCCATAGTTGATTGTTTTCTTTCAGTTGCCTTTCCAATCACTAGAATATGCCAGGAGTAGCTGAATTAATCCGAAGGGTTTTTAAACCATCTCAATGATTCTTTCTTTCTTTCTTTCTTTCTTTCTTTCTTTCTTTCTTTCTTTCTTTCTTTCTTTCTTTCTTTCTTTCTTTCTTTCTTTCTTTCTTTCTTTCTTTCTTTCTTTCTTTCTTTCTTTCTGTTCTTCAATTAAGATGACAGTGTAAGTCAATGTGAGGTCAAAAGACCTGGCTGTGATGTTCATGAAAATTTGAATTGCAAAATGTCCATTCTGCGTAAATGATGTGTTACATCCCGACAACAGGACTGCCGTTATATAGGAGAGCTGATAGAGAAGAGCCATAGGAAGTGAAGACTGCATAGTACTGGAATCAACAAATCTGCCTAATGACACCAGTGGAAGCACAACGAGGCTGCACAGCATCCATGAGTCAGCCATTACTATCCCTAAAATATGAGCTGATTAGGCGAACCTGCACCGATGATGGAGCATCACGGGACAGTTTGTATTGCAGTGTGACAAATGAGCCTGCAGGCTTTGTGTATCTTATACATTTTCAAAAACTGTTCACTATTCCTACTAAAGCCAGACTACACATTTGAATTGACTTTAACTTGAATGGTTCTACAATGTTAACTATAGTTTTTTTTTGTTTGTTTTTTTAATACTCTTAATTGACTTCCTACACCTTGGGTATTTTCTTTTTGGTCTGAAAGACCCAGAGATGTGTGGTCAGGGGAGGCTCATGAATAGTAAAAAAAAAAAAATAATAAACTAATAATGATAACATAAAATAAATTTGTCCACTGGTCTGTACTATAAATTTGTTTACTGTATGATTCCAATAATTTTTGATCATTTTTATATTCAAAATTGCTGATTTGGTGTATTTCCTGTTCAAATATAGGGGAGAAACGTGAGGTGCAGCAGCGATGATCCTCACCTCCCCTTGATGCGTTCAATTGGCCCGTGCCTGTCGCTGTCTCTCTGTATGTCACCAATATAATGTTTGCAGACAGGCTTATTATACACCCTGACTTTCCACAGTCTGGCTAATATCTTTAATGAATGTGTGTGACATATTTAGTCTTGCTGATCAGACACAAAACCGCAGTGAAAAGGCACATGGTGACTTAAACAGACAGTAATATGTCGCACCGAAGGGGCGCATGTGAGCCCAACAGGTGCTCATTGCTGCTGTTCTTCTACGCATAGGTGCAAATAAGTTAGCAATATCAGAAAGTCAAGTGCACTGTAGCGGGCTGTTTATTTTTAGTTTTTGTTCTGACTGACTTACTACTTATGGTTTACAAAGCCTTCAATAATCTGCTCCATCTTATATCTCAAAATGTCTGTCACCTGACACTCCAGATCGTAACCTTAGATCTTCAAATGAGTGTCTGCTTATTATTCCAAGAGCTAAACTTAACAGAAGTGGTGTGGCGGCCTTCTGCTATTATGGACCTAAAATCTGGAATAGCTGACCAATAGGAATTCGCCAGGCTAATACAGTGGAGAACTTTAAAAAAACTGCTGAAAACTCATTACTTTAATATGGCCTTGTCATAACTTCATTTTAGTTTAATCCCAATGCTCTGTATATTCAATTAATCATCATTATCATTCCTGGTGGCTCCATAATCCGTACTAACCCTTACTTTCTCTTCTGTTCTTTTTCCTGTTTTCTGTGGTGGCGACCTGCACCACCACCACCTGATCAAAGCACCATGATGTTCCTACATTGATGGATTAAAGCCCATGGCCATCATCGTCAAGTTCTTCCATGAGAACCCTGAACACATTGAGGACTGATTGAGGTCATTGATGTTAAGTAGAATGTCTAGAGGGGGCTGGGTGGTCTTGTGGCCTCAGAACCCCTGCAGATTTTATTTGTTTTTCTCCAGCTATCTTGAGTTTTTTTTTTTTTTGTTTTGTTTTTTTCTGTCCTCCCTGGCCGATCGGACCTTACTTTTATTCTATGTTAATTAGTATTCCCTAATTCTATTTTCTTATTTATTTTGTCTTTTTTCTCTTTCTTCATCACGTAAAGTACTTTGAGCTACATCGTTTGTATGAAAATTTAAGAGGTTTACCAAAAATATTGTATGAGCCGTATAGGAATGACAGACATTTATTTGCATTACAAAGGTTTCTCAAAAGTATTTGGGCATTCGACTGACAAGCTGTTCCATAACCAAGTGTGTGCAGGTCCCTCATTATTTCATTAACTATTAAGCAGGTAGAAGGTTTGCAGTTGATTCCAAGTGTGAAATTTGCATTTGGAAGCTGTCACTATAAACTCTCAATATGAGGTCCAAAGTGCCGTCCATGCAAGTAAAAACAGGCCATCATTGAACTGAGACTGAAAAGGAAAGTGAGGTACCAACATTAGCTGATTGGTCCCCACTTGATCGTGGTGCTGAACACATTGGTGTAGCTGAATGCAACGTTTGCTGGGAAGACCACCACTTATGACAACAAGAGGTGCAAACCAGATTGCGTCACACTGCACCTGTCACTGCCGCTCACCTGCCCTGCTGGCCATTGAGCCACCCAGAGACACAGAAGATGACCTGAGAGCAGCCACGGCACACAGCAACAGATGTTTTATGTGGATTTATGCATGAAACCATTGATTTTCATAAAGCTGAGTTTTTTGGCAAACATATTCACCTCTCAAAGAGTTAAAAGAAAGCCACAGTTGGCAGCTTTTCTCAAGTGACAGTTAGAAGGATGGGACAGAGCCACTTTACAGTTCAACATCAGACAAACCAGAGGCTAACATTAAAGCTGACAGGCTGAAGGTGAATGACTATGATGGAGGAATAAGACCAGTAGAAACCCAGCGGTATCAAGAGAGACGTGAAGATTATTACACATCATCTCCAGGAAGTGAACACTTCTGAAATAGGCCCACAATGCCATCAACCTTAACGTCCACTGGTCCAAGCCACCCATTCATTAGCTTTTTACTAACTCCAGGAACTTTGTTTTCAGAAACCAATGATTTCTGACATGATGTAGGTCCTGGCCCTGGCCCTGGCCCACCACACAACAGAAACTGTAACCTTTATGCAAAACATATGATGAGCAAATTAGAGTGAAGTGAGGTGCATTCTAGGGGTTGTCACAGGGGACACCGACACATCATTGCTTTGAAGCAATTGCAAATTCTCAGGGATGATTATTGCTTCAATGCGGTGCATGTCACGCCGCGCCGTGCCATGGAGGGGACTATGAAGAGTACTGTGGATCAAAGTGTGGCACAATCAGACATTTACGGAGGACAACACCAACTTAAAGCTTTGAAGTAATCGCATGTTCACAGGGGAGATTATTGCTCTGATGTGGTGTGTATGACGCACTACACCAGAAGGGCAGCTATCAAGAGTGATTTGGAGAGAAGTACAACACAATTGGGAGTTTGTGGGGAGACCACCTCACTTCATTGCTTTGAAATGATCATTGACTTTACAGGGGGAGATTATTGCTTCAATGTGGTCCACCAGGGAGGTGGTGATGAAGAGTGATGCAGTGTGAAGTACAGTGCTCCATCTTCAACAATAACTCTTCTCCAAATAGAGATTTGATAAGATGGTGGCAAAATTCATTGCCTGAGCCAAACCCATAAGTTACTGATTGAACAAAAAATACACACCCTGGAGTGGGAGTTAATAAAAGTATCAGGAACTGCAAATGGCCGAAGTTCCTGTTTTGGAAATGCTGCAAATGTATTCAGCTCCTGGTTCCTGAGAAAAGCACCCGTTGTTGCCAACTTCTGGCCGGGTGGCCATTAAATGAAGAAATAAAACACACAAGATGACAAATTAACACACAAAGCTATAAGTGATAATTACAAAGGAGTCAAACTTTATTGAAACATAAACTGTGGGATGTCAACAGATCTTTTCAGAGCTCATCATCTCCCATAGTTAGGGAGTTGGTGACAAAGCCATCATTCGCTGCTGCTCCCATTAAGACACAGACGTGAGTTGGTCAGGAGGCACTTGGTTGCAGAGTTTGGGGTTTTTCAATACATATTTATTGCACATTTAGACATGTTGAGTTTCAGAGTGTTATCAAAAATCCAAAAAAATGAATCACTAAATGCAAGGGCTGGGTCCCTGCTTTCCATAAAGTGAATTCCCTTTAAATTTTTAAAAAAGGCATGCTGTAAAACAAGGCACCTCTCCGCCCATAGACTTAATCGGGTGCCGGACCCTAAAAGCCGTTCTCCAATATTAAGTGATGCTGAACCGCACCTACAACAAGAGGCATTTGTCATGACTCCTCATTAGATTTTATGGCTACTCTGGTCGGACATTCGCTGGTTCAAGGCAGCCAATTTGAAGTTTTTTCAAGGATGGACATGAGAATATTTACTTTGCCAATCTACAGTTTGTGGACTTTGGGGGTTTTCTACGATTCCAGACATATGTGGGAATCTAAAACCTGAGGAGTTTTATCATGTCTGGCTGATGTGATGAGTTGAGCAGCAGTTACAAGGCACACAGATCCATTAGTGCTAAGCACAATGCACTGATATCTGATTAACGTCTTATCTGGAGAACTTAATGCTGCATGGTGTAGATCAGAATGGCTCCATAGCAGAGAACGGCTATTAGGACTTCACATAAACTTTCTGCTAGAGGTGCCCTAAGGACATGTTTAACAATGGCACACCAGACGGCGGTACCGGCTTATGACACTATGTCCTCTAGATGTCTAAACTGGACCTTGAAATAAAACCCAAACCCATTGTGCTCAACCAGTGCAACCCTTAACCTCAAGAGCCATATTTCTGACATGCAGTCGATGGTGAAGGTCCAGGGACATCAAGCTCTTCAGCATTCACCGGGAGAGGTTTCTCAAATGCCTTCTCATCTTTTCCTTTACCTGTAAGCAGAAATATATGAGATTAACAATAAAGTGAACTTCTAAATGACACATCATCCATTCATCCATCCATTTTTTGAAACTCTCTTTATGCTGAGCAGGGTTGTGGGGGGCGTTTACACTCCATCCCAGAAAGCATAGCGCACAAGGAAGGAACAATCCCTACAAGGGTGAGCACAAACACCTAAGCACACATATCAGGGACCAAAATTTAACAAGGACAAACCACCTAAACCTGCAGGTCTTTAGACTGTGCGAGGAAAACGGAGCACCTCAAGGAAACCCACTCAAACATGGAAACCGCACACACATTACATTTTTGTGTAACTTGGCTGAAGAACAAGAAGCCTATATTCAATTTAGAGAAAACAATGCTGCCTGAATTTACCAAATTGTTAGGGTTGTCATCAGAAAAGGCATCCACTCATAAAAATCACACCAAAATGTATGGACAACTAGTACATGAAAAGTCTATTCAAAAATAGAGACCCCATAGATGAATGGGAATAGCTAAGTAAGTAGACGAAGATGAGGTTAATATCATACTGAAATGGTAAGCAGGCCAATCAGAAATTACCTTTAAATGGCCACAGCTTGCATTGTATTTTCCTAAAACCCCTGGGACTGTCATGTCATATAATGTGACACCTCCAATGACTCAATCGTAAAACTCTGTGTCTCACTACAGCAAATTCAAACAGACTTAATTTTTATTGTAGCGAGTCACTGGCCGTTGGGTTGCACTTTTCTATGAGATAGAGAGATAATAGCCAATATATGGAAAACCATAAGAACATTGCATACAGTACTTGCTAATAGTGAGGGACAATGGTAATGACTGCAAGGAAATGAATATTATAGATCGGGCAAGTGGAAGAGAGGTTAGTCAAATTTTGGAACCAGCACAGACATCTGATTGTTCACAAACTGAAGGGCTGAAATTAGAACTTCAACTAAACTGAACATGTAGAGAACATCTATTGGTTAACTACAGAAGTTCATGCTGATCATAACAAAGTGATCTACACAGTAGTCGAGGGTTGTGAGACAATCATGTAATCACTCAGTCCATGCAACTCCTACTAAGCCACATGAGCCAACAAAGTGCAGCAGCTATAATGACATCAATGTAAATCACAGGGTATATGAGAGCATGACGGCAACCATTAAGAAGGATATTAGGGAGGCTAAAAGACAGTTGGAGAGTGTGAAAGAAAAAATTAACTGCTTTGCAAGCTACTTGGGGTTAATAGCTGACAAAGCCATTTTGATATAATGGTACGTTATTCACACAGGCTTCTTACATAAGATAGGGAGCAGTAAGCTGACCGAGGGCAATTTCCAGTTTCTTAAGGAATGCATCTATTTGACACAGGAAAGATGACCTTTCCTTCTTTAGGGTCTATCTGACAAGTAAAAAAAAAAAAAGAACAGATGGCCTATTAGTGTAAAAAAATAAAATGCTTAAGTAAACGATATTATGCTTTTTGATTAAGTAAGGGGAAGGGGGAGGAAGAAGAAATTATAAAAAGCCAATCGAAAAATGTGACTTTGCTCTTCTGCTAATCTAATTGATTGACCTAATTGATTTTTCCTCAGGGGTTTACTTCCACAAGATGAACATAGCAGATAAGGCAGAAGATGACCTTAAGAGATTTTTTCAGTATTTTAGCAGTAAAAGAACAGTTAAGGAGGAGGTCAAGTGCATCAGAAATAGTAAAGGGGAATTAAAAGATACAGACAGTGAAATGGCGGATATCCTAAATTTACATTTTTCTGAGGTGTTCACAAGTGAGCAAGTGGATAACCTCAGAGCAGTAACAGGGACTACTAAGGAGGTACTGAGGGATTTGGAAATTGTAGAGAGAGAAGTGCTGCTCAGATTAAATAAGATGAAATCAAACAAATCACCAGGCAAACATAATATTTATGTTTCGTGTTCTTAAGGAGGCTAGTGAGTTCATATATAAACCCTTGACACATATTTTTAGGAAGTCACTGAGCACTGGAGAGATTCTGAAGGCCTGGAAAATGGCAAATATCATCCCATTATATGAAAATGGTGACAGGGCAGAGCCAAGTAACTATAGGCCAGTAAGCTTAACGTGCATCACAGGAAAATTAATGGAATGAATTATTAAGGATAAGCTTGAGCAACACATGGCAAGGACAGGAGTTATTCTGAACAGTCAGCATGGGCTCAGAAGAGGGAGGTCGTGTTTTACTAACATGCTGGAATTCTATGAGGAGGCAGCAAAAGGATACGATCAAAGTGGAGCTTATGATATTATTTATCTGAACTTTCAGAAAGCATTTGATAAGGTGCCACATGAGATGGTGGGCATCAAGTTAAAAGAAGTGGGAGTTCAGGGTGATGTTTTTAGATGGGTGCAGAATTGGCTCAGACACAGGAAGCAGATGGTGATGGTGTAAGGAACCTCATCAGAACTGGCCGATGTTAAGAATATATATATATATATATATATATATATATATATATATATATATAAATACATTATTTAGATAGGAATATAAGTAAAAAGCTGGTTAAGTTTGCAGATGATACCAAGACAGATGGATTAGCAGATAATCAAGAATCTGTGGAATCATCACAGAGGGGCTTGGGCAGCATGCAGGCTTGGGAAGATTTGTGGCAGATGAAATTTAATGTTTAATGTTAGTAAATGTAAAGTATTACATGTAGGAAGTAAAAATGTCAGGTTTGAATACACATTGAGAAGTCTGAAAATGCAAAGTGCACCTTATGAGAAGGATTTAGGAGACATAGTGGACTTGACACTACCAGCTGCCAGAAAATGTTCAGAAGCCATTAAGAAGGCTAACAGAATATCAGATTATATAGCGCCTTGATGTGTGGAGTACAAGTCACAGGAGGTTCTGCTCAGTCTTTATAACACACTGGTGAGGCCTCATCTGGAGTCCTCTGGGCAGTTTTGGTCTCCAGGCTACAAAAAGGACATAGCAGCACTAGAAAAAGTCCACAGAGGAGCGACTAGGCTGATTTCAGGACTTAGTTGAGGATGAGTTATGAGGATAGATTAAAAGAGCTGAGCCTTTACAGTTTAAGACAAAAAAGATTAAGAGGTGACCTGAGTGAAGTGTTTAACATTATGAAGGGAATTAGTCCAGTGGATCAAGACGGTGACTTTAAAATGAGTTCATCAAGAACACGGGGACACAGTTGGAAACTTGATAAGGGGAAATTTCAAATTAGGAAGTTTTTCTTTGCACTGAGAACAACAGATACATGGAATAAATGAGCTTTGTTGGGTTGAAAGGCCTGCTCTCATTTAAATCTTTCTAATGTTCAGATTATAATTATTCAATTTTACACAGACTGTGTCTAGAAACTGTGTTCAGTTGTGGAGTGTGACACCAGCTTAAGAAATATGTTTAGTATATTTGAAGTCAATGTTATTTCTTCACAATCGCGGTATATATGAATTTGCTACATAAAACTGCATTCTAAAGTGAAGAATGTTTTATACACTTAAAAAAAAAATTACTAGCCTGCTCTTGCGCTTTATAATGGACCTAATAAGTACTGGTGTCTCAATGTAAAAAATTAAGCCTTAAAACTTACCAAATACATTGAAGTAGCAAAGCCTGCAATTTAACAAAATGAGCCTTCTGTGTTTCTGAGACATGTTTAGGTTAGTAAAAGCAAATTGGAAATAATAATAAAAAAAAGGTCTCTGTACTTTTTTCTTGGGGTGAGAACACACACTTAACTCGCTTGTCTGTTTGCAGTGGGCATCATGAGTGGAATTATGACAACCCCACCCCACCCCTTTATGCCAAGCTCTCTTCAACTTATCCTACTTTTGCTTCTGCAGTTCTGTTTTGTCTGCGGTGGTTTGTTTCCTGCCTTGCACCCTGTGTTGGCTGGGATTGGCTCCAGCAGACCCCCGTGACCCTGTAGTTAGGATATAGCGGGTTGGATAATGGATGGATGGATGGAGTTCTGTTTCTTCAGCAGTTATGTTCTGTCATGGCTTATGATCAGAGCTGGCTCTTGGATTTTTGCTACCCTTGGCAAAGATGTAAATGGCTTGTGCAAGAAGACCTGGAGACAGGACTGGGGAGATAGCAGCGTCTGTTTACACAGCTGCCTCAGAAAAGAGCCATTTCAGAAAATAAGTAGGAATTGGGCTGTATTAGTAGTCTCTATTATTTCTTTTAACGTTTCTCTAAGGAAAAAAAAAATCTAATTATTACTAAAACAGTGAATTATTTTTCTGTAGTTCTTTATTTCAACCACCAGCACAACATGTGTCTTTTGATGATGGTAATATTCTAGATATAATAATGATAATAATAATAATAATAATTTTTAACTAAGACATCACTGTAACATATACATGTCATTTAAATTAATAAAATAAATTGATAACTTAGCGTAACAACAAAATTCAGTGAAACTGAGAATCACTTATCCTACCGTCGCTTATCCAACATTCTGTATTATCCAACGTCCCACCGCAAAACAAAAAAAATACGCATCAATCGGCAGCAAGAATTGCAAGTTGCGAGCGTGAGCGTAGTCTAGTCTGTCTCAGCTAATTACAGTGGAACCTCAGTTTGTGAGCATAATTCGTTCTGGAAATGTGTTCGCAGTCCAAAGCACTCGTACAGTAGATCAATGCGAATTTCCCCATAACAAATAATGGAAACTCAGATGATTCGTTCCACAACCCAAAACTATTTATATAAAAATGAATAATACAAAATATAAAGTAAAAATACATCAATCAAATTAACCTGCACTTTACCTTTAAAAAGAATCATGACTGGTGTGAGTGAGTTTCTAAACTCTTGTGGGATTCCACCCAATGGGACGACTTACGGAAGAGCGTCTCAAAGCATTGCAGTCTCCCAGAGTTGTAGCAGTTCGATGTAAAAGCCAATCCGAAAAGATCACAGGCATGCTATAAGCGCCTGCCGTTGAAGGGTGATACAAGGAACAAGGGACATTATAAATGCGCTGGGCTCAGTATTACTTTCCCCCCAACCCTGCCTGTCTGCTGAGTCCGTGTATAGGAGAATGAAAGATCCCGCTACATTAAATAACCGCGCTGTTGCTGTTTCAAGCTTAATAAAGCTGTTGTTGCTAAAAGTACTGAGACTCAGCTTCGAGTTTTCGGGTGCAAGATGGGGACTCGCACGTCACAGTACAAACACACATACACGCAGTCACAATGCTGTAGTAAACAGTATACGCTCGTACGGATGTTGACTATATTAGTGACAGAGTTAAGGCTCTAGAAACTGCAATTAATTACATTGAGCAACAAGAAGAAGCTACAGGAATCGACATAATGATGCTGCAAAGATGGCGAGACTTGACAGTGAAGAAACAGCACTCATCAGGAAAGCAGACTATGATCAAAAATGTCTTTAAATCATCACAGGACTGAATTTTAAGTACAGTACATACTGTTTTTAACGTCAGACAATTCTGTAACTGTAAGTTCATTTTTTCATTTCATTTATTCTGTTGTTTTGTTGTAAAACATAATTATTAGGTTTGTAACGTGTAAAATTATAACATAGTTTGACGTTTAATAGGTTTTTTCTTAACACCTGCCATTATCCAACATTTTCGCTTACGTCCGGCCGGCCTGTTTATGTCGGATAAGGGAGACTCTACTGTTCTCTTTAAATAGGAATCATTACCCACAATTCCTAGATACCCTATGCTCATGTATGCAAATGACGTAATCTATCCATCCAATCAATGCATGGGTTTTTCCAGCGATAGACGGACTACACACAACTGCCTCAGCGTGCCCAAATGGTGGCGAGTGACAGAGGATGACATTTGCTTGGTTTAAACGCACGTTTTAATGTATTTGACGTTAGCTGGTACTGTGCTTAAAGGGTCAGACACATTCAAATAAATAAACTGTACATTTACCTTTGTCTCTTTAGTTGCAGTTATTGGGGGGTCACACCAGATACTGAAAGCAAAGGTTCACATACTTTTGCAACTCAGAAATATGTAATATTCGATCATTTTCCTTAATAAATAAATGACCAAGTATAATATTTTTATCTCATTTGTTTAACTGGTTTCTCTTTATGTACTTTTAGAACTTGAGTGAAAATCTGATGATGCTTTAGGTCATATTTATGCAGAAATATAGAAAATTCTAAAGGGTTCACAAACTTTCAAGCACAACTATACAAGCAATTTCAAATAACAGCACGGCCAGCTAAACAATCGGTAGTGTAAAGGCACCTAGCACACACAGATCCAGGGCTCTCAGGGCATTTAAGCATATAAGGACAATACGTTATAGTGAAACGTCGATGACTGAGTGAAGAAGAAAGCAGAAAAAAGAGACTCAAAAGAATTGGAGAGAAAAAATGCTAAAAAGTAAAAGAATAATCTAGGTTTAAATTCAGAAACTAAAGAAAGGAATAATCTGCCCGGAACAGGTGGAATTGGAAGAAAAAAAGCACGTCCAATCGGGCTCAGAATTAAAAGACAAAGAGTAAAAGACAAAGTAGAACGTCATAAAGACGTTCAAAAACGTTGGCGCGATACACAAGCCTAACTTGCTCCCAGCTCTTAAAACAATGACAAGGGACAAGCAAAACATGCAGCTCACCAGCAACAGAAACCCAGCAGATGATCCAACTGCTTCTCCTTGCGTGCGTTTAGTCCCCCTAACCCCCCCCATCACAACGTGAGCGGCAGACACATGAAGTGGCAAAAGGACAGCGGCTGAACAGGGTTTTATATGATTGAAGGGCAGCATGACAGCAGCGGAAAGACAGCAGATGATCCGACGGCTTCTCCTTAGCATGCGTTCGGCCACACCCCAAAAATGACAAAGCGAGCAGCGTTCTACGTCCTGCGAGAAAGAGATTTAACCACGCCAGGGGCTGGAAATAAAGGACAAGTGTTGGTTTTACAACATCACACGAGACAAGGCAGTGAGCCATCATTTAAAACAAGTCCATAGACATCTAATCTAGCAGTTGTTGGATTGCTGTTGGCAACACGCTTCATGTGCTCCCACCTCTTAAAACAACGGCAAGAGACAAGAAAAACACGCAGCTCGGCAGAAGCAAAATGCAGCAAATGATCCGACTGCATCTCCTTAGCATGCATTCACAATGCGATCAGCGTTATACGTCCTGCGAGAAAGAGATGTAACCACACCTGGACTCGGAAATAAAGTATAAGTATTGTTTTTACAAAAGTTTTAAAGAAAAGTGAAAAATTATGCATATGTAACAATTCCCATGAAATTAACAATCTCTTTAAATTGTATATCCGGTAAACCAAACCCGGGGGTGGGCGAACGGAGTCCCCTAGTCTTTATAAAGAATTCTCTGCAGAAAAGTGTATCTAGCAAAAGATTATAGTTTTTGGGAACCTAACCCTCTACTTCCCATTGGTTCAAAGTACTAACATTTGTGTTTGTCTTTTGCAGCATTTTCCAGTAACGATACCCCCATGAACATCGACTTAGATAGTTCTAATATAATAAAGAAACTACTTTTAGAGAAAGTGATGCAGGAGTGATCTCAAGTTGACCTATTATAATTATTTCAGATAGTTAATTGTAATGGAGCCGATTATGATTTTTGAGTTATTCACTTTTGTTAATTATTTCCTTCTTACGTGCCCAGTTTATCCATTCATTTTTTTTAAAATCTGCCTGACTGCACGGATTCCATCTACTTCAGTTACACAATAAAATGGCATATAATTAAGACGGGAGGCTCTGCAATGATAAAAATCTACTGTACACCTCTCAGTTTAACTCAATTACGCCACCGGTGTCTTTTCACGAGCAGGACCCCTCACCTTTGAGTTTGCATGATTCCTTTGAGGGGGCTTCAGGTGCCTCTGTATTCCCAATAGA